>NC_091646.1:99768219-100090294 GCF_027580195.1 Bos mutus
TCTATTATTAAAATAGCCAATTTTAACTGATACCTCAAGGATTAGCTTAGTAAATATGAAGCAGCTATAACTTGTTGTGATTCTACTTGCTTGGACAAAATTACACAAATCATGGCACAGTTTCCCATGAATTTTGGTCAAGTAAACTAATGAACAAAACAAACACAAAATAGAAGAAAGACAATGTTAGCTAAGAACCTGAAGGACCTTTTTCTGTATCAGTCAGGCTGCTGACTTTAAGTCAATAAGAACAGGTCCTTTAAGTAAATAAGAACAAAGACTACTGATGAAAGATGGTGAAAATCAAAGAGCTCTTTCCTTGTTTTAGAATCAGTATGAGCTGGGAGAGAGGGGGAAAGAAAAATATGGGGTTAATTTGTAACAACACATTCTATGGTGTGTATATATCATATAAAATTACGTTTTAACTTCTTTGTGAGTTTTATTGTCCTTAGGGTTTAAACACTATGTGATCAAAATCACATTATGTAGTAAAAAGTGTGTGAGTAGGTGGATAGTTGGGTGGGTGTAAATCCCTATAAAATCCATTTAGAAGATAAATGATAGCTATTGAAGTTTGGGCACATCAATTTCACCAATTCACTTTATTTGTCTAATGCCTCTGGGTGCCATTATAGGGCTTGTTTCCTATCTTTACAGGAGGTTTGAATCAAGGTGAACAGTCTAAAAATATTTTCCATGAACTATGTGTATTATTAAGGATTATTTTACCATGGAGTTGGTTGTTTTTACTGCAAACTAAGAAATTAATGAACAAGAATACTGCCCATGAATACCAAGGTTTATTTAAAAGCTAATGTGGGTTTAGTGTGGTAATAAGGGCAGAGTTCTCCAAGGACTGCAAACATATTTATTGTACATCAAATTTTACTGACTTTGAAATCTCCCTAGAAGTATTCACTTACCTTATCATGTATTATGCATTTCAGATCTTCAGCAACAATAACAAAATTCAACTGTGGCCATCATGTGGTTATGCAATGAAACTAATATACACTGTGATTTGATACAGGAAACTTCAAATGTTACTTCCTCTTAAAATTAGAAGCAGTATAGGAAATATAGATCTTTAAACCTTGTAATAGCCACATACTTTAAAAAGAAAATCCACTTATTGTTAAAGTAAAATCTCAAAAGTTATGCCATGGAGTTTGGGGGGCGGGGGTGACTGTCCTATAAATGAATTGTAATTTGTCACTTTAAAATTGCATATGCATTTATAATTTTTAAATGTCTGGTGGCATATAACCATAATGCATTTTTCAGTTTTATATTCATTATTCTTTTAGGTTTCCAGAGTGAAAGGAAAGAAATGACTTCCTAGTGAGGGATATTTTACCAGGAGATCACTTGTAAAAATGATTGAGTTTTGTGCCTAAGAATATCTTTCCTAAGTTCAGGTTCTCTAGTAGCTCTAATCTATTGAGATAGAAAATATACATGGTAAAATGAGGTCTCCAAATATTCCACACCAGATGTGTTTTATCCGAAGAAAGATAATGTTCTATATGAATTATTGAATTGGTATTACTAAATTTTGGAAGTTTAAAAAAAACTGGTTGACAAGAGAGTATTTGTTTAAGCTGCATTTGGAATGCACTGTTATTTAGCTGTTCTCAAGGTGAGTTAGTGTTGGCAGTGAAGGTTTATACTTAGCCATACAATAGGTGACTTGAATCAATTAAAAAGACAATAGATTTATGGATAGTATATAGGGCAGTGGCCTGAACAAAAGCAGTTACTAGGTATATAGCCACTGAATTAATTGAATGTTCATGCCGGTACTGTAATTAATATAAATCTAGCCTTTAGCTCCAGAATCCATGACATCAACATAGCTAACAAGAAAATACATCAAGAATTGAGTCTTCTACATGTATTCCTTAATCCTCTCCACTTCTCTTTCATACTCCTGTGTTCCCCAAGTCACATTTCACCAGAGCAGCTGCCAGGCAAGACCTGTTCTTGCTGTTCTAGTGAGCTTGGGCATTCACATGTCAACTCAAACAGGAAGCAGAGTTAGAAATGCGACATATGTGAGGACATAAAGTACTTTGAAGAGAGCTCTGCTTCTATTCATCAGCTTCACCTTCTCTCTTCTGTGTTCTAGTAGCAAATGACTAACTGGTTTGTATGATTGGTCATCTAACAAATGTTATACCATGTAAGGAAGGTGGTTTTTGTTGTTGTTATCCAGTCTTTAAGTCATGTCCAACTCTTTTCTGCCCCATGGACTGCAGCAGCACGGCAGGCTTTCCTATCCTTTACGGGCTCCTGGAGATTGCTCAGATCCATGTCCATTGAAGAAAGGTGGTAAGGGTATACAAATATATAAATTCAGTCAAGGCTATGTGTGTGCATGATGTGTGGTTGTATGTGTGGGTATTCAAGCTTTGGGGAGAGATAAGGCAGGAAGATACAAGTTGAAAGAGAATAGTAAAGAAAAAAAAAGCATTAACTGACAGAGTTGGATGAAGTAGCATAGATAATAAATGCTGTAGAATCTTTTAGAAAGAATAATTATTTCCATCCAGAGGAATTAGGCAATCTTCTCTGAGGAGGTCACACTTTCATTACCCAAAACATGAAGGATGGAGAAGAGTTTTATATGTGTCAATTAAGAGAAAAGATACTTTATTGAAAGAAAACAAGGCATTTTAATGACAGAGTGGATGGTGACAGAGGAACAGAAGGAAGAAAAGTCAAGGGGCAGAACAAGAACAATGAAGTCACCATTTTCACCAAAATGGAGTTTTGTAATTAGAAAGATGTGAAGAATAGTGGAGAAGGTCAAATTGTTGAAAGCTGTTTCTTCAAAAGGCGGACTAAAAAATTTGGAGAAAATTGCAAATCAGTCATATGATTTAAGCAAGAAAGTAAAACGAGCAGAATTTTGGAAATTGAATTTGGTAGTTGGATATGGAAGAGGTCAATAGGACTTTATCATCCCACATATTTTCTAAGTTATGAAGAAATTATACTAAGATCCAATCAGTAACTAAAGGAATTTATTTCAGGGAATGCTATGAAATAAAGTAGACTTCCTTTGTACTCATATTAGTGTGTTTTGTCAAAGTCATATAAAGGGGGATAAAATATAATAGTACACCAGTTAAGACCATATGCTTGTAAACTTCATATTGGGTTCAGATCCTGGCTTAGTTACTACTTTTTGGCTGTGTGACCTTAAGGAAGTCACTCAGCCTCTCTGAGTCAGTTTTTCATGTGTAAAATTGGGACAATAGTATACTAGTACCTACATCATAGAACTGTTATTACTAAATGTTGTTGATTTCTCAATAACACCTGAAATAATGCTGGACACATTATAAGTACCACACCAGTTTTCTGTTTCTATAGAAGGATACATGTGTATCTATGTAAAATAGTCATTTTGTTATTAAAAAGCAATACATATTCATTGCAGAAAAATTCATAATGCAACTCAGAAAAAATAATCTGTTACCAGAAACTGTAGCTGTTAAACTTTTGGTACAGTGTACATTTCCTCATGTCACTAAATATTCATCAATGTCACTTTTTAAATTACTGCAGAGTATTTCACTGGATGGATGTTTTATAATTTTTAACCCATACCTATTGGTGAGCATGTAAGCTATTTCAAACACTTTACATCTCTGAGGTTGTGTTCCTATAGTTTATGTACACATCGTTGTTACCTTAAGATAAATTATTAGAAATAGAATTTCTGGTCTAAGGGTAGGAATATGTTTATATTTAGATATGTACTGCAAAGCTCTGCCCCATTCATTCCCAGCCCCAATCCACAGGGATATTCCGATATACTTGCTTACCAGCAATGAATGAGGAGACCCAGTTCCCTGAACTATTGTTATTCTATGATACCACCATTTAGTATTTTAAGATAAAATTTTAAAAACTATGCCAAATCAATAGGTGCAGTTGATTTGAACCTCACTGTTTGAATTTCACTTCTGTAGTTCCTAGTGAAGTTAAACGGTTTAATAGACTTATAGGCAGTTATAGTTCTTCTTTCATGAATTGTCTGTTTCTGATGCTTGTTCAGTTTGTTTTTTTCAAGTTGACCTTTTTCCTATTGATGTATGACAATGGTTTTTTCTTAAGAGTGTCTGTAAAATTATATAAGATGAATTGATTTGGGTTTTGATTTTTCTTTTGCTTATTTGGTTTATTATGTTAGAAAGTTTTACATTGTTACAAACTGAAGTTGGTCTCTTTATGGTGTTAAATACAAATGATAACTTTTACATCAAAAGTAAAAGAACATTTAAAAATGAATGACAAATCTACCAAAATACAGAAGTTACTTATTGCAGTTATATGAAGATCATTTAATCATGGCTTCATATTAATCATAATCCAACAATTTATTCAATGAGAAATCTAGTTTTTCTTGTAGTCTCATATAACAGAGTCATGAATTACCAAATATCAAATAGTAGCTTTTTGTTTTCAAAATATGTTTATATCTGAAATATGTTGAAATACATTTCATTTATATTATTTCATAATAAAGTTGACATCTAAGTGTATATCTCATTAGTGATAATGAGAATTAAGGGTATAAATTGTTTCCACAACAGTGAAAACTTTTTAAAAGTATGAATTTTAAGACTCCATTTATGAAATAATATGTTAGATTGGAAAGATAGTAGAACATATGTTTTATTTATTTTTTAATTTAATTTTATTTTTAACTTTACAATATTGTATTGGTTTTGCCATATATCGAAATGAATCCACCACAGGCATACATGCGTTCCCCATCCCAAACCCTCCTCCCTCCCCTCTCCCCATACCATCCCTCTGGGTCGTCCCATTGCACCAGCCCAAGCATCCCGTATTGCGCATCGAACCTGGACTGGCGGCTCATTTCATATATGATATTATACATATTTCAATGCCATTCTCCCTAATCATCCCACCCTCTCCCTCTCCCACAGAGTCCAAAAGACTGTTCTATACATCAGTGTTTCTTTTGCTGTCTCGTATACAGGGTTTATTGTTACCATCTTTCTAAATTCCATGTATATGCGTTAGTATACTGTATTGGTGTTTTTCTTTCTGGCTTACTTCACTCTGTATAATAGGCACCAGTTTCATCCACCTCATTAGAACTGATTCAAATGTATTCTTTTTAATGGCTGAGTAATACTCCATTGTGTATATGTACCACAGCTTTCTTATCCATTCATCTGCTGATGGACATCTAGGTTGCTTCCATGTCCTGGCTATTATAAAGAACATACGTTTTAGAAGGGAAAAGAAAAGTAGAATTTGGAGTCAGAAAAACCTGCTTACGGCCGAGTTTTTCCACTTACTAGTAAATTTAGGAGTATTATTTATAGTTTTGAGCTTTAATTTCCTCATGGGTTAATTAGAAGGAATGAATACTTTTCAGGCTTTAAACATATTTTCATTGAATCTTTTAAATTGAAGGACAAGAAATGAACACATAGAGAACAAGTACACAGATAATAACAAGAGAAGTTGATGGCTTTTTTTGAGTTTTTATACCCATGCTACTAGTACCCAGATCAAGGATTCGGACATTACCCTAGGAGTCTCCTTTGTGTTTCTTCCCAGTTATTAACCCTTTCCCAGCTACCACCTTCACCCAAGGATAAGCACTCTGCTAACAGGACACCTCTATTAGTTTTGCCTGTCTTTGAAATTAATATAAATGGAATCATATAGTATATGCTCTTATGTTTGAATTCTGTTCATCATTATTTTTGTGAGATTCTTCTATACTATTTCATGTTTTCTTATTCTCTTTATAGTATCCTATTGTGTGAATATATCACAGTTTATCTATTCTACTGTTGGTAGACATTAGGGTTGTATCTAGTATGATGCTATTATAAATAATGCTGTTATGAGGTTCGTGTCCTTTACTGCATATATATACACACATTTCTTTATTATATACTTGAAATAGAATGACTGGATCATAAGATATGTGTGTGTTTGGCTTTGGAAATAGCACTGAACAGTTGTCCAACATGGTTGTACTGGTTCACTCTCACGAGCAGTGTATGAGTTCCAGTTGTTCTACATCCTCATCAAGAGGATGCAGTTTCATTCCTTTTCCTTCTAGCCATTCTGGTGGATGTGAATTGGTACCTCATTGTGTTTTAATTTGTGAGCATCTATAATTAGAGCTATTTTTGTATCCGCAAATGTCAAGTCCCTGTGCAAATCTTTTGCCCATTGGGAACAAATAATAGTTACCTGTCTTTTTCTCATAGATGTCAGAGTTTTAATACAAGTTCTTTGTCAGATAGGTGCATCATGAATATCTTCTTCCAACTTAAACCTTGTTTTTTTTTTTTTCTCCTAATAATATGTCTTGATGAATGAAGTTCAGTTTATCAATCTTTTCCTTTATGCATGTGCACATGTTAAGTCACTTCAGTCGTGTCTGACTTTTCGACCCCGTGAACGGTAGCCCTCCAGGCTCCTATGTCCGTGGAATTCTCCAGGCAAGAATACTTGAGTGGGTTGCTGTCTCCTCCTCCAGGGGTCTTCCCAACCCAGGGATTGAATTGGCAGCTCCTTCAGCTCCTGCATTGCAGTCTGATTCTTTATCGCTGAGCCACCAGGGGTACTGCTTTTTATGTCTTATTTGAAAAATAATCGCTTCACCTAAAATCATCAAGATATTTTCCTGTGTTTTCTTTTGCACTGAGGTCTGCAGCAATCAAGAACTGATATTTTGTATGTGGTGTAGAGTAAGAGTCAAGATTCTATCCAATTAATCTGCAACCATTTATTGAAAAGATGATCCACAATCCACTGAACTAAAGTGGGCACCATTGTCATAAATTAAATAAATGTATGTAGTCTATTTGTTCTCTTAGCCATATCACACATAATTAACTAAAATAAATATTGATATCTGCTTATAAACATTCTTAAACTTTTTTTTCAAAATTGTCTTAGACATTTTTGACCCTTTGAAATTCCATATATATCTTAGAATTGTGATATCAATTTTTATTATAAACTAGCTGCTGTAATTTTGATTAGGATTGCATTGAATTTACACATTATTTGAAGAGAACTAACATATTTACAGTATTGGAAGCTTCAACAAAGTATATTCCTCTCTTTGCTCAAATTTTCCTTAATATCTGAATAATGTTTATAGTTTTTAGGGTAGAAGTCTTGCTTTTTGGTATGAATTATAAAATTACTCCCCAAAAAGTAAGAATTAATGCTCTTAAATTCAGCATAAGAGAACTTACTTTCCAGAATTTTGACAAATGCATTTTTAAAAAGCAATATAATAGGCAAATAGTGGTATATTATTGCTATTTTAATTTGCATTTCAGTGACTACTTAGTGGTTGGACTTTTCTCTTGTTTATTGACTGTTTGCATTTTTTGTCAAATTCCTATTTATATTCTTTATTAAGTTTTCCAGTAGATTATCCATCTCTATTCAACCTTTGAAGGATCTTTTTATATGCAATAATATTAGCCTTTGGCTGATAGATAATACAAATATTCCCAGTTGTTATTGTTTTGAATTCTGCTATTTGGCCTTAATTTCTACATGAACAATGCAAATAATATATTTAATAGTTTATTCACATTCCTGTCATTTCTAAAGGGCTTCGCCACACCAGCAGTTTATTCTATCATTATTAATGTTTTTTACACTTAATTTACACTTTTTTTCTCTAGAATATTTGTGATCTTAGATACAAAGTCAACATTTAGTATCTGTCTATTTATAAAATAGGCACCTCTATCTATCTTAATATTAATACTTCTACACATTTGATATTAATATTCAAAAACTAAAAAGGAAGCCTAATCTTGTGTAAAATTAGGTCAAGTTTTGGTTAGATACTAAATTAAGACATAAAGGAACTGAATGTCTTTAATTGTTTTCTTTCACCACAGAGCATGTGTTGTATGAAGAGCATGGTTTTTTAATACTTAAAAAGATTACTAGGAAAAATGACATATTTTGGTAGTAAAGTGTTTCTGTCCCTATTTTGATAAGATATTAAGTAGTAAATATAACAGTAAATTAGTTTAAAGCACATAGAAACTGACACAAAACAGAGCTTTTAGTTTGCATCATAAATTATTCACATCTGTTACCTTTTTCCAGGAACTGTATAGAGGAAGCCATTAGTTCCTAAAGACCATTTTGAAGGGCAGAGAGGGAACACAATAATTATATGCTCAGCTCAGTTCAGTTCAGTGTCTGACTCTGTAACCCCATGAATTGCAGCATGCCAGGCCTCCCTGTCCATCACCAATTCCTGGAGTTCACTCAAACTCACGTCCATCGAGTCGGTGATGCCATCCAGCCATCTCATCCTCTGTCGTCCCCTTTTCATCCTGCCCCCAATCCCTCCCAGTATCAGAGTCTTTTCCTGTGAGTCAACTCTTCACATGAGGTGGCCAAAGTACTGAAGATTCAGCTTTAGCATCATTCCCTCCAAAGAACACCCAGGACTGATCTCCTTTAGAATGAACTGGTTGGATCTCCTTGCAGTCCAAGGGACTCTCAAGAGTCTTCTCCAACACCACAGTTGAAAATCATCAATTCTTTGGCGTTCAGCTTTCTTCACAGTCCAACTCTCACATCCATACATGACTACTGGAAAAACCATAGCCTTGACTAGACAGACCTTTGTTGGCAAAGTAATGTCTCTGCTTTTGAATATGCTATCTAGGTTGGTCTTAACTTTCCTTCCAAGGAGTAAGCGTCTTTTAATTTCATGGCTGCAGTCACCATCTGCAGTGATTTTGGAGCCCAGAAAATAAAGTCTGACACTGTTTCCACTGTTTCCCCATCTATTTCCCATGAAGTGATGGGACCAGATGCTCCCCATCTATTTCCCATGAAGTGATGGAACCAGATGCCATGATTTTAGTTTTCTGAAAGTTGAGCTTTAAGCCAACTTTTTCACTCTCCTCTTTCACTTTCATCAAGAGGCTTTTTAGATCCTCTTCACTTTCTGCCATAAGGGTGGTATCATCTGCAAATCTGAGGTTATTGATATTTCTCCCGGAAATCTTGATTCCAGCTTGTGCTTCTTCCAGCCCAGCATTTCTCATGATGTACTCTGCATATAAGTTAAATAAGCAGGGAGACAATATACAGCCTTGACGTACTCCTTTTCCTATTTTGAACCAGTCTGTTGTTCCATGTCCAGTTCTAACTGTTGCTTCCTGACCTGCATATAGGTTTCTCAAGAGGCAGGCCAGGCGGTCTGGTATTCCCATCTCTTTCAGAATTTTCCACAGTTTATTGTGATCCACACAGTCAAAGGCTTTGGTACAGTCAATAAAGCAGAAATAGGTGCTTTTCTGGAACTCTCTTGCTTTTTCGATGATCCAGCAGATGTTGGCAATTTGATCTCTGGTTCCTCTGCCTTTTCTAAACCAGCTTGAACATCTGGAAGTTCACGGTTCACGTATTGCTGAAGCCTTGCTTAGAGAACTTTGAGCATTACTTTACTAGCATGCAAGATGAGTGCAATTGTGCGGTAGTTTGAGCATTTTTTGGCATTGCCTTTCTTTGAGATTGGAATGAAAACTGACCTTTTCCAGTACTAGAAGGCCTCAAATTCTACCCTATGATTAACTTAGTGATACTGTCCTAGAAAAATAATCAGATTTTTGACTGATGGCTTTAGATATGGTGTGTGTGTGTGTGTGTGTGTGTGCATGCATGCATGCAGTCATGTCTGACTTTTTGTGACAGCATGGACTGTAGCCTGCCATGCTTCTCTGTCCATGGAATTCTCCAGGCAAGAATACTGAAGTGGGCTGCCATTTCCTACTCCACACTATATATGTTATATCCTAGTAATAATGATTTGCTACTAAAATATATAAAGTATAATTTCTCAACACTGTTTTTGTTAGCAACAAAAGCTAGTAGCTTTCCTTTCTAAATTAACTTATTTCTTTGCAAAGGGAAAACATTTTTATTTTTCAAAAAGTATGGTGAAAATCCTCTATCCCATTTACCATCTGCGCTAACATCCCCAAACATTAAATTTTAACTCCAGAAATATACTTACGAGATGAATCCCTAGAAGTAAGAGTTCTGGGTCAAAGGTTATATGCGTATGGTAAATATTGCCCAAATTGCCTTCCACGGGCGGTACACCAACACATACATCCCATGTGTAAGTCTGAGTTTCCCACAGCCTTGGCAGCCTAGTGTGTTTCAGACTTGGGTTTATTTTGTCCATACAGTATTTGGAAGTTTCAGATCTCTCATTGTGACCAAAGAGTAACTTCTTTTTCCATGTTTAAAATCCATTTGTGTTTTCTTTTTTTTTTGCTTTTCCACAAAGTGCCCTTAACTTTTGTCCTGTGTTCTTTTTGGTTGTTGGCCTTCTTCTTACTAATTTGCAGGAGCTCTCTTTATGGGCTAGGAAATTAATATGTTATCTGAGATATCTGTCACAAATTTTTGTTTCATTTTTTGTCATTTTTCCTTTTACTTTGCTTTTAGATTTTTTCACCATGCATAAGTTTCTGATTTTTATATAGTCCAATTTACTAATGTTTTTTTATTTTTAATTAAAGATGACTTGAGGATTAAAATTAATTTAAGATTAACTTGAGGATAAAATTACATGCTTTTATGTTATTGACTAGTCTGGACATGTTTTGCTTCTTACATTAAGAAAAAATGAAATTAATCCTGAGTCTGGAAATTGTTTTTCTTGCATTCAACTGATATTTATTGAAGATCTATCATGTGTAGGAATCTAGTTATTAAATTAAATGTAAATAATAAATTAAATAGTATAATGTAAATGCTATGATAGTGGGAAGCATAGGTTTCTGGGGATATGTCCAGTATAGTTTCCATAACTAAGCTGAAAACTCCTTGTGCCCCATAATCTCACTGTAAGCAATCCTTTAATTATTCCAGATGTTAGATCTCACCCATTGCATTATGTCAGGGATGGTTCTATCTCTATAACCAGGAAGGGATGAGTTGGGAGTATGAGAAGGAAACCAACTATCTTAGCTAAAGGTTACTCAGATTTCTGCACATAACTATAAAGCCTAAATAAAACATGAACTATTTTGTAATCAGATATAAAAGTGAGTTCACACTCGATTTTAGAGATTTTAGGAATGTATTATGGCTTTTATCTCCAGTAGCGTTGGAATCTAGTGACTCTTAAGTGCTGTGCATTGAAGCAATAAAATGCTTTTTACTTTTACCTGTGAGTAGAAAATGATCCAATAAAAATAAGCTGTTTAGTTCCCTCCTTAGAGATGCTGGAAAAGATAAGTTGAGGGTATTATTAGATGATATATGCATGGTACTAGGATTTGTGATATCAGCTGTCACACACTCACATTCACATACATGTACAAATATAGTTCAGCACCATAGATGTCCTCATGAAATCCATATAGGCTTTGATCTAATACTACATTTACTTGGTTTTATAGCAGGATACAAGTCAGACAAAGCCGATACAGCCTCATGATTCATTATGCATGCCAGACATTCCATGCTACCCACACATGTTGCTTCTTTTGACTCATCCACACAGGGAAAAGCTGCCAGGGATGAAAACCAGAGTTTATGCAGGTCACTTAATTTATTTTTTCACTTTTCTTCAGATTAAAAAAAAAAATCTAACCAATTTTACTTTAAATATTTAGAGAAAGAGAAATGTTATGAACATTAGTAATCCACTTTACTGAAACACAGGTTCAACCCCTGGGTCAGGAAGATCGCCAGGAGAAGGAAATGGCAACCTACTGCAGTATTCCTGCCTGGAAAATCCCATGGACAGAGGAGCATGGCAGGTTACAGTCCAAAGAGTCGCAAAAGAGTCAGATAGGACTAAGTGACTAAGCAACAGCAATAGCAATCCATTTTAGTATCAGATGATTGTATTAGAAATATACTTTTTGGTATCTCATTTCATTTATTTGCAGTATAAATGAGCTTCCCTGGTGGCTCAGAGGCTAAAGCCTCTGCCTGCAATGTGGGAGACCTGGGTTCAATCCCTGGGTCAGGAAGATCCCCTGGAGAAGGAAATGGCAACCCACTCCAGTATTCTTGCCTGGAGAATCCCATGGATGGAGGAGCCTGCTGGGCTACAGTCCACGGGGTCGCAAACAGTCGGACATGACTGAGCGACTTCACTTTCACTTTAGAAGCCACATCCTCTATTTCCCTGCTGTACTTTACTCCATTTTAGTCATATAGGCCCATGGGCCATATTTCAACTCCCAGCTTCTCCAATCCAGGCGTAGTTCCATATAAGAAACAAGCCAGATACAGGATTTCCCATTCATTGTAAAGTTCATGTCCCAAGAAAACATTGTTGTGGAAGTCTAAGGTTAGTCCCAGGCTGTCCTACATCAGCCCAGGCTAGATGTTAGCCTATTATTCATGCATTTGCATGCATTTTGCACAATATATACAAATGTAGTCATAATACATTTCAGCTCTTTGCATCAGGTGGCCAAAGTATTGTAACCTCAGCTTCAGCATCATTCCTTACAATGAATATTCAGGGTTGATTTCCTTTAGGATTGACTAGTTGGATCTCCTTGCAGTCCAAGGGTCTCTCAAGAGTCTTCTCCAACACCACAGTTGAAAAGCATCAATTCTTCACCACTCAGACTTCTTTATGGTCCAACTCTCACATCCATACATGACTACTGGAAAAACCATAGCTTTGACTAGATGGAACTTTGTTGGCAAAGTAATGTCTCTGCTTTCTTAATATGCTATCTAGGCTTGTCATAGCTTTTCTTCCAAGAAGCAAGTATCTTTTAATTTCATGGCTGCAGTCACCATCTGCAGTGATTTTGGAGCCCAAGAAAAGAAAAAATCTGTCACTGTTTCCATTGTGTCCCCATCTGTTTGCCATGAAGTGGTGGGACCAATGCCATGATCTTCACTTTTTGAATATTGAGTTTTAAGCCAGCTTTTTCACTCTCCTCTTTCACTTTCATCAAGAGGCTCTTTAGTTCCTCTTTGCTCTCTGACATAAGGGTGGTATCATCTGCATATCTGTTATTGATATTTCTCCTGGCAGTCTTGATTCCAGCTTGTGCTTCATCCAGCCTGATTTCACATGAGGTACTCTGCATATAAGTTGATCAAGTATTATAATGTAATGTTATATTTGAAGATTGCATTATATTATAATGTATATATTATACTACATTATATTACATATTACATTATATATATCATATTTCATTATAATGTTATGTTAGAAGAGTATTATTAATAATATCATAAAGAGTTGCTATTGCAAATTCACACTCTTTCTTCCTGTGTACCTGTTTTAGCCCTTAAAAATCTGAAGAAAAAGGCTTTACTCTTACTTTTCCTGGCTCTCTGCTTACACTTGAGCTTGGGCAATAATCACTAATGATTTTCTTATCATTTACTGTCATGCAGAATATTGCTCTCTTTTTCTCTGTTATTTTTAGTTGGAGGATAATTGCTTTACAACGTTGTGTTTGTTTCTGCTATACAACAATGTGAATCAGCTATAAGGATACATGTGTCCCCTCCCTCCCACCCCACCCCCATTCCACCCCCTAGGTCATTGCAGAGCACTGAGCTGAGCTCCCTGTGTTATCCAGTAGCTTCCCAGTAGCTCTCTATTTTACATACGGTAGTGTATATATGTATATGGTACTCTCTCAGTTCACCCCACCCTCTCCTTCCCCTCCATGTTCACAAGTCCATTCTCTACGTCTGCATCTCTGTTTGCTCTGGACTATTTGCATGGGTTACTTTATTTAATCCTACTGTGACCCTATCAAGTGAGTTCTACCATTGCCCCCATTCTGTAGAGGAGGCTTTGGGAGTTAAAACCTGACCAAAATGTATGAAAAGGACAGAACCACGATCTGAAACCAAGCAGCTTAACTCTAGACCTTATGATGTTGAACAGCATACCACACTGCTCCCCAAGTTATTTAAAATTTTCAATCCAGGACAAAATTATAGAATGTTATAAAGTTGAGATAATAGTATCGATGTGACAGATTTGTTGGGCATATTAAAGAAGATATTAAATGAGAAACTTCTAAATGTGTTTTTTGGCACTTAATAAAAATTGCTGATAATCATTCCATTATAATTTAATTCAAATGTATTTTACTTTCTATTTCCACTCATCTGATTCTGTTTTACTTGGTTATATTAGAGCTCGCAAACTACAGTTCACAAAAACGCTTACATCACCAGTTTTCTTTGTAGATGAAAGAATTTCCTTGTACAATTTTCCTGACCATAAAAGAACATTAGAAGCAAGTATAAAGAGAGAGTATCTGGCATATAATATACAAGACACCATTACATTAATGAATGAGTGGAAAAATGAAGAATACAGTTTTTTGCTTTCATTAGTCAGAGTTGGGTGCGCATTTGTGTGGCTGTGTGTTTTGAATTTAAAAAAGAAAGGTTTGTTGCCTTCAAAGCATAGAATTTTTGGAAAGATTATTAATCAATGATTTGTCATACATGAATTAAATCCTAACATATAATACGTGTAAGTCATCAATATTATGCTGTTAAAATACCAAATTCAGTAAATTTCTATAATATTTCATAACAGTAGTTTTTGAAAATATTTATTTTTTTAATTTAAATCATGAATCTTTTATTTTTTTTTTTATTTCCTTGTAGGTTTCTAGGAGTTTACCTGAGAAACAGGGAGAAATTGAGGCTCACATAAAAGACCTTGGACAGCTTGAAGAGCAATTAAATCATCTGCTTCTGTGGCTGTCTCCTATTAGGAGTCAGTTGGAAATTTACAACCAACCAAATCAGACAGGACCATTTGACATTAAGGTAAGGATTTCTTGCACTAAACATTATTTTTCAAGAGTGGGAATATCGCTGACATAAATCTCTCATTTGTTATCATCATCGTTGTTGTTAACTTAAAAGGATGTTCATAACCTACAAATTGAGAGTTATGTTTATTCAGTGGAAATTTTTAGGACTTAAGCCCAGGAGGCAGCATCTCGAGTAACCCTGAGACAACTGCTCTAAGGAGGTGAAGGAAAGAGCCAGATTATATAGAAGTTTTGCAACAAAGGGCAGGTAGTCTGCAAATCAAAAGATTATTGTCAAAAACAGGAAAACCAGATATTTCAAGTTAAGAAATTTAGCACTTTTCTATGTATGGGAAGATGCAAGAGTTTGGGCACATTGAAATCATTCCTTTGCTAAGGACCTCAGCTCTCTGGGGCCAGTATCCTGTATTTTCATATCCTGAGTTTCCTCAGGACTCATCATAGGGAGTGGATACGAGATGACAGGTATTCTTTTCATTCTTGAATGTAGTAAGAGCTCACCGGCTGGCCCACCTTGGACAGGAGTTGCTGGTGACTGTGACATGCTTGTTTATTGATATGGCAGGAAATATTCCAATTTTAATTTTTATAATGCTGTTGTTGCTGTTCAGTTGCTCACTTCTGTCTGACTCTTTGTGACCCCATGGACTGCAGCACTCCAGGCTTCCCTGTCCTTCAGTATTTCCCAGAGTTTGCTGAAACTCATGTCTATTAAGTCGGTGATGCCATCCAACCATCTCATTCTCTGTCATCTTCTTCTCCTCCTGCCCTCAGTCTTTCCCAGCATCAGGGTCTTTTCCAGTGAGTTGACTCTCTGCATCAGGTGGCCAAAGTATTGGAGTTAGCTTCAGCATCGGTCCTTCCAGTGAATATTCAGGGTTGATTTCCTTTAGGATTGACTGATGTGATCTCCTTGCTGTCCAAGGGACTCTCAAGACTCTTCTTCAGCTGGTGAAAGCATATTTTATATACACATATATATTCTTTATATATACATATATATATAATGTTAATTATAGTAATAATAATATTATTATTACTTGACTAGCATTTTTAGTTTTTTCTTCTGGCATTTACTAGCAATAATGTTTCATTAAACTCATATCACTAGAATGTCTTCATCATGTTTATTATTATAATCCACTTTCCATCCCTACTTTAATTGTACTTAACATATGTCTGTAGACTCCTTATCTAAAACTGAAGTCATTTTGAAGACAAAGTGCCTACAAAATAAGTATCAGCTCATTAGTAGACATTATAAAACCCTCTCAGACTTATTCCAGTTTACCTTTCTATCCTCTCTGCCAACTACTTCCTCTTGTATTCAAGACATAACAAATGATATATCATTCTCTGTATGTGGTTTCATGCCATGCCTGTTTTCTTGAATGCCTCGTACTTACTCCTAGTAGAGTGAAAAACCCTTTTAGAATTGCTTATAAACCCCTGTATCTATCTCTTACAGCCTTTGTACAGTGATTGGCACTTAAATTTTAGAAACCTGAGTATCTCATCACACTCTTCTTTGAATTCAGAGGGTGTCTACTTACTTATCTCCCTTGTCCCATTCATTTCTGAACACTCCTATCTCAGGGCTCAGTGCATGGTGGTAACTTGTTAGCATTTTAAAATCAGTGAATAAAAATATTAATGAGGTACCCAGAATGGTAATGAGATGGTCTAAGAAAGCTTAGGGATCCAGACAAACACATCATCGTCTCCTCCTTTCCATGCCCCTGTACACACTGATTGTTCTTTCTTTTCTCCCTTCCCAAGAGCCCATTTCAAGGATTTGTCCCAAATATAATTCCCTATTTTTGCATCTCCTATGGGCCAACAACATTAAGTACCCAATCACATAAACCAATTCACTTCAAAGCACAATCCATAAATTAATGTAATGATGGGCATTTTCAGACTAAATAAGTTAAATAATATCTTTGAGTCAATTGCTTCATTGACTCAAATTATTAAGTGTATTTACTTTCCAGGATTATAATAACCTAATGTTTTTATCTCCATCTAGTTGGTCTTTTGGTAGGAGATAAGGATAAAAGCAAGTGTGAGGATCTTTTAGAGAGATATAATGAACATTTAGGAAGGATGGAACATTTAGGAATGAGGAAAGCAGAGAGATATAGAAAGGTTTGCCACAACTAAAATGAGTTATATTGGGTTGGCCAAAACCCGAATAAACCTTTGGATCAACCCAATATTTGCAAAGTGCACTGCATTACTTTTACCTTACTTCTTCCTGACATGTTTACATCTCCCATTCTGATAGCTACCCCCAAGAGCAGATGGTATTGTAAGTCACAGGTAGATATCATTTCACCCATGCAAAACCCAGGCTGCTCAACCGGTGGCATGGTCTTGGGTTCAGTTTGACAATTATATTCAAGTCACAATAGGCTTGATCCAGAACAAATTTAGGTAGATTTAAGAAGGTATACTGGAGAAGGAAATGGCAACCCACCCCAGTACTCTTGCCTGGAAAATCCCATGGACGGAGGAGCCTGGTAGGCTGCAGTCCATGGGGTCACTAAGAGTTGGACACGACTGAGCAACTTCACTTTTCACATTCATGCATTGGAGAAGGAAGTGGCAACCTACTCCAGTGTTCTTGCCTGGAGAATCCCAGGGACGGGGAGCCTGGTGGGCTGCCGTCTATGGGGTCACACAGAGTCGGACACTACTGAAGCGACTTAGCAGCAGCAGCAAGAAGGTATACAGGACAAAGTAACAGCATAGCCAGTATAATGATGACACAGTGGAGGTCTTGACACCAGGGTGCGGCTTCTGATGAACCCGTCACCCTGAACTTGGGTCATGTGTGGTCAAAGGGATAAGACTGGATGAGTGCAAAGCACATCACATTTTAAGTCGTCAGTTCTGGCCTCCTTTCAACTCTTCCACCTAGCTAGCACCTGGTGTCCTCAGAGGTATTTCTCTAGCACCCATTCTCCAGTTCAACTGTATCTCATCAATACTGATTTGTTATTACTCAGTAAATAATCTCAACAAAGAAGAACAGTTGAATAATAACCTCAGCCAGATTATCAATTATCTTGGATCAAGTTGTCCTTAAATATCTCTTGTTAGTGTAACAAGAGGAAAGGCCATCAACTCGTCATTCCTCACCAGAAATAGCTTTTTGGAACTCATAGATAAAAGCACATTCCTTCACTTTTAAATATAATCTGTGGTGGAAATGTGCTTCTTCAGTAAAATGATGAAAAATATATTCAATACGAGCTCTCTACATGGAATATATTTAAGAGAAAAGATAACAAAATCATCTGATACAAATGGATATTGTTGACTCAACCAAAGTAACTTTTATCCCAGTGTGTGTACATCAGAATGGTTCACAAATATGAAAAACTTTCACTGGGTCTTTGTCCATGGCCCATAGGTTCCTGCCAAATGGGCCCCTGCAGTTTAGCATGAAAGCTACTCTCAGCTGTGTTAATCACTTTCCTTTATTAAAACTCCAAGACACCACTCTCACTGCTGTGTATAGTTTCAGAGAGTCATGATATTTGCCCTCCTGCAGCTCAGTCTAAATCACTGAAGGGAAAGGCAGCTGCTTTTTCCCTGGCAGGAAAACTGCTTGGCTTCAGCCCTCTGTGCATATCCTGAGTTTTTCATCTCTGAAGTGTAGATTTCAAAAATATTCCTTTAGCCATTTTCTTCTGCTTGTGGATATATCCAAGGCAGAAAAGATCATAAAATCATATATATGATGACTTGAAAGGTTCTTCCCATAATTCTCAGACCCCTAACTTGTAATCAAGACATAGAGACCTGTGTGAATAATTTACTAACCAACCTAGTTCTTTATTTCTCTTTGTCTAGCTTCTATCTATATTCACTGTCTAATAAATGATTTATGAATATTGCATGGAGTTCTTCTGTTAAAAGATGTGTGATTTTAATCTGTACAGCTTGCTGTAGCCCTCTGATTAAAGAAATTAAACTTTTTTTCAGTTAAAGAATTAGGGGAAAAATGGACTTGGCTTAACTTCAAACTGCTGGAAACCAAAAAGTTTGCAAATAGCTTTGAGGACATGCCCATTTTTTTAATACAGAGAAAGAACTTTAAAAAATATCTTGGGAATGAGTTAATGCAAAGAAAGTAGGCGCACAAGCACCCTCTACTTCGTAAATTTAAGCAAAATTTCCTTGTCTGGCCATGGTGACTATGGCTACCTCTGAAACAAAGAGCCTAAAGCCTTGCCATCTAGGGCATTTGTTTTCTCTAGTCAAACTCTGAGCACCTGTTAGAAAAATATGCAATATCCTCTGAGAGCCTCAGTTTTGCCTGCTTGGCACTTCATGCTTATTGATGAAATGCAGCTAGCTGTGTAATGAAACCCAAATAAAAAAAGCCTTAAGGGCTCTGTTCTAATACATTGTTTATGCTGGTGTGAAAATTGACTGCACATCGCTTGGTTTGTGCAATTTACTCCCGAAATATTCCTATTCAGGAAATCCTGCAAATAGCAATATTCATCTTGAAAATCACCTCACAGAACCCTTAGCAAGCTGAGAAACATAATCAATGAGATCGTGATGTAGAGGGCAAAAATTAGGCATAATCACAACCCTTTCCCATCAGTCAGCCTACTAGAAGGCATGACTTTGAATTTTGATTTTCAAATGTACTCTCGATTTAGACACAAAATATGTTGATTTTCGGTTTCAGAAATGATAATTGAATGCTAATAACCAGGAACCAGTTAAAATTTCTATAGTGGGTCTTATGCTTTTAATCTTTAATGAATACTTTCAGTAATGACCTGGAGATATACTACTTATTTGACGTGAAACTGCCTAACTACTGTTTTCCAAACTTTTTATTAAAATAGGAGGTGGGGGAACATATAATTTTATGTTGCCTTACTGACTGAATTATGCACATATTGATGACAGGGAGGGTTCCCCCCCTTTGAAAATTACTTTCCACCTGTGACCCATTAAAAAGCATGACAATGTTGTACTGGCTCTTCCTTACCATGTAAGACACTTAGTTGTCTATAAGGTCAATTTCACGCTGAAAAATACCAAAGGACACAACTGTATTGATTGAATGTTAAAGTATCTGAACACCAAAATTCTTTGCATGTGTTCACATTGCTGTTAGTATTATCAAAGAAAAATTGCATAGGACAACTTAACGTGAAAGTAAGATTTTATTCAAGTCTTTTTCAGTAGGGGAGAGGGAGTGCACTCAACGCTCTTGAAAGAAAAGGCAAGAAAGATTTTAAGCATTGAGATGAGCTAGGGGAGAAGTACTAGAGGACATTAACTGGGAGGCTGATTTTTTTGATTAGGCTAGTGTTTGCTAGTTGTCACTTATTGAAGGTAAACTACTCTGCTGCCACAGAGAATGGGTGTTAGAGTACTATCCTGGATATTTAACATTGTAAAAGGATGGCTCCAAGGTCCTTACAAAGGATATTCCTGGGTTCTAAAATATTTACATCTCAAAAAGGCAGAAAATAAATTTACAATAGAAAGTTTTCTTTTTTTTTTTTTTTAGTTTGAAGAAAGTAGTTTATGGACAGATATAACTGTATATAATAGTTTGAATAAAGAAACTTAGTTTAAAGACATTTTATCAGCACTATGAAACATACTATTTACTATAGAATATTATTAATAAATAGTACTCCTGTTTATAAGAACTATAAAATAGTACACTCATTATAACACTATTTTGTAAAGTCATAAATAACTGAAGAAACCCACCATCCATTGTTGTTCAGTCACTAAGTTGTGTCCAACTTTTTGCGACCTCATGGACTGCAGCACGGCAGGCTTCCCTGTTCTTCACTGTCTCCCAGCATTTGCTCAGTCTCATGTCCATTGAGTCAGTGATGCCATCCAACCATCTCATCCTCTGTTTCTCCTTTCTCCTCTTGCCCTCAATCTTTCCCAACATCAGAGTCCTTTCCACTGAGTCGGCTCTTTGAATCAGGTGGCCGAATTGCTGGAGCTTCAGCATCAATCCCTCCAACGAATACCCAGTGTTGATTTCCTCTAAGATTGACTGGTTTGATCTCCTGGCTGTCCAAGGGACTCTCAAGAGTCTTTTCTAGCACCATAGTTCCAAAGCATCAGTTCTTCAGTGCTCAGCCTTCTTTATGGTCCAACTCTCATATCCGTACATGACTACTGAAAAAAACATAGCTTTGACTGTATGGACCCGTATTGGCAAAGTGATGTCTCTGCTTTTTTAATACACTAGCTCTAGATTTGTCAGAGCTTTACTTCCAAGGAGCTAGCAGCTTTTCATTTCATGGCTGCAGTCACTGGCTACAGTGATTTTGGAGCCCAGGAAAATAAAGTCTGTCACTATTTCCATTGTTTTCCCCATCTATTTGCCATGAAGTGATGGGACCAGATGCTATGATCTTCTGTTTTTGAATAATAAGTTTTAAGCCAGCTTTTTCACTCTCCTTTCAACCTCATCAAGAGACTCTCTAGTTACTCTTCACTTTCTGCCATTAAAGTGGTATCATATGCATATGTGAGGCTATTGATACTTCTCCTGGCAGTCTTGATTCCAGCTTATGATTCATCCAGCCTGGTATTTCACATGATGTAGTCTTCATAAAGTTAAATAAGCAGGGTGACAATATACAGCCTTGACATGCTCCTTTCCTAATTTTCCATGTCTGATTCTAACTGTTGCTTCTTGACCTGCATACAGGTTTCTCAGGAGACAGGTGAGCTGGTCTGGTATATCATCTCTTAAAGAATTTGTAATATATAGTTCAGTTGGTAAATAATCTGCCTGCAATGCAGGAGACCCCAGTTCAATTCCTGGGTCAGGAAGATGCCCTGGAGAAGGGACAGGCTACCTACTCCAGTATTCTTGGGCTTCCCTTGTGGCTCAGCTGGTAAAGAATCCACCTGCAATGCAGGAGCCCTGGGTTTGATCCCTGGGTTAGGAAGATCCCCTGGAGAAGGGAAAGCCTACCCTGGACTGTATAGTCCATAAGGTCACAAAAAGACAGATATTACTGAGCAGCTTTCATTCACTAAAATGTATTACATTTAGACCAAAATATGATATAAAATTAAATATAAGAAAGTCAGTGTTATTCACAGGATTTCATGTGAAAGAAGAGAAAATTTACGGATTATGTGCTTTAAAAGATTCCTTTGAAAGTTTTCTAAAGTAAATGTGCAAAGGAAAGAGATGCAGTCCTATGATCAGGAAGAAACCTATCTAATTTTTTTTTTTCTGTAAATTTTAATCAAGCTAAAGGAGCATGTTACAGCCATCTTTCTCAGTTCCTTTTGTGTTCAAGGAAACTAGGTTTCTGATTGAATAACTTAGGCAAACTAGTCCATGTCGTTCATTTTAGAAGTATTCTGTTGTTGAAAGACCAGTTGAACTGACTTTGAGACTTGGGTGTAGAGAATATTTGCAGAATGGTGTAAGCAATCGGTGTTTAATAAGGGAGATTTTCATGCAAGTAAGAAGAAGAAAGATTATCAGAGCAGACTTTAAACCAAGTTCTGAGGCCAGAAGGTAGCCACTTAAGAAAATTCCTAGATATTATGCTAGGAGCATTTTTAGATAATGGAGTGAGGATAGCAGAGGCCATTTGATGTATGTCTTTGTTTGCAGTTTGAATGTTTTTGGTGATGGCACAGACATCAGAGAGGTTTTAGTAAGATTGTCCGCAGTCATGGTTATTTCCTGGGGCAAAGAATGAAAGATGTGGGAGTTCTGGTGGACTTCTGAGTAGCCCATACAGCAGCAGCTCTAGGCGTGAAGATTGTCCATACATAATCTACTGTGCTGATGAGTCTTTTGAAGTATATATCAAGTTATTCAGCTTCAGCTCTCAGAGATTCTTTAGACCCTAGGGGGAAAATTTTAGCTCCAAGACAATCTAGACTCTCAATAGCGATTTGGACAGTCAGCTTTTAGTCTTCAGTCATGCCAAGACAGGAGAATGGGAGAAAAATCGAATACATTAATTTGGAGAGTGGTGGCCAGACATTGAAGGAAATGAGAATAATTGAAATTTGGTCATAACTGACAAAATGTGTCAGACAGCAGGATCCAGTACAATCTACATTTAGATAGCAAAATCATGTACTTTCAAAAGAAAAGTAAAATAGCTAAAAGACATTGAAGAGGACCAGAATCTAATTACCCACAAAGGTGTGCTATAGTTTTATATCAAAACATACTAATTTTCCATATAGTAGCCTCCCATTTGATCAAAGATACTCAGAGTAAGATTATTCTTGTTTACAAAATAAGGCTGGGCTCTTTTATTACATAGATGGAGCAGGAATAATAATTTACCACATAGGCTCTTTAAAGTTTGTTTTGCTGAATATTTTCATAAGGAATTTCAGATTTGACTTTTTAAAAGTTTCATAGGATTAAGAAGCCAAACCAAGAATTTGACATCAGATTTTACCTGCCATGGCTATAGATTTGGGTCAATTCTTCTATTTTCGAAGTCCTTTAAATATCCTAAGGTCTCTTGAGACTGCCAGGGAGTGACATTCCTCATTTATCTATAAGACTGGATGTCCTGTAAGCCAGGTACTAGGCCAGATTTTCCAAGAGGGCTTTGTAAGTGTGAGCTCCATAAAATAAACTGGTTTTCCAAAACTGTCAGGTCATATCTGATTCTATGCACATCGTTCTTAAATATGACATTTCAGTCAATGTCTTGGTTATATAATCAGTTTTCTCAACTATGTCGTGTTACAAGAAGGACAGATTCTTATTAAACCTATGCAAATAAATATATTGCCATGAATGTAAGAATACTTGATAAGAGTTTCTGAGTTCTGGAGGGATCAGGCAGGGAGAAAAGATAAATGTTTCATTTCTTTTCACAGAAATGTAATCTACTAAATTGCTATGAGTTATAGATAGCTTAAGGAAAAAAGAAAAAAGGAATTCTTTATGTTAAGAAAGTGGAACATTAAAACATCAACCATATTTCCAAAAATAAAAGCCCTAATCAAATCATCCTTAATCAACTCATTCAGTTTTATGTAATTGATTCTTGTTTTACTCGCTCTCGGGTTAGCAGTTTCCTAAAACCCATTAGCTTCTCCACTCAAGTTCTGGAATTCCTGACTCAGTCCAGTGGTATGGGTCACAAAGTTATTTAAGCAAGGCTATCAGAAGTCTGTGTCCTAGAGTACCTGGCATAGTCCTTCCCAAGCGTTTTGGAGACAGTCCCTTTTTCTTGAAGAAAAGCATTCTGGCCTGAAACTGACAGGAAACACTTTCAGGGAAGCCTCAGAATAGAACAACAGATATCTGTAAATGACAAAAGACTTCAAATAATCATGGTTAAAGACCTGATGAAAGTTCATTTGACAAGGAAATTTTGTGATTTCTGTGGTACACAGCATTTTAATGTAATAACTGAAATTATGACTGATAACATGCTGCCATTGTCTAATATTAGGCAGAGCAGTACCAGGATATATCACGAACAAGGAGCATTAACAAATTTCTAGGAAGTTCATATAAGTACTGAAATATTTAGGTTAATAACATTTGACCCATACAAATACAACCTAAGGAATTATCTCTTCCTATTTGATGATATGCCACATGCAACTCAATGTACCACATAAACCTAATTATTTTTAATCTCTTTATTTTTAGAAGGTTAGAGAATAAATCCTTTGAGATTTTCAAAGCAGCTTAAGATCACGATTTATTTAGGATTTGATTTGTGGAAGGCAAAACATTAAAGGTTGTCAAAAATGTGAAAAGTTTTGCATACATGGAGAACCAGGATCATAGGACACTAAAACAATGCTTGACTACTTATTTAACCAAAGTGACAATAAAAGATATCAAAAATAAACATGATTGTAAGAGACTTTAGCTCTTTCAAAAGTGAGATACTTCAATTCTCTTAAATAATCACGGACATGATAAAATCAACATAAAGTACAAGAAACTATTCTAAGACACAGAATCATTATTGCCTAGGTGGATTGCTCAAAAAGTAAAGAAAAACTTTTTATAAGCTCTTATTTATACTGATGATGAAGCTTAAACTCCAATACTTGGGCCACCTGATGCAAAGAACTGACTCATTTGAAAAGACCCTGATGCTGGGAAAGATTGAAGGCAGGAGGAGAAGGGGACGACAGAGGACGAGATGGTTGGATGGTATCACTGTCTCACTGGACATGAGTTTGAGTAAATTCCAGGGGTTGGTGATGGACAGGGAGGCCTGGTGTGCTGCAGTCCATGGGGTTGCAAAGAGTCGGACACGACTGAGTGACTGAACTGAAGCTCTTATTAAGAACAGGCAAATAATATAGAAAACTTTGTCATTTTAATAAAGAGAAATTAAATTCTAGTTTTTTATTAGTATGTTGTTGGTACTAAAATAATTTTTTAAAACGTTTAAAAATATATCCATCCAATCATAGCCACCTTTGACCACATGACATAAAATTTTTCCATGTCTATTCACATTTTGTCCTACACTTCCCCTTTTCCTTCTGGAACAGTCATTTTTCCTTAGGACAGCATCATTCCCTTCTTGCTTAACAAAAACACATGCAATATATCTGGTATGTGCATACAAAGTTGTTTATCTTTGACATTATTATTTCTAGACATTATATATATTATATATATAATATATATAGTTTTAGTCATTGGTAAATTTTATTTTACAAAGAAAACTAGAAAGCAGATAAATTTGAACTGTCACATACTAGCATTTTTTGCAGACTAGCAAAGCTTATGAAAATAAATTGAGGTTACCTGCTCAATAGGAGAGCTAAAACTTCCCACTAGTAATTGTGGGAGGAGACTTTGAAGATTTTCTTTGGACCTAATATGTAATCTTGTGGAGGTTGTGGACTAAAACTTCAGCGACTGACTGAAGTTATGACACAGGGCTATCTGGGTGTCTCCAAAGCCCATCTGAGTATATAAAATATCCAGTTTGTTTCTAAGTAGACTATTCAGCTTCAGGTGATTAATTTGGGGGTTCCTAAGTCCCTTGTGAGCCCCCTGTAGAGGCAGGGAGTGTATAGTTTAAACGACGCTAGGGAGTTGAGAGAATGGAGTGGCAAAGGAGAAGCCTGACACAAATGGACAGAGGGTGGACAGCTCAAGGGAGCCAAAAAGAAGGTACAGGGCAGTAGAAGGAGAACAGAATAGTGAAGATGTTGGGAACAGAGAGGTCTTAGAAGAGCCAGTTCAAGGAGATCATAAGTTTCTCAAAGAGGTCAATTGAAAATTCCAAATTATCTTTAGTAAAACCATGCCAACAAGGAGAGAAGCAGACAGCTCCATAGCAGTAGTCTTCAGAGTAGGAGAATCAGAAGACAGAATTTTTCCTGGAGAAGGGAAGAACCACAGTAATGGCAATAAGGAAAGAAAATTCAAATGAGATCTCTACAGAGAAAGAGTACTCTAAATACCAAAGGACTGAAGCTCAACCAAATGAGATCTCATTGAGAATTTTCCATGTTCTAAACCAATGATAGCTTTCAAACAAGTAAGCCTGGGACTCTAACCCAGCCTTAAAAGTATACTCAGAATCTAAAGAATCAAAATCTGTCCTTGCCATGCTTCCAAAGATTGTCATCTGGAGCACTGGATTTTGAGATGGACTTATCAATGGATCTTCAGTCAATCACTCAGGAGTGTGGAATTCTCCAGGTAAGAGTAATGGAGTGACTAACCATTCCCTTCTCCAGGGGATCTTTCTGACCCAGGGATGGAAATCTGGTCTTCTGCACTGCAGGAGAGCCATCAGGAAAGCCCTTTCAGAGATTAATTTCTAGTTCATCCTAGGTCAGGAAGATCCCTTTGAGAAGGAACTGGCAACACACTCTAGTACTCTGGCCTGGAGAATCCCATGGACAGAGGAGCCTGGTGGGCTATAGTCCAAGGGGTCAGAAAGAGTCAGACACAACTGAACCACTAACACACACACACAGTTCATTGTTTGGAGTAAGATAATTCACTTTCAAATAGTTAATCCC
Organism: Bos mutus; assembly: GCF_027580195.1. NCBI lineage: Eukaryota > Metazoa > Chordata > Mammalia > Artiodactyla > Bovidae > Bos > Bos mutus. The sequence continues at coordinate 99,795,111 of NC_091646.1, forward strand.
TTAGATAGATGTATACCAGCTCAGGTTAAATCAAGTAAGATATCTGATTTAGTTTCTTTTTATTTTTTAAGGGGTAATGTTGGGAAGGTGAGGAACAGCAAAGAGGACACTGACCTCTTAGCCTAGCAATCTTCCAATTCTCTTTCTTAGTTAAAAGTTTCAGTGTTTTCTATTAGTTTGGAAAGTATTTATGTGGAATATGTCTTGAAAAATAGTTAGTGGAACTTATTTGACAAAAACACAAGATATTCTCAGTTACCATGCAACTAGACAATTTTTCTGGAAAATTTTTTTAAAACCCTGAGTTTAGGTTGACTCTGGGGAAGAGTATAATTCTGGCTCTGATAAAACCTTGAAGATTGCTGGAGTTTGTGGGTACCATATTTGAATGAAATTAGGCATCAGCTTTTCTCTTTGAACTCTGGGCTATCAGAATTCTTCCTCTTTCCATCCCTTCTACTCAATTCCAAAATCCATTGCTGAGCTGAAAGAGCTTGATAAGGGGAAGAAAAACAGAAAACCCAAGTTCAAATCCCATCTCAGACACTGACATTATGCCATTGTTTCACTCATTTACCCTTCTTAACCTGGCTTTCCTCCTCATTGAAAGTGAAAACCAAGCCAATTTCCCTGGGGCACTATTGAATTAAGGTAGCACTGAGGTGGGAATACATTTTTCTAAGGCAATAGAAAAAGGCAGTGAATAGGACCTTCCTTTTGTAGCTGGAATTTTGATAAGAGCTCTTAAAAAGAAAAGTCAAGCTTGCAAAATACCCCCTCTTTCAAAAGAAAGCAGCAAGTTGCCACTAGAAAACCACTCCAGAAAGCTTTCAGGTAGTTTCATCATTCACCAAACCAGATTGCCCATAGAAGTAGAAGATTCTAAACTTGGGAAGAATTTCTTGAATTGAGAATTTCTGGAACAGAGAATTCAAGTAGAACTAACAATTTGTTGGCCAAGAAGAAATAGGTGTGGCTTTTACGGTTCTCTTCCTTATGAGGGCAGGGAGGAGGTCAAACGCTCCCTGCCAAGACAAGGAAGAGAACTCCAAATGAACCTCTATTACAGTGGTATTCAGACCATTCTGCTTATAAAATTTAAAAAATATGAATAGTTTGGAAAACTAAGTATCTGCTAGCACATTTTAAAGTTAGCATCCATTTCCTTCCTTCAGTCCAGTTCAGTTGCTCAGTCGTGTCCAACTCTTTGCGACCCCATGAACTGCAGCAGGCGAGGCCTCCTTGTCCATCACCATCTCCCAGAGTTCACCCAAACTCACGTTCATCAAGTCAGTGATGCCATCCAGCCATCTTATCCTTTGTCATCCCCTTCTCCTCCTGCCCCCAATCCCTCCCAGCATCAGGGTCTTTTCCAATGAGTCAGCTCTTGGCATGAGGTGGCCAAAGTATTGGAGTTTCAGCCTCAGCATCATTCCTTCCAATGAACACCCAGGACTGGTCTCCTTTAGAATGGACTGGCTGGATCTCCTTGCAGTCCAAGGGACTCACAAGAGTCTTCTTCAGCACCACAGTTCAAAAGCATCAATTGTTTCACATTCAGCTTTCTTCACAGTCCAACTCTCACATCCATACGTGACCATTGGAAAAAACATAGCCTTGACTAGATGGACCTTTATTGGCAAAGTACTATCTCTGCTTTTTAGTATGCTATCTAGGTTGGTCATAACTTTCCTTCCTTCAGTTCAGTTCAGTCGCTCAGTCGTGTCCGACTCTTTGCGACCCCATGAATCACAGCACGCCAGGCCTCCCTGTCCATCACCAACTCCAGGAGTTCACCCAGACTCAACGTCCATCGAGTCAGTGATGCCATCCAGCCATCTCATCCTCTGTAATCCCCTTTTCCTCCTGCCCCCAACCCCTCCCAGCATCAGAGTCTTTTCCAATGAGTCAACTCTTCACATGAGGTGGCCAAAGTACTGGAGTTTCAGCTTTAGCATCATTCCTTCCAAAGAAATCCCAGGGCTGATCTCCTTCAGAATGGACTGGTTGGATCTCCTTGCAGTCCAAGGGACTCTCAAGAGTCTTCTCCAACACCACAGTTGAAAAGCATCAGTTCTTCGGTGCTCAGCCTTCTTCACAGTCCAACTCTCACATCCATACATGACCACAGGAAAAACCATAGCCTTGACTAGACGAACCTTTGTTGGCAAAGTAATGTCTCTGCTTTTGAATATGTGATCTAGGTTGGTCATAACTTTCCTTCCAAGGAGTAAGTGTCTTTTAATTTCATGGCTGCAATCACCATCTGCAGTGATTTTGGAGCCCAAAAAAATAAAATCTGACATTGTTTCCACTGTTTCCCCATCTATTTCCCATGAAGTGATGGGACCGGATGCCATGATCTTCATTTTCTGAATGTTGAGCTTTAAGCCAACTTTTTCACTCTCCTCTTTCACTTTCATCAAGAGGCTTTCCCTCCTTGGCATATTGTAAATATTGACATTTAAAAAGTGTTCCATTACTCTTTAGAATGTATCCAGTGGAATCCAAATATCATAGCAATAGGATATATAACATTATCCACTTTTTAAAAAATACAGAAAATAAGCACATTGTTAATAATTAGAAGTTTCATATCATTCCTCTTTCTTTTTTAAATCATATTTCCATTTCACTTCCCCAAATAACATGCAAAGAGCTGTATCCTAATGTAATATATGTTTATGCTATAAAGTCTTTAATTAACCACTCTTTCATGCTTCTATATGACAAATACACACTATGGTTTCAAATTCAGTGTTTAAAACAATTTTATGTGACTGTAAGTTGCTAAGTATTTTTAAAAATCCTTTAGATTGAGTTATATCTACAACCATTAATAATAAGTAAACCTAGTAATAACCAAATTGCCTAAATATATGTAACTTTTGATGAGCAATTATTATACGTACCGAGTAGATTTTTGGAAATGACTCTATGAATGAAGTGACTAAGTAAATGCATGATGGTACCTTGATTAAAAGAGGATTTCAATCATTAATATTTTGAATTGTGTTCTGATTTGGCACAAATATGTCTTAGGTAAAATACACCATTGAGATACATCAGACAAGTGTGCTTTTGTTTTGTAAAGTTGGAGCACTATTATTAACTAAAAAGTAGGAATGATAATTGATGTAATGTATGTACCACAGGAACAAGCCTAGGCAAATCCCTTGTAGAAGCTAAGAACTTGGAAACTGCTTCCACGAATGCCATCTATGCCCACATATCTCTAGGAAATGCTTTGTGTACCTCCAGGGGCGTATGCCAGTCTGAAGAGTGCCACTCTAGGAGAAATTGAAATTTCTAGAAGAAATTCTATGAGAAGGGAAGAAGGGCAACTCAGTCCCTGGCTGGATACTTGTTAAACTCTCAAAACACTACCAAATTTATCTTACCACAGTCCATGCCTTTAACCACTGCAGTATTCCTTACTCCAGCAATACTTGGATCATACTGTTGATTCACACTGAATTTACTAATATCGAAAATCACTAATTCTTTTTCACATATGCTGCTTCTAGTTGACTTGTCCTCCATCTTGCCCTTGTGTCATCTACCTTTTTAACAGTTAGATGCAGGTCCATGAGTAACTTTCCTGGCCCTACTCAAGCTTATCCACCTCGGTCCCTGACACTTAGGTTTGGTGCCTCCCATTACTGATCAAATCATGACCAAAGCAGAGAAGACACAAGAAACTCATTGCCATGGAGAGGCAGCATCTGTATCTATTCTGTGTCTGTTTCTGGTTCATCTCTGGTGATTTCAGTTTCTCCATTTTTAGCGACAATATCTCCATCTACTTGTGATCTCCTCTGCCTAGGTTCTCATTGTTCTGCCCTCTTACTACCCTACCCCTTCATTCATTTCTCCAAGAAAGAAAATCTGTTCTTCACTCCAAACTGCTTAAAGCTTTAATAAATGTGTTAAGCCATTAATCCAGTTGAAGTAGAGATGGGGAGGTAATCTTCAGTTTCTGATTCTATCATACATTGCATTGCAATCTCTTAGGTTGTTTTCAACTTCAGGCTTCATATGTCTGCCTTCTACAACTTCATCTACATTGTGAAAACAAAGTTCTCCACTAAGATCGAATCCTAAGGCAGAGCTCTTCAGCATATCAATAGAAACCTCCATTTTGACATCAAATTAAACCATTCATTTCCTTTGATTGTTCAGTTAGTTATCAAAGTCTAATTGCTTTATTGCCTTCATAGTGTTCCATTTTGTCTACAAATTGTCATCTGGAGATTTCATCAAAAATATTATACTGCTGATGTGCACGTGAACTTTATTTTGCATATCCCTGATCAACCTCTCTAAGCAAAGGAAGACATGAGACTAAACTAATGAAATCTTCATTCAGCTAACAAACCATTTATTAACTACAGTGTCCTCCTATGTTAAGGTGACCCTCATTCTCAATTTGCTTAGAGATGAGTTGATGTATAAATATACCTCATTGAACTAAATGCAGTCAGTGAAGAAGCATTTACACTGTAATGTAGGGAGTACAGTTATAGGATGTTGTGATAGCCCAGAAGAGTGACACCTAACCTAATTGGGGTATTATTTAGAGCACAGCTCTTCCATGTGGTCCCTTGATGAACAACAGCATCACCAAGAAGCTAGTTAGAAATGTAACTCCTTGGGCCTCTCCATAGACTTCTTGAATCAAAATAGATGGGAGTGAATATCAAGAAACTATTTTAACAAGCCCTCCAAAAATGCTTTCACTTACTAAAGTTTGGGAAGCTATGCTCCAAAGACAGTCTCCTGGGAGATATAATATCTAAACTGAATCTTTGAAAGATGAGTGGGAATTGATAAAGTGAAATGTGTGTGAGGAAAAGGAAAAGGGTTTCAGAGAGAAAAGGCAACAAGAACCAAGATATGAAAGTGATTAATGGTATGAAGTATGGGAAGAAAAAGAAATATAATGATATTAATATGTAAGCCCAGGCGTGTATTTCACTTTGAGGAGCTTGGACAGTATCTTTGAGAGATGTGGGAACTTTTAAAGAGAGGTGGCTGGCAAACGCTCAAATTTGAGGAGTGTCGCCAAAAAAGGAAAGCAGCCAGGAGATGACTGTGGTAGTTGAGGAGTAACATGGTCCTAGATGAGGACTTTGGTAGTAGGGGCAAACAGAAGATAATGTAAAGGAACTGTATTGACATTTGTACATATATAAAATAGGTCACTGATGAGAACCTACTGTGTAGCTCAGGGAACTACTCAGTGGTCTGAGATGACCTAAATGGAAGGGAAATCCAAAAACGAGGCTACATTTTTACATATAGCCGATTCACTTTGCTATACAGCAGAAACTAACACAACATTGTAAAGCAACTCTACTCCGATTTAAAAAAATAAAACTGTATTTCACATTGTTAATGGTGACCCAGTGATAAGCCATGAAATCAGCTTGATAAATAAGCTATTGTGTAGCACAATAAGAGGATTCCCAGGTGGCTCTAGTGGCAAAGAACCCACAAATATAATCACGTTTTTGTATTTATTATACGTGGTATGGGTATTTTGTAAAACTGTTGTTTTCATTTAAATATCATTTCATTTCTGTTTCTGATTTTAAGAGAATCTACATATCTGCATGGTCCTTTTACAAAAAAAGACTTAGTACTCTAGCAGTAAGCTCATACTGGGTCATTTATTCTAAGATTGAACACGAATGCATCCTTTAAGACAAACTTCAAAAGTGAGAGTTGTTTTCTTTGTTGAAAAAAATAATACTTTCTTGTGGTAAAAAATTCAAATCCTCCCTTGCATCTCCATCTCTCAGCCATTCTGTTTCGCTCTCTTCAGCTACTGAAGTTATCAGTTTCTTCAGTAGCACTTCAAGGAGAGGGTGTGAGTGTATGAGTGTTTGTGTACATATTCTTTCTTTTTCCTGTCTGCTTTAAAAAAATAGTTGATAGAATACTATAAACACTTTATGCAGTGTTTTTTCCCATTTAATGATCAAAACAATTATTTTCCATATTAGCACAAGAATGGTCTCATTTTTGCGGTTGTATACTATTGTATTCTAAGGATGTACCGTAACCCATTTGACCAACATTCAGGCTAATGAACATTTAGTTGATTTTCAAGTTTTATTCCTGCTACAATAATACAATGTATAACTTTAAGCTCATGTCATTTTTCACATAGCAAGGATCCCTATAGGATAAGTTCTTAGAAGTAAAATGACAGGGTCAAAATGACATCTGCTATTTTAGTGAATATGGCCAAATAGCTCTTCATACAGTATTCCCATCAGTAATATGAAGGAGTTTGTTCCCAGAGATCTTTGCCAATTCATTGTGTCATCAACCTTTTTATTTTTGCTAAGCAAGAAAAAAGTCATCTCATTGTCATTTTATTTTGCATTCTTCTTTTGAAAGAGGATGAAATTTTTTGAATCACAAAATGTTTCTGAGTCATTTGTATTTCCTTTTCTGTGCACTGTTACACATTTCCATTTCTTTTCTATTAGGTTATTGGTCTTTTTCTTATTACAACAAATACTGTTTACAACTGTATTTACAAAGAGAACATGCTTTTTTAACAAGGATTTTAATGAATGTTCCTTATGACAAATAGATTCTAGTCTGAAGGTTATAACCTGAAAATATTAAAACAAACCTTTGAATTGCATAGAAATAGTCTTTGCCCTTTTGAGCAAACAGTCCCACACAGAAACTCAATGTGATGACAAATTATAGAATAAGTGCAGATTTAATTTTCTCAAAAAATTTGGAACTGGCATGTAAATATTTGCCTTCTCTATCAGTCTAACTGTATGTAATGGCTATGACAGGGTTTGTCCTTTTAAAGTACCTATGTCAACTGATTCCCATTCTTTGAAAATATTTCATTAATTGACGAAGGCTTGTAGCTTTATTCAGTGTTGCATTTTCTAACCAAGTCTTAAATAACTATGTAGAAGCTTAAAATTTTATTCCCACACCTATTTTTCCTTTAGGAAATAAAAAATGCGCTTTCGCAAACTTCCAGAGATCTCATCATGGTTTCCTGTTTGACTTGCTAGTTTCATTAGTGTCCTGAGATGTAATTTATCTAGATCAAGAGAGTTAATTCTGAGCAGCTGGGAACTTCCTAATCTCTTTACCCATCTTGGGCTCCTCTCTCTGCTATGTGTTTTATTCTTCGCACTCAGAATATCACTGCTGCTGACATGCAGAAACAAACCCAATCAAAATAAAAAGATTCCCACTTCTATTTTCCATCTACCAGTAGTTTACCATCTTTTCCAAAAGCAGACCTATCCTTTCCTTGATCATTCTATTGCTCCAAGTAGACCTGTAAAAGTCCTTTTGTCACCCTAAACCATTTCTACACTTTGTTAAAATCATGTTGTTACTTCACTACAGTTTAATTTTTTTTTTCTTACTTACTTACCAGTCTTCCACTCTCTGTTAAGAGCAAGTTTACATAATGACACATTGGAGTAGGTTATGTGAGAACATTTGAAGCAATGTTAGTGTTATTTTTTTAATTTCTCTCAAAAGAAAGCTCTGCTCTGTATATGGATGCCATCCATTTCTGAGTATGTGTGAAGGAGAAATGTGGGAACATTTCCAATAGTTTTCAAACAATTTATCTTTAAGTGAATGAATGAACCACCTGGTTTACTGACTATATTGCCCAAGAGATGGGTTTGATTGGCAGATAGAATACAAGGTAGAAACAATGGACATTAAACGAGGAAGGTTTTGAACTTGCAAGTTACCACCCTTGGTGGCAGTAAGTGTTTATAGAAAATAACAGACTGGGATTTCACATCCCTTCAGAAGTGCGGTGCACTTGCCTTTTGCAATACTCAAAAAGTCCCATTTTTCTAATCATAACTTAAAAAAAAATACAACTACCTTTCTTACTTGCCTGTCTCAAAAATCTGTGTCTGTGAAGCTGTTTATTTGCAAAGCTGTATCCCTAAAAGATAAATGTTATATCCGTAAGTATGAAAATGGATTGAAATTCTAGGCTTAACACTTACCCATTCCCAATTCTAGTATACACCATGTACAGCCATGTATCTCAAGCTTTAATGTAGTTGGAGTAACCTGAGGATATTTTTCAGATGTACTTCCCTGGTGTTATTGATGCCACTGGTCCGGGAACTACACTTTGAAAAACATTGTGATGGATTCTTTTTAAAAATTATGTATTTATAATTTATTTATTTTGGGCGGTGTGCATGTTCATTGCGGCACGTGGTCTGGGCAAGCGGAAGCTCCTCTCTAGTTGCCGTGTGCGAGCGTCTTACTGCGTCGGCTTCTCTTGTGGAGCACAGGCTGTCCGGCACGTGGGCTTCAGTGGTTGTGGTGCACAGGCTTAGTCTGCGCCATGTGGAATCTTTCTGGACCAGGGATCAAACCCATGTCCCCTGCATTGGCAGGTGGAGTCCTAACCACTGGACCCCCAGGGAAGTCCATGTGATGGATTCTTAAGTAGGCAAATAGTCACAAATATAGTAAATATACAGGAGGAATCATATAGATAGGTCTTGGGGTCAAATATTGACTCACACAAATGCAACTTCTTTGTTTATTCCTCACTGATCTGTGTAAGCTTCCTCCATGCTGGATAGTGAGAAAAAAAGATCTCACTCTGAAACCAATTTACCAGTCTCTTTATATGAGTTGCTATCACTTGAATAAATGGCCAGTCTTTAAGATTCCTTTACTCTCCTCCTGTTCCTCTGTAAGATGGTGTGTGGATTGACAGGTGAGAGAAAATTACTGATACATGGCATACATGATCTACAGTCTTCACGCAGGTCTCTGTACTCTTTTCGACCCTCTGGTCTCTGTACCAATACTCCTTGTCTGCCTGGCAAGTTTGTCAGCTCTCTTGACTTCATGGCTGTGAACTTGTATTTTCATCAGGAAATGCCATGCTCTGCTCATTAAACTATATTGGTTGCTAAAGGAATCCTTAAATCTGTGAGTTACCGCAGAAGAGTACTTAAAATTCTAAATATGTGATTATGACAGCTCTATGAGGAAGTATGACTATCATTATAGGTAAGGATGACTGCCAAGAAGTTATAGCAACATACAGCCACTCATCATACTGTTTTGAGTGGGGAGAGTGTGGACTTGGTGTTTACAGATAGAACACTATATCAGTTGCTGCAGGGAAAACCAAAAGCAACAGAAGCTATGACCATTATCTTTGTGATTTTATTTTAAAAGAGGAAGAAAAAGACAAATATGTAGAAAAATCATTTAACACTAAAGAGAATGCTTTAAGAAATATTTATTTTAAGTAAAGCTATTTTACTGTTCATTTGCATCTCATTAATGTGTACCAATTTAATCTACCACTCATATTTAAGAGTTAAAAGAACTACCAAAAGGATTGGTTTAAATTAAAGATGAATATCTCTAGTGAAATTCTATAGGGTTGTAAAAATAGGGCTTTAAGGAATACCACAGTAATATTTCCTCTTTAGCATACAGTTCTGTATCCTGAGATTTCACTTATTATATTAATTTGTATGTCATTGAAGGGCTTCCCGGGTGGCTCAGTGGTAAATAATTTGCCTGCAATGCAGGAGTTCGATCCCTGAATTGGGAAGATCCCCTGGAGAAAGAAATGGCAACCCACTCTAGTATTCTTGGCCTGGAGAATTCCACAGACAGAGGAGCCTGGAGGTTTACAGTCCATAGGTTCACAAAAGAGTAGGATACAACTTAGTGAATAAACAACAATAACAAATGCCATTGAAAATAGATGTAAATTATAAATCTAATTAACAAATACAATTCTAGCTTGTATATTAAAAGTACTCCTTTCATCTAATAGGCACAATTAGCTGATGTTATTATATTCTTTAGTCAGTTGTATCGAATACATGACTTAGAAATCACCTTTGTAGTCCAGATACTTCCAAATTGCCATCTATCTGCTGTTCTCTTTGTCATGGATTTCTCTCATTCTTCCTGGCTGTCTTATGAACTGTAGTATTGGTATGACTAGACTTATTCATTCTCATGTTTGGAAAAGAAATATGTATATATTGTTATGTTTGAAGTTATACATATTATGGAGGATAACAAATACTTCAAATACATATTTGATACATATGTTTTTTGAAAAAGAAACACCTTAATTGTAAATTAACTACTTAAACTATCACCCAGTGTAAATGCATTCAATTTGCTCTGTAATTTCAAAACAGTATACATTAAAAACTGAGAGTGTGCATAACCAATACTTCTGATGCCACAGCTTCCATCTTATAAATACTTCATTACCTCCTCTGGAAATAATAAATATCAATTATTCATCATAAGAAGGGCACAATGTATATAGTTAATAACAGAAGCCATAATTATTTAACTTGGATTATTTTAATAATAGTTTTAATTTTAAGATGAGAAAACTCAAGTTGCATTTATAATAATAACATGATATAACATGCTAGTCATTCAAATGAGATTGATTTTATTGAAATTAATAATTCTGTCAAGCATTCAAAAGGCAAAATATGGAAGCATTCACAAGAAAGTGTAGAATATAACTAAAATTCTACTTATTGACCCATGAAATTACAAAGCCATGCATGCATACTTTTAATTTTCAGGGCTTTTTGAGAGAACTTTTGTGATTAACATGTAGAGAAAATATGGATAGATAAGCATCTTTGTCTTCTAAATTATTTGAAGTAGGTGATAAGAAACACAAAATTAATAATTCATGGTACCATTTATTACAATATATCTTCTAGTATTAGCATAGTAATAAGTATTAGTGATTTACATAATTGGAGAGATAACACAAAAACAAAATTAGGCACACATCCATATACATTCCTGTGCTTCACTCAAAACTAGGCAAATGTTATCTGAGATTATATCATGTATATGACATAGCTGACGTCAGATTTTTTATAGATAGCATTATTCTTTTATTATTTTTTATATCTTCAATGAGTTATGAAAAGAAAAATGACTAAATAAAATTTTAAAATAAGTTAAATAGAATTTTGGATACCTTATAAAATGGGAACAATGATTTAAAGTGGCTTTAGGATAGATAAGTAATCTGTTCAAAGTATTTCTGATTTAAATAGAGCAAATCAATAGGATTATGAGATTCCAAATGAGTAATAATTAGGTTGTTTCCAATTTTTCATTAACGTGAACAGTGCTGAAAGTTCACTTGGTAGGTCTCTTCAGTAACCCATGTGACAATACCTAGAAGTAGAACTACTGACATTAAGATCAGTTCAGTCGCTCAGTCGTGTCCAACACTTTGCAAACCCGTGAACTACAGCACACCAGGGTTCCCTGCCCTTAACCATCTCCCAGAGCCTACTCAAACTCATGTCCATCATGTCAGTGATGCCATCCAACCATCTCATCCTCTGTTGTCCCCTTCTCTTGCCGCCTTCAATCTTTACCAGCATCAGGGTCTTTTGAAATGAGTCGATTCTTCGCATCAGGTGGCCAAAGTACTGGAGTTTCAGCTTCAGCATCAGTCCTTCCAATGAATATTCAGGATTGATCTCCTTTAGGATTGACTGGTTTGATCTCCTTGCAGTCCAAAGGACTCTCAAGAGTCTTCTCCAACACCACAGTTCAAAAGCATCCATTCTTTGGCACTCAGCTTTCTTTATAGTCCAACTGACATCCATACATGACTACTAGAAAACCCATAGCTTTGACTAGACAGACCTTTGTCAGCAAAGTAATGTCTCTGCTTTTTAATATGCTCTCTAGATTGGGCATAACTTTTCTTCCAAAGAGCAAGCATCTTTTAATTTCATGGCTGCAGTTACCATCTGCAGTGATTTTGGAGCCCCAAAAAACAGTCTCTCACTGTTTCCACTGTTTCCCCATCTATTTGCCATGAAGTGATGGGACCGGATGCCGTGAATCTTAGTTTTTTGAATGTTGAGTTTTAAGCCAACTTTTTCACTCTCCTCTTTCACTTTTATCAAGAGGCTCTTTAGTTTTTCGCTTTCTGCCATAAGGGTGGTGTCATCTGCATATCTGAGGTTATTGATATTTCTCCCGGCAATCTTGATTCCAGCTTGTGCTTCATCTAGCCCAGCGTTTCTCATGATGTACTCTGCATATAAGTTAAATAAGCAGGGTGACAATATACAGCCTTGACAATATACAGTACTCCTTTTCCAATTTGGAACCTGTCTGTTGTTCTATGTCCGGTTCTAACTGTTGCTTCTTGACCTGCATACAGATTTCTCAGGAGGCAGGTAAGGTGGTCTGGTATTCCCATCTCTTGAAGAATTTTCCACAGTTTGTTGAGATCCACACAGTCAAAGGCTTTGGTGTAGTCAATAAAGCAAAACTAGATGTTTTCCTGGAACTCTTGCTTTTCAATGATCCAACGGATGTTGGTAATTTGATCCCTGGTTCCTCTGCCTTTTCTAAATCCAGCTTGAACATGTGGAATTTCATGGTTCACATACTGTTGAAGTCTGGCTTGGAGAATTTTGAGTATTACTTTGCTAGAGTGTGACATTAGAGTATTAGAGTATTATTTACAGTAGAGTACTACTGACATTAGAGTATTCATATCTTTATTATATATCATAAATTGTTTTCCACAGTAACAGAAAATGACATGAATTTATTAATTTAATTTGTGTATCTGGTTGAACAGGTTTTCATTTCTTGTGCATCAAACTTGTTGTCTATGAGTTGGTTATTCACATACTTGGCTTGTTGTTGTTGTTCTTGTTGTTTATTCACTAAGTTATACCTGACTCTGCTTAATTTTATTTAAAAAAAAATTTTTTTGAAGTCTAGTTTATTTACAATGTTGGGCTAGTTTCCTGTGTACAGCAAGTGAATCAGTTATACATATATCCCCTGGTTTTGTTTTTTTTTTTTTTTTACATTCTTTTTCATATAAGCCATTACAGAGTATTGAGTAGAGTTCTCTGTGCTGTGCAGTGGGTCCTTACTATCTGTTTTATATAGTAGTAGTGAATATATGTCAATCCCATCTCTCCCCCACCTTATCCCCTAGAAACCATGTTTGTTTTCTACATCCGTGTTTCTATGTCCATTTTGTAAGTTCATTTATACCCTTTTATTTAGATTCCACAAATAAGCAGTATCATATATTTATTTTTCTATGTCTGACTTACTTCACTCAGTATGATAATCTCTAGGTATATCTATGTTGGTGCAGATGGCACTATTTTGTTCTTTTCCAGTTTTCTATCGATTGTTTGCTTTCTCTTACAGATGGTATGAGTCATCTGTATATTCCGAATTTTAGTAGCTATACACATCTAAAATATAATTCCTTACCTGAAATCTTATCATAGATTTTACAGGAGAAAAATGAAATATGATCACTTTGCTGGAATGGTACAAATCATAGAAAGTTGCAAGAGCATAAAAATTAAGTATGGCCGACTAGTTGAAGACCTGGGAACCAAAATGAAAGCTAACATGTTGTATGAACCAAAGAAACGACTTTATTCCATCATATGTTGTTTCTCTTCTTTTCAGAAACCTTCACGTTTGCTTTGTTTTCTATACATGCTTAAGGAAAAGCTATTTAGAAGAGAAATCTCAGATATTTTGTTGTGGCTTTTTTAATACTAGTTTAATTCAGCTACTCATTTGATTCCTTGAGTTTATGAGTTGTTGAAGACATTAAAAAGAGTTGTTTTAGATAATGACTATGATTTTGGTACAACATTTAACAGTAAAAAACAAAGCACCTTTAATTTTATTTGAAGTGTGTGTCAATTACGGTGTCAGATTGAATTCCTCTTTTCTTTGCTTTCAATGAAAATTCCCCTAACTGCTGTTTTATATTTTAAAAAGAAACTTCTACTCTTTTTGATAATACTTGATTTTAAAATAAATGATCTCTGTCAAGACTTCAAGAAACTTGTCCATTTACCACATGGATGATAACTTAGGATTGTGCTATATTGGTTGAAAATAATGCAAATACCACTGGCCAAGGTGAATGTACAAAGCAAGAAAAAGAGGATTCAGAGACCTGGAAAAATTACTTTGTTATACATGTGTCTCTATTCCAAAGATTTTTAAAAATCTGTTAAAATCTGTCTTCCTTAACCACTTTGGGTTATTTAAAGCAGTGTTTTTAGGGATAATTCAGCTGGAAGGGAAAAATTCAACTATGGTTAGAGTTCATCAGAACCATGTTCAAGTGTAGTTTAAGAGTCATAGTGTACATAGTAGTACATCTGAAAAAATATGTAAATGGATAGAGTTGCAAACAACATTCCACAAAGAAAAAGGAAAGGTATTCATATGAAATCCTAGTATTTCATGTACACTGGAAATATAGACCATGAGTAGTTAGACAGTCTTTCATTTGTTCATTCACGTATTCATTAATTCAGTTGTTCTCAATCAGGGGTGATTTATTCTCCAGGGGAATTTGTCAATATCTGAAAATACTTTTGGTTGGCACATCCAAAAGAGAGGAGGAAGTGCTACTGGCACCTTATAAATAGTGACTAGGGGTGCTGCAAAACCTCTCACAATACATAATCCCCTACAGCAAACAGTTACCCAGACCGAAATGTTAGTAGTGCTGAGGTTGAGAAACCCTGATTTAAACTAAAATTGCATATAAATCAAAACTATTTTATTCTGGTTCTAAACCCTGTGATTTATCAAACAAAATCTAATTGTCTATCTGTATCATATTTAAATTCAAGTAACCTATAGTATAGTGAATAAGTGTGCAGGACATGCATCAGACAGACCAGGGTTCAAATCTCACATCCACCGTTTGCTTGTGCCTTAGGCAAGTTTCTTAACCTCCCTTTTAAAATCTGAACCATGTCTGCTGAAAGGCTCTACAATGGAGATTGAATGAGATTAATTAAAATGATTAATGTTAAGTGCATGGCAGAATGTTGGTACTTAGTGAGGGTGAAAGTGTTAATCGCTCAGTCATGTCCAACTCTTCGGGACCCCATGGACTGTAACCCATCAGGCTTCTCTGTCCCTGGAATTCTCCAGGCAAGAATATTGCAGTGAGTTGTCGGTCCCTTCTGCAGGAGATCTTCCCAACTCAGGGATCGAACTCTGGTCTCCTGCATTGCAGGCAGATTCTTTACTGTCTGAGCCACCAGGCAAGCCCTGATACTTAGTAAGTTTTCAATAAATTGTAACAGTATTGCCTTTGCATAGACTAAATCATTTGATCCTGCCCTACGATGAATATCCTGGTCATATACCATATCTAATTGTTTCTAAGACACTATTGATTAGAATATGAATGATTATTTTATCTATCACGAAGAAGAAAGTGCTGTCAATTAGACTATGACATACCATCATTTATAGTCTCTCAATTCAGAGCAGCACATTTGTGCAAATAAAATGTGGATCTTAGAAAAGGTTTTTGCCAAGCCCATCAGCAAGCCTTATACGCAACTGAACAAGGCTGCCATTGACCATAGGCAGAGAAGCATAGCTTCCCAGGATGGTGTGATCAGGCATCTCCCTTCAGCCCCTCCAGGCCAGAATACTGGAGTGGGTAGCCATTCCCTTCTCCAGGGGATCTTCCCAACCCAGGGATCAAACCCAGGTCTCCTGCATTGCAGATGGATTCTTTACCAGCTGAGCCACCAAGGAAGCCCCAAAGTCTCATGCAGAGGGGAAAAAGTTGTTTTTAACCCTTTAGCCACAGTATCCGTCACTTTCATCCATTTTATAATTAAAGATGCTGAAATTAGAGAATTTAAGTAACTTGCCCCATCTCCAAAATTGATAAGCCTAGAAGCCACAGGTTCTTATTCCTGAGTCTGATTACTTCCAAGAACACTATAATACATCAAAGCAGGAGTCAGCCCACCATAGTCCAAGGGCCAAATTCAGTCCACCATGTGTTTTAGTAAATCAGTTGTTATTGAAACACAACCACCATGCTCATTTGTTTATGTATTGTCTCTAGCTACTTTTACATGACAGTGATAGAATCCAAGTTTGGACAAGGCCTAAAATGTTTGTTTGTTGAGCCCTCTCTAAAGTATAACTATAAATTGTTTGACATGTCTATGAGTCAATATAAGGAGATAAAAGACAAAATGTTGCTTGTGTTTTATCTTTATAAATAACAGCCCATATAACTTTTCTGTGTACCTGAAGGTTTTGAGAGTCACTGATGCCAATCCTAACCTTTCCTTTGGATCAGAGACTGGCTAACTTTGTCTTCAAAAGGCCAGATAGCAAAGGTTTTAGAATATGTTTTAGGATTTATGGGCCATTTGGTCTTTATTGCAATTAACTCATGTCAGGACTGGCATTTAGATAACCAGTCAAGAGCCCACATTCTTCTCCACTAAGGACCTAGGAACATAGTAAAACCTGGGGAGCAGCAGTTTCAGTGAGTGTCCTTTGTTGCTACTGAATTAGATCAGAGATTTAGTCCTCATTTAAGAACTGTATCTATAAAGATTTTTAGAGTAAGTGCATCAGGTTTCTACAAACAAGTATTTGCCTCCAAGCAATGTACATTTAACGAACCCACTTGGGAGCCTGCTTATAACTACTATCTATTTTCTGTCTTCCTTCAGTCTAATCTTAACACAGCAACCAGAATGATCTATTAAAAAATAAGTTTAAAAAAAAAATCAGGTCACATAACTCCTCTGCTGAAAACCCTCCTATGCTTCCTATTCTCACTCAACCCAAGTCCTCATATCATTGACCGGCAGGACCTACCCTCCCCCATCTCTCTGGCTTGCTTCCTGATACTCTCCCCTTGCTCAGTAGACTTTTCTCACCCTGGCTTCCCTATACTTGTATTGATCATGTCATGCACACTCCTGCCCCAGGGCCTTTGCACTTGCTTTTTCCTCTGCATGTATTGCCCTTCCCTGAAATACCACATGATTCATTCCCCTACTTCCTCCTAATCTTTATTCAAATGTCACCTTCTCAATGAGGGCTTTTCCCCTGGACACACTTTCTCAAATATCCACCTCCCATGTTCCCTTGGAAAAGGCAATGGCACCCCCACTCCAGTACTTTTGCCTGGAAATCCCATGGACGGAGGAGCCTGGTAGGCTGCAGTCCATGGGGTTGCTAAGAGTCAGACACGACTGAGCAACTTCACTTTCACTTTTCACTTTCATGCATTGGAGAAGGAAATGGCAACCCACTCCAGTGTTCTTGCCTAGAGAATCCTAGGGACGGGGAGCCTGGTGGGCTGCCCTCTATGGGGTCGCACAGACTCAGACATGACTGAAGCGACTTAGCAGCAGCAGCAGCAGCAGCATGTTCCCTTAGCCCACACATACATCTCCTATCCCCACTTGAGACTTTATTTTTTCTCTTTAACACTTTTCATCCTTTGATGTGCCATAATTTATATTTTGGGCTTCCCTGATAGCTCAATTGGCAAAGAATCTGCCTGCAATGCAGGAGACCCCAGTTCGATTCCTGGGTCAGGAAGATCCACTGGAGAAGGGATAGGCTACCCATTCCAGTATTCTTGGGCTTCCCTTGTGGCTCAGCTGGTAAAGAATCTGCCTGTAATGCAGGAGATCTGGGTTTGATCCCTGGGTTGGGAAGATCCCCTGGAGAAGGGAAAGGCTACCCACCCTAGTATTCTGGCCTGGAGAATTCCATGGACTATGGAGTCAGACATGACTGAACAACTTTCACTTTCAATTTATTTATATATTTTATTGTCCATGGTCCCCATTAGAATGTGAAGTTCACAAGAACAGAAAATGTTTCTGTTTTATTCACTGCTATATATCCAGTATCAAAACAGAATTTAGAACATAATAGATGCTCTTATATTCAGTATATATTTACTGAATGAATTAACTAAGATGCTGGGGAGAGTTGCGTAAGATTTCACTTGCCAAAGGCATTCTACTGCCTAAAGGACTTTGAAATCCCATCATTATGAATGGAGGGCTTCTAAGAGTAGCTTCTGGTTATCAGTCTCATTATTTGATGGTCGTACCTTTGTGTACTCTTTGGTTGGCCTTGAATAGCCTATGTCCCTTAATAGATTCTCTCTTCTTGGCTTCCTAACACTTGCCACTTTAAAAAATCAATACAGCATTATATTTTGTATATTTGGACAGATTATTTTTGAAATCCATAAATCTCTAAATCAGAAGAAAGCCTCCCTTTGGTGGGCTGCCCTTAATTAGCTCAGAATGGAGAGAGAGAAACTGTCATTCTTTGTCAATCAGCTTGGCACGTACTTGACAGGCTGCCGTTACAGTGAAGGAGAACTGTGTTGCTGTGGTCTAGCAATCCTAATTGTAGATAAATAAAAGAACAGTCACCCAGCATGAAGGGAAAGAGAAAGAAACTCAACGGCACAATGTTATGTTTTTCCATCCATCAGCCTTCATTTGTCAGACTCTGCCTGACAATCTAGGCCAGAGAAGTCAGGCTCTAACACAATATTGATTCCATTTTATTTTTCGTTTCTTGCCACCCTTTTTAGCAAACAGTTTGTATGTGGAATGAGAGACGGTGCAGTCAATATACGTGACTAGGGAACATTTATTTTAAAGGCTTACTTTGTTTTTTTTTTCTTCCCATAAAACTGTATGTTTGTTTTACTATAATATTGTAATTGTCAGCTCTTGCTGCAGTAACAAATGACCCCCCAATTCCAGTGACTTATAACAATAGACATTGATTAACCATTCATGTGTCTGCAGATCAGTGGCAGCTTTACTCCACACTATGGGTCAAGACGAGATTTTCTCATCCTAGATTGTGGATCTGCTCCAAATGTCTTCTCATCCAGAACCCAGGCTGAAAGAGCAGCTCCTTTATGATACATTATTATCTCATGGTAAAAGACAGGAACTGGAGGTACTAACAAATCCTGAATTGCCTTTAAAGACCCAGCTCAAAGCTGTCATGCAGTCATGTCTGCCCACAGTCTATTAATCTAAATGAGGCACATGGTGAAGTCCAAAGTCAATGGGGAAGAGAGCATATTCACCCACAGGGCAGACATTTTCACACAGTCAGTGAATAATAATGAACTAATAAGCCAATCATAATTTTCACAAACATCTTAGAATTGATTCCAAAATCATTTTTTTTTATATCTCAACATCTCTGAAATTGAAGTATTTGCCACAAAAGTGCCTCCAAAGTTAATTTTTTTAAACTTAGCAATTCATGACATAATAGTCATTCTTCTATCCATGATATCTTAGACTTGATAGAAAAACCATTGATTGTGGTGGTTGACAAAACAGTCAAATGGCAGGAAATACTCTTTATAAATAAGGAAATTAAATGAAGAGGTACTTAGGTTTGCTAAAGAATATAGTTGTCATCTTTATATATTTTCTCTGTTTTCAGTAGCAGCATATGTATCTTATTCAGACAGCTTGTTTGAGTGGAAAACTGTACATTAGATGGATGTTAGATCTGTCTACCTATTCAGAGATTCATATATATTCATTTTTAGAATATCAATTAGAAATCAAAGTGTAATTCCCCTGTTTAAAAACCTTTTTGTGGTTTCTCCACTAAGGTCTTGAGGATGATATAAAAACTCCTTCTTTCCTTTGGTCCTTGCTTCTGCTCCTGCATCATTTCCTCCCATTTCCCCACATGGGATCTCCATGCTGCCTCTGTTTCCAGTCTTTGCATACACCAGATTCTCTCTTGACTACTTTTCCATCATCCATTCCTTCGTCAACCAGGCACTTGAGCTGTCTGTGTTCCAAGTTTTTGCTCAAACCTTTCTTCTCCAATAAGGCCTGCCCCTACTCTCTTTTTGTCCCTCAAACACAGACCTGATCAGTTGCTCCTCCATGCCCCATTGTACACTGAACATTGCTAGTCATTTCACCTGTTGCAGTCCAAGTTTAATACATGATTGGCTGTATCCTTCTGCCACGTATCATTCCCAGTTCCTAGCCAAGACTTTGAAATATAGTAAATATTAAATAAATGTTTGGGAAATGCACAAATGAATGTTGGAACATATGTGAAAAGGCTGTTGATATCCTTTTTACTTTGTGAAAATGGTAAAGAATCTGCCTGCTATGTAGGAGACACAGGAGATGCGGGTTCAATCCCCTGGAGAAGAAAATGACAACCCACTCCAGTGTTCTTGCCTGGAGAATCCCATGGACAAAGGAGCCTGGCAGGCTACAGTCCATGGGGTCACAAAGAGTTAGACACGACTGAAGTGACTTAGCATGCACACATACACATATATATATGTGTGTGTATATATATAGATAGATACACTCTAAGGTTAACAATAAGTAAAATGATAGAAATATAAAGAAATTCAAAATAACTAAGGAAAACAAGGCAAAATATGTCTCTCTTATATTATCCTTAGCGGCACCAAACTTCTAGTTTAAAAAGAAATGTGTGCATACTATCAGTTTAATATTGAATTAGAAAAATAATAGTCAATGAATAAATTCTTTAAAAAATATGAGTGTACATTAATTCGCATATGAGTTGCTACTTTCATCCCCAAAGGTGCTGTTCAGTCTTTTTTAATCACTAACCATTGCTTCACTGCTTGTCAGGACCAACACTACCAGCAGTATAAGTAATGCTGTCTAAAAAGAAATAAAACGGAAGGTGCTTAGAGTTACTCCATTTTGAATACCTATCAAGGCAGGATTTTTTAAAAATACAGTACAATATTTTCCTAGTGAGTATTAATGGTTCTTCCTATTACCTATTCAATAAAAATTACATACTTAAAATTATGCATAAGATTGTAGTGAAATGTCAGTACAATGATTTAAAAAAAAAAAAAACAACTCTAGTTATATCATAAGGGTCTTAACTCCTGGTGCACAATCTTATATTACAGAGGATATATTAAAAATAAGGCAGAGAAAAAACTTAAATGGAAATGTTCTGTTATTAGAAGTGAGTTTTTTTGGTTGAAATCCCACGAAGACATTCTTGTCTGAATTTTCTTTGAAGTTTAACACTTTCTACTTAGAAAAAAGTGGCCACTATAATTAGCCATGTTTCCATTTTAGTGGTGAACTTCTTCACCTTATCTTAAATCATATAAAAATGTGAGGTCATTGGGGAGATAAAAGATTTACTCAAACCAATTCTCTGACCTGGATATCATCAGTTTGACACTCACAAACCCACAAAGAGACATTCTTGGAATTTTTTAAAGGCTATGTAAGAATTTATTTTTTGTGGGAAAAGATAGGATTTTCTCTCATTTACCCATTGGAATGATACTATAGAATGCACTGGAGATAAAGAGGAGAAAAAAAATAACATTATAGTAAGAAGCATGACTGCCAGTTTTAGCATATGCATGTGTGTTCACACATACACACACACAGAGACACACACACACATGCTCTACTCAACAAAGTAGGCTGAAGTGGAGGTTTAGTGACACACACTTTCTGGTAATATCATCTCTGCCATTTGCAAGCTATATGGCCTTGGAAAATTGACCTAATCTCTCTTGGTTTCATCATCTGCAAAATCAGATAATACCCTTTTTGTAGGAGTGTAAGTACGAGGACAGATGTACAAAAAATAAAGTGTTTGACACGTGGTAAAGTGAAAGTGTTAGTCGCTCAATTGTGTCCCACTCTTTGCAACCCTGTGGACTGTAGCCCGCTACACTCCTCAGTCCATGGAATTCTCCAGGCAAGAATACTGGAGTGGGTGGCCATTCCCTTTTCCAAGGGATCTTCTTGACACAGGAATCAAACCTGGGTCTCCTGCATTGCAGACATTCTTTGCTATCTGAGCAATCAGGAAGGCCCAGACACATGGTAATGTTTCAGAAACTCTGTTTTGTTAATATTATTATATCACTTGATGGGAATCACTTAATATCACTGTAGCAGTTTGTTGATATTTTCAGCACAGTTAATGATTTCAGCAGCTTTTTCTTATCTTTGCATAGTCATGTGATTTGGCTGGTATTTGTTTGTTTGCTTTAAAATTTTTCCATGTCAAATCTTAATTGCATGAAGGGATATCAATTTTTAAAATTTTTTTCACATATACTTCCATTTTTTTCAGCTTGATCATCAGCTTCTCATAGTGTATTATTTTGCATGAGCTTAAGAAAACTATACTAAGGGACATATGAAAGGAATTTAATCAGATTTACTACAGTTGATCCTTCAAGCAATAATATTTGACCCTCAATAATAAATTCACATTGCAAATAAATGTAGTAAGGTAAATTGTAGAAAGTTATCTTCAAAATGGCCTTTCTAAAGTGATTTATCAAAGGCATGTATAATCAGATAACTAGTTCTCAAAAAAAAATCATAAAGGGGAAGTACTCACAAAGAATTAAGAGCTGAATATTATTTCTCTTACCCATTGCTCTATTTCTGTTGGACCAAGTGTTAATCTCATCCAGGTACTTAAACTCTCCATTTTTTCATTAAAGGATGAAGAGATGGCAATAGTGTTGTTGGAAGGACATGGTACTAGGAAATATTTCTATAAATGGAAATGATGTGGACTTTCCTGGTGATCCAGTGGTTAAGGAGGGCTTCCCAGGTGGCTCAGTGGTAAAACATCTGCCTGCCAAGCAGGAGACAGAGGAGATGAGGGTTCAATCCCTGGGTCAGGAAGATCCCCTGGAGGAGGAAATGGCAACCCACTCCAGTATTCTTGCCTGGAGAATCCCATGGACAAAGGAGCCTCGTGGCCTACTGTCCATGGGGTTGAAAAGAGTTGGACATGACTTAGTGACTAAACCACCATTACCACCAGTAGTTAAGACTCTGTGCTTCCAGTACAAGGAACTGGAGTTCTAGCCCTGATCAGGGAAGATACTGCTTGCGTGTGGTGTGGCCAAAAATTTAAAAAAAAAAAAAATTTAATGGAAATGATGTGACTTTGCAATGCTCATTCATCAGAGAACTAAATCTAGGGTGAATTCAGTGGCCTGTAGAGGGAATATTTTACTTTCTTTAAGTGTAAAACATAGACTTTTCACATGGCATCCCGTAGCCCATCTAATAAGCACCTCCTTAGAACTTGGAGCTCTAAGTAATATCTGGACTGCCTTCATGTCAGCCTTGCTACTCTTTCTGTTCATTTGCCAGTGAAGATTTTATGAATTAAAATGTGTGTGTTTATTTCCTGAGGGAATTCCTTGTCATAGCAAATGCAGTCTTTTAGCCCTGCTTGTTTACCAGTGCCTCCTAAAGAGTGGCATCAATTATTTGTGATCTTTGGAATTATTTATTTTCAATTGAAGACTGAGTGCAGGGAGAGCTTTCCCTGTGGTCCAGTGGTTAAGACTCCAGGTTTCCACAGCAGAGGTCACCCGTTCAATGGTTCAACCCCTGGTTGGAAAAATCTGTGTGCCGCTCAGGGCAGCAGGGAGAGGAACCTGTTAGTACTAATCATTTGCTGCATCCATGAAACAGTAGTAAAATTGTTGACTATTTGTGCTCATTGTCTGAAGGTATATAATTTGGACTGGGTGCCCTTGTAAATCATTCCAAGGGAAGAAGGAAAGATCCAACCCTCACCAAGTACACTCTGATTTTAAACTTGTTACAATTTTGCTGTTTAAAAAAAATCACATTTAGAACTTTTTATCATAGAGAATGAGTTAATACTTAAAATTTTAGGTTTGTTTCTTCCATAATTATTGTCCCTAAAGGACGTGTGGGTGTGTGTCTGTGTGTTGCACGCATACCCATGTAACACATAGAGTTAATGTTGTAGACTCTTTTAACCAAGTGGCTACCTCCCACTGCTATTTATTATAAGAACTGAAGAAATAATCCTTCTCAGGAGCATGTGATGAGCACCCACAAGTTATAAGAAACCCTACTGTGCCATATAAGATTGTAGTAATTTTGGTTCAGAGGACACCCTGCTTGGATGAGCTGAGAGAGAGCAGGGACAAACGCAGTGGAGAAAGGAAACAGTGGCATGAAGACACGTACACACCGCAGTGGGGGGAGGCTTCAGGGTAGGAGAGGGAGGAAGAGGATGCAGGTTAATCAGGAATTGCTATCTGGGGAAGATTGCCCAGGCCCTGACTGACGCCTGACATTGATTAATCGATACTCCATCCTACTGTTTAACAAGTGTTCCATCCAAAAAGTCTTCTGTAATATTTAACTTCACTTCCTTCAGCTTCAATTTATGCACATTTCTTTGGTCCTCTCTTCAGGAGAGCTAGAGAGCAGCCAGTGGCAAAGAGTTTTATATTCATGTATCTAAAGAGGGTGTTTTGGGTTTTTTTTTTTTTTCCTTTTGTTATGTAATGTTTTGTTTGGTCCTGTTTTTGGGTCATATGATCAGGCTGCAGTCCTCCCCAGACTAAGGAAAGCAGATTTTTAAGGATAACTGAATCATTCCTCAAAAGGTCTATTTAATTTGACTGCTTAATAATTAATCAGTCTTGATCCTGTGCTTTAAGTGTTTACTCTTTGGAAAGAAAGTTAGTCATTTTGACAGTGATGTGGAAAGATTTGTTTGGTTTCTAAATATCTCGAAACAAAATTTGGGATTCAGAGCCAAAATAAGAAGTGTGTGTAGTAAAATGGACATTATGGTTACTGAGATTATTGGAGTTAACTATCATATTTATCCATATTGACCACATGCATAGATCATACTTCTTATAACTGCATTTTACCTTTTCTGAAAAATAGCAAATATCTTCTGTTTCTACATAATAGTATTATGATAATTCAAGTAAATTGGAGGTAATTTTTTTAAACTTTCGTATGTGATGCAAAGACCTCTATTTCTTTTCTCTGCACTGAAAACTACGTTGTGCCCCTCTGTACTGCACAGAAATTGATCTGCAATACATGTGGAGTCTCCAAGGGTATATTTAAATTTAGTAATTTTATTGCTAACTGTGAAGTTAATCTGCACTGTATGTGCTCTTTTTCCCCAGGAAACTGAAGTAGCAGTTCAAGCTAAACAGCCGGATGTGGAAGGGATTTTGTCTAAAGGGCAGAATTTGTACAAGGAAAAACCAGCCACTGAGCCAGTGAAGGTAATGAAGCAACCTATAGCAACATCCATTACCTCATAATGGGTTATGCTTCCCCTATTTATAATCGATGAAATAACTTGTAAAGAAATATTGGCCATCCTGCAATAGCAGAGGCAGAGCTGTCTTTTTGATCAACATATCCTATTTATATGTTGTGATCTTAAGGCTATTAACGAGTCATTGCATTAAAGGACTTATTTCTGTCCTGGTGCGCTGCCATCAATACAAAAAGTAGTCCCACCTTCAAGGTAGATTAAATTCTTTGAGGCTTTATTGCGTTGCTTGCCAGGCTTGATGCTTTTCATAGTGTTTGGCTTCATTCAGATCAAGCTACTGCATCATACTGTCTGTCTCCAGCCGCTGTAAAGAATCACAATATGGTCCATGACCTTTCTTTTCTCTATTGCTCTTTCTTATGAAAGAGGAAAATCAGCATTTGGGCATCAATACTTTATTGGGTCAAGAATTTTTAGTGAAATGTCATGTAATTGCTTCTCTCTTTGATTAAAAAAAAAAAAAAGCTGGCCTGAGAGAAAGGTTTCTACTTCTTTCCTTTCCTCATGTGCATTTTGAAGTCTGGGACACATTTATTCACAGGCTATTACATGAGGAGAGAAATGGAAAACCAGTTCCGTTCTCAAAAAATAGATAATCAATGGTTTTCATTTGCAAATGAGAGTCCAAGTGATAAATAGAAGTTAGGTATAGGTTACCTTATTTTCTGTACCTGACCAAAATTATAATGGCCCCCATTATGATGAAGGTTCCCGAGAGCCTGTAATGGTGGCTGTTTATTGATCAGTCCTGGCTTCTCTAGCTAATGTTGCAGGCTGAGATTTAGTGAGCCTCACCCTCATGCTTAAAACTGCTCTAAAACGGTGCAGGTCAATAACCTCATTATACAGAACGAGCTTGTCCTTGCAAATAACATTACCATGACTTACACTCTGTCTCCAAGGTCACTGCTTATGCTTGGCCCAAGCTTCATTTCTAGAAAACTGTTGGTTTTCCTTACAGTTTACAAGAGGGTTTTTCTTAGGTAAATTTAAAGGTTTGGGCTAAATGTAATATCCAAACAGCAGGTGCTGAAAGGCCCAGATTTTGCAGTAGATATCCGTAGACATTTATACAGAAATATATTGTCCCCACTCCTAACATCCTCCCAAAGTAATTTGCATCCAGTCCAGGCCTGGAATGATCATTTTCATAAAGTAACAACATGTATAGTTTTTAGATTGGAGAGCTAGAAAAGGTCCTGAAAGTAGCAAGTTTCAGGGTTTCTTTTGATGCACTAGAGAAAGCCAGTCCCAAGCAGCTACCTTTCTTGATTAACAGAGTGACTTTCATAGCAAGCAATGAGATGGACAAATGGACCATTTTGTAGATCTGTTCTACCTACTCAAAGAGTTTATGCAGGGTTTGACATAATTGCTACAGATCACAAATATGCCTTACAGTTGGCTTTTGCTTTTGAGCCTATGCAAAAAAAGAGGCAGAGCCTTCATTGAAAGTCAATGAGAAAATGTGTATTCATTGTATGTACACCATCCAAACCTTGAGGCTAATCGGTCATATCCTCAAAATCTGGGCCACTATGAGTTCAGAACTGGGATCTGCCACCTCTTGGGGTCTCTAATTTCTACTGCAGCATTAGTGACAGAAGAGGGGGATTACCTTCCTGAAATAAGAGAGCAGGCAGGGTGGTAACTTCCTTGTCTTTCACATCCCTGGAAACCGTTGTGTAGAGTCAGCCCTTGTCTTTCTTTTCTTTTCCCTTCCTTCACCATGTCCTTTCAAATCAGTTCATGGCAGAGAAGCACAGCTTAAATGAAAACTCATCCCCGCTCTGCCATTTACCCCTCAAGTTGGGAGAGGAATCACCATATCAGGTTCCTAGTGGCCAAAGGGCAAAATTGATTCAGGAGATCAGGAGTGAGGAGAAATGGAATATTCATGTGCAGCTTTTGATAAGGACCATGCATGACCTTGGAAATTCTTGAAGATTAGCTGGGGCATCTGGTAGCCTGAAACACTAGAGGCTCAGAAACTACCTCATCATTAAGGAAAAAAGCACTCTGAAAGCTGACAAATGTTGGAAGAGGAAAAGGGAAAGAAGCTAGGATATAGAGCGGTTTCCTCCTGTGTAATAACAAAATATTAAAGGATGCTATCTAAAAGCTGACAAAAAAGAAAAATGAAGACAAAAAATCACAAACAAACAAACAAAAAAACTACCTCATCCTTCAAAACCTGGAACCTAGCAATACAAGGTACCAAGCGAGGGGAACTGTTTAAATCTCTGCATGGATCAAAAACTTATTTTTAAAGATTAGGGATGATTTTTCTAAAGGGTAAGCCACTGCTCTGATAGTACATAAATCAACCGTGCATTTAACTTTGACTTCATACATCAAAATTTTTAAATTTTACTATTCCTGATGCCTTTCCTCCTTAACTTTCAGGTTTCTCACCCTTTTTTTTTTTTTTTTTTTTTGTTCTACAGATATGTTTATTTCTACAATTTATTTTTGCATTTTCTAATTATCTTCTTCACTGCATTTTTTTGTGATTTCTTTTTTTTTTATTCTTCCAATTTTATTTTATTTTTAAACTTTACATAATTGTATTAGTTTTGCCAAATATCAAAATGAATCCGCCACAGGTATACATGTGTTCCCCATCCCGAACCCTCCTCCCTCCTCCCTCCCCATACCATCCCTCTGGGCCGTCCCAGTGCACCAGCCCCAAGCAATAGAAGGAGAAAGGGTACAAGTAGCCTGCAATACATTTTCATGACAAAAGTTTGGTTTTTGTTTTGGGGAGGAGGTACATTTGGAAAATATAACAATTCTTTGGAAAATATAACAATTCTAAAGAAGATGGTGATAGTCTTTCAAAGGAAAATGAAAATCCCTCATGGTGTGTATATAGGATCCAGTATTTAAATGGATAATTAGTATGTCCACCACTTTCAGACATTCTAATTAAGGACACAGCAGAGAATGGTTCTGTTTCTTAGAAAATTGGCTGTCTATTGGCACCTCCACATTCCACATCAGACAAGCTGTCTGCTTACCTCCTACGCTAACCTCCCAAGCTGAGTCCTCTTAAAGAGCTTGGCTCATCCCTGTTCAGTTTTTTGGGGTTTTTTTTTTACCCTTCATTTCATCAACTTCTCTAGGGTTTCCTTAATTTTCAAAGATGGTAAAATTTTAGTTTATTTTTCTGTCATCCATAACTGATCAATTTCTTATTTTCTTTGAGAACTTCCTCTTAAAGATCAAACATACATTAGGAGACAGTTCTACTAATGACATAAATGTAGCACTAGATCTGTGATGCAAATTTACTGGGAAAATCTTAAGATAATTGAAGAAGTAAGCATCTTTGTTTTGCTTTCTATCTCTTCTGTCTCTCTCTCCCCTACACACACACACACACACACGCTTTTATTTCATTTGATTTGTACCTTGTTCCTTTCTCTTAACTTCAGAAGCTGTTGAAGATTGCTTGGATAAGTTCAGTAAATTGTTGAATACTTTGCTTAAGCTATACTTTTGGTAATAATACTTTATGGTAATGCTGTTGGGGGAATCATTTTAATACGTTCCATTTTCACAGAGTAATGAGCAGGTTCCTCAGTAGCCCCGAATTTAGCAGTTAAAAAGCAACAAAGACAACTGCCCTCAGTAGCAACAATATTTACTACAAAAAAGAAAAGCCATTTGTTATTTGACTTAAAAATTGTTTAGTTCTTTAGAACTTAAGCATTTGGATGGCATTCTCTTATATTTTCACTTTCTTTAACTTTAATTTTGGAACACCACTCTTCCTGTTAAAATTTTTTAAATGTGTGTATATATTTTGAAATACTTTTATCACCTTCCATTATTAGAACTGAGAACATTAATGAAATTTAAAATGTCTTAGTTACTTGGTGAAGTGATAAGATCACACCAGCTGGTTTGCTTTGCTAACTTTTTAAATTATCCAGAAAAATCTTAACATGAATCTAATAATATGTTGTATTACCGCTTTTGAATTTTTTTTTTAATGTTAAGAGAAAAAATGAGGTGTTAGGAACTTTCTATATTTGGCCAAAGGGTTCCACCCCAACCTTTAACACAAAAATAATTGCTATAAACAAATGGTCAAGAGGGCAATTACCATCTTCCAGGCATCATTTCCTCCGATATAAGCTGCAGAATGACAGCATCATTAGTCATTTTCAATTATAGTCAGTCACAACCAAGGATGTTTCATTTTCCCAGCTGTTTTGTTGTTAATTAACTAGATTAAGCTGTTTTTTTCCCCCTCCTGAGTTTGTTCTACTGCCAACATCAACATTTGAAATTTTGAAAAACTCTTTGGGTTTATTTATTTATTTATTTTTTTGCCTGATAATTCAAAATATATCACTCACAACAGATGTGCATCCAAAAATGTATATACAATATAGAATGTCAAATGGTGTCTTGTTGGTGAAAATGTTTCCCAATTACATATTATATTATAACAGTAATTGGATCTTTATAAATCATCTATCAGGCTATCTCATTTACATGGTGTAACTTTTTTTTTTTTTTTGGTAACATCAGAATCAATAGCAAGATAACAGATATGAGTCTATCCCCCAGATAAACAGATCCATTTTGATTGACTCATTTGATAAACACAATTTCCATGTCAATGGTAATAGAAACAGTTCAGGGAAGAATTATAGGGAGTAACAGTATTAGAGAGATTTTATAATTTATTAATAGATGGGTATCAGAATTTCATTTTTTAATGCAAATAAGTTTTACAACTGAGTAAAAAGTCTTGACCATGAGAGATTGAATCAGTGCTAATCACTCTTTGGAAGGAATGATGCTAAAGCTGAAACTCCAGTACTTTGGCCACCTCATGCGAAGAGCTGACTCATTGGAAAAGACTCTGATGCTGGGAGGGATTGGGGTCAGGAGGAGAAGGGGACGACGGAGGATGAGATGGCTGGATGGCATCACTGACTCGATGGACGTGAGTCTGAGTGAACTCCAGGAGTTGGTGATGGACAGGGAGGCCTGGCGTGCTGCGATTATTGGGGTCACAAAGAGTCGGACATGACTGAGCGACTGATCTGATCTGATCTGAATATAAGGAGAACCCCGCTTTCCCAATGAGAAGATAAAATTTATAATAAATTTTTGAGCAATTGATAGAATCATTTAGGAATGTGGATGAGATTGTCAAATGCCTAGTTATGTTTAATTTCTTAATTGATTAGCACTTCCAATATTTGAAATCTCACATTTTATAAAATAACACACTAAGAATATTGCTTTTGCCACATTTGTATTTTATGAAAAGAGTTCATTCACACATGCACACACATACACTCACACACATATATTCCAGAATTCTAGAGCTTACTGTCTTCCTTCTAAGTTATTTGCAATATGGCAGTGTTTTAATTAAATGGTGCAGTCAAAGCTTTCTCTCCAGAGACAATTAAGAATATACCTACCAGTTTTTATCTGGAAGGTGAAAGGATTAAAGCAGGGCAGAGTTAAGAAGTAGTAACAGTGCCTCCTATTTGTCATTTTTGTGGTGGCATAATGGCCTTGGCTCTGTCTTACCCCAAACATGGCCCTTGGATGTCCATATCTCTGTATAGTTTATTTTCTGTGGCTGTTGATGTTTACTTGAGACCATCATACCTAGCTAACTGCCATTTACCAGAAGGCCTGGTTTTCACTTCCTCAATGTTATCGTTGGAATATTTATCCCTAACTTCAGTGCCCATTCCCAAAATATTAGGAGAGATAATCTTTTCATTATTCTTAGATGTGAATTATATATCACCCCATCAGAATAACTTATTGTTTAGCTTTTTAAAACTATCTTTAAAACATTTGTTTACAATGACTTTTACCACTGGTAAATGTGAAGGTATACCCTAGGAATAATTGTTAATAGTTTATCAATTTTCTTTACTTCCTTTTTGTTTTATTAACCAATTCTGGCAGATAACTTCTCAATGCATCCCAAATTCATATCTCTTGAGAGTATTTCAGGGTACTGTTGAACTTTGTTGTTCAAAATAAAACAATTGAAACACAAAAGACATTATAAGCTAATATGAACTGACTCTTTTGTGAGAAAATATTTTGGGAAAGAGTCTCAATTTAGTCTTACTCAGTAGCTCATGCTGAAACTGGACAAGCATTTTAGAGATCTGAATTTCACCTCTCGTCCTCAGTTGTATTAATTGCATTTATAGACACAGACATGGAGACATAGATGTTTCAGTTACAATAATCATATGTATGTCTATGTATATAAAGTCATAGGATGATTTATTTATTTATATAACAGACATTAATATCATGCCAAACATTAACACAAGAGAAAAATACAAGATTTAAAAATTTTGAATATCCCAAACATAAGTAGTTCAGAGTTAAATTCCATTTTACATTTAAAAAGGAACCTATATTCAGAAATAATTTTTTTGTAATTAATTTTCACTCTTCATAAAGAAGAAATTTCACAGTTTGATATAATTGTCTTAACATTTAATGACTAACTCCAGGGAAATTATACACACACACACACACACACACACACAATAGAGAATAATGC
The DNA here is from genome assembly GCF_027580195.1 of Bos mutus. NCBI lineage: Eukaryota > Metazoa > Chordata > Mammalia > Artiodactyla > Bovidae > Bos > Bos mutus. Next base: position 99,826,738 of record NC_091646.1, read on the forward strand.
TCAGGTACAAATGCCCCCTAGAATGAATTTCATTTTTCCCTTTTAAAAAAAATGATCTCAGAGTTTCACCTTTTTGGTAAAACATGAATCTACTATGACTGTTGAGTTTTGAGCTCTTGTGAGGAAATCCTGGGATCTGCAGTTTTGCTTAGCATATTCAAAGTCTGAAAACTCTGGACACCTAATCAAGAGTAGGACTTCATAACTAGTATCCCACTGATTTTATATTTAAAGATGTTGGAATTTAGACATGCATTTGATTCCTTTAAATGTGGTTAAAGATTAACATCATTAGCAAATCATTACCTTTTACATTTTTTTATGGGTGCGGCTTAAAGTCTATTATGTGAAGAATGCTGCATTAGTTGCTGCAGCCAAACATTTTTGCTATCTGAAAGAACTTTACAGCTGAATAGAAAAGATGAGAGAATAAAAAATAAGGGCACAGGCCAGGGAACAAAAAAAGAAAAAAAAACCAAATGAAATAGAATATATATATGTTATAATATATATTATTTATTATATATAAACATGTAAATTTATATATAATATACTATTTATTATATTTATAATAATAAATGTAATAATTAATTAATTTAATAATAATACCAATAGTATAAATATAATAAATAATATACATTTATATATAAATAATATATATTTATCCATAATATATAAATAGCCAATTTCAACTCTAAGTGCAGCAGGTACTTGAAAAGTTGCAAGAGTGTTTTTGTGACCAGCTGAATCAAAATCTACAGCCATTTTATGTGATATCATTTGCTAATATTTATGAAAGATTGGTTAACATACACTTCTGAGCTTCTTTGTGGTATCAGATGTTTGTGGTACACTGGGGGCTACTACTTAATTTTTTAAATTTCTACATCTGAAATCATATAAACCTTATTTACCCATATGGAAAAAACAATGGGCAAAATAACATTCTAATAAATGAATAGACCATTCAGAGTTTTATGTATTAATAAAAGAGAATTGAATATATAAACATGTTATTTTCAGGATAACCTAAACCAAATCTTTTAAGCACTGAAATATTTTAATTTTAACTATCTTAATGAAAACTTGTATTGACTATCTTCTGTTTTGCTTCATTAAGCAGTGCATAATAACTAACGAACAATTTTATAGTACTTTACAGTTCACAGAGTTCTTTTCATATAAAAGATCTCATTTAGTTAATCCAACAAAGCTATGAGTTAGGTAGTAATATTATATACATGTTTCAAGGATGATGAATTTGACTGACCTACCTGATTTTGCTACTGCTGCTGCTAAGTCGCTTCAGTCGTGTCCGACTCTGTGGGACCCCGTAGAAGGCCGCCCACCAGGCTCCCCCGTCCCTGGGATTCTCCAGGCAAGAACACTGCAGTGGGTTGCCATTTCCTTCTCAAATGCATGAAAGTGAAAAGTGAAAGTGAAGTCGCTCAGTCGTGTCTGACTCTTCGCGACCCCGTGGACTGCAGCCTACCAGGCTCCTCCGTCCATGGGATTTTCCAGGCAAGAGTACTGATTTTGCTAGTAATCACAAAACCAGTGTAATGAGTTAGGGCTGAAATCCAGGACTTCAGATACTAAAACGTAGTGTAATTTAAAACTTTCTTAATTTTCAGGGTCATCATTATAAGCATCAATTATTGTTCTGTTTCATTGTACAGTTACTGATGCTGAAAAAGCTTCTCAGCATGGGTGCCAAACTGAATCTCAGAGACAGAGTTTTGGGTGAAGTAAAAGAGATTAGCTTTATCGCTTTGCCAGGCAAAACTGTGTGTCCCTATGTGGGGGAATTGGGTGAGGAGTTTTATAGAAATGGTTCAAGGGCTGAGTTGCTGATAAAGATAAGGGTGTGTGCAAGGCCTGCATTTCTTTAATCTGGCCTCAGGGGTCTCCTGATGAGCTTCTGTGGATCTTGAGGTTATCAAACCTTGTCTCTGGAATGAAGAATGCTTCATCAAGTAGTTAACATCTTCCATTTGTTGGAGGTTTTAGTTCCGCAGAAGAGCTCAAAGATATTGTTCTGTGTATCCCTTGAGGTGGAACCAAGAACCTGCATCAAGGCTGCTCTGCTGTTTCTTGACTGTTTCTCCCTTGTCTTTGCATCCCGTCCCTTTCCTGATTAGCAACTATTTGAACCTGAGCTTTGGAACACAGGGAAAGTCATGGAGGCTGAATGAAGCGTATTTCCTACCAACAAGAAATAAGGGACAGAGAAAGGTTTTTGTGCCCAGGATCCCCACAGGGTCCTGCTCAATTTCATTGTGCACATGGAGTACGAAGTTCAGTACTGATCACTGCATCTTCAGTTGAGACCCAGATGAAATAGTTAATTTTATTTCAGAGGCAGGCTGTTAGATAAATACTTTAAATATTTAAAATCTAACTCAGTGCAGTGAGATGCTTACACCATGAGAAGAAAGTGAAACCTAAGCCAACTGTAGAAACAGCAAATTCCCATCTCTCCTCGCCTACTCACTATGGGGCCATATGCTTGCTGAGTGTAAGAGTGGGCAGATCTCAGCAGTATGTAAGTCAATCTCTAATCTCTCTCTCTTCCTCTCACCCTCTTTGTCTCTCAGCATATACAGGTGACTTCCTATAGGTTATATAACGTATAAGACCATTTGCCACACCCTTATCCCTTCAATAAGTGACCTAAGATCATGATGTTTTCAGATAGCTACTTTTACATTTATTGTCTCTTCCCTAATATCTATTGCTATTTGTTGTTGCTGTTGTTATCAACAACTTCTAGTTCCTCTTATTATTCTTTCCCTGGAAACTCACTGTAATTTAGCAGGGGAATCAAAAGACCAAATACATACATACATACATACATACATACATATATATATATATAAATTCACCAGCCTTGGATGATATTTAATTCTCAATGTTTAGCTCTGATGTCAGAACAGAAAAATATCTTCCACGTGTCATGACTTTCTATGGTAGTTTTTCCTCACTGATCAGAGGCATTTTGTTGTTGTTGTTCACTTTTAGATTCAAGGCTTATGTTTTAATAAATAAAAAGAAATAATATTCATTGATGTGATAGTAAATGTTTGACAGCATGTACTCTGGGAGAAGAAATTAAAAGCCCTGACTTGACATGAGGTCAGACATAATAGAATAAATTACCTTAAGAGCACAGATGATAGTTAAAATAGGAAGTGATAACTTTTTACTATTTATTTTAGTATTTATTCCCTTTGCAGCTTTGCTTAAGTGGGGTTTTTCAAGAAAATTAAGTCCTATAGAAAATAATTTAAGACCCATTTTCTTATTTTTATCAAGGATGATACATATCTATTCCATTGAGGATGGCTAGGTAATTCATTGCTTATAATGGATGCCTTAGGCTCTGGTCCTTGACAATCAACATCAGCATCAACTGGAAAATTGTTAGAAGTGTCAATTCTTGGGCCCTACCCAAGATCTGTTGAATCTATAACTCTAAGGTTGAAAGCCAGCTGCTGCTGCTGCTGCTAAGTCGCTTCAGTCGTGTCGGACTCTGTGTGACCCCATAGATGGCAGCCCACCAGGCTCCCCCGTCCCTGGGATTGTCCAGGCAAGAACACTGGAGTGGGTTGCCATTTCCTTCTCCAATGCATGAAAGGAAAAGTGAAAGTGAAGTTGCTCAGTCATGTCTGACTCTTAGCGACCCCATAGACTGCAGCCTACCAGGCTCCTCCGTCCATGGGATTCTCCAGGCAAGAGTACTGGAGTGGGGTGCCATTGCCTTCTCCATGAAAGCCAGCAGTCAGTGGTTTACCAAGTCTTCCAGGTGATTCTGATGGCCCCAACATATGAGAACCACTGCTCCAAAGTATTATGATAAATTATCCCCCCAATCCATTGAGAAAGTTTGACCTAGGACCTTTGAGTTCTCTGCTTCCAGCTAGTGGAAAGGGAAAGAATGGATGGAGAAACCTCACTCAATTTTTATAAGGATCATCCCAGAACTGACAGATATTACCTCTCCTCACATTCTACTGACAGTAAGTTATCTTACGATTATCCAGCGTTACACTGGAAGTGGCTTGGATCTGTTCCTGAGGACCTATTAGCAAATTTCCAGACACTTTGTGAGCTACTTGATGTTCTTTTGGTAACTAAAATTGGCTATAGTTGGACAATCTACACCACAGAAATTAGCAAACACTAAAATCAATTTGTTTCTTTGTTTTCCCCAGAGAGCCACTTGTTAACATATACACGTCACTGACCATATACAGGCTTGGCTGACCCTACTGCAGCTAAAATGACCCTCAAAATGGTCCTGCTTTGAACCAAATTGGCTGAGCCTTTATACTCTCACCTTGATCAGTCTTTGAATAAGGGCCACCCTGGGAAGGGCAAGTCCTTAGGCAAGGTAGATCACCATAGCAGAGACAGTCCCAGAAGGAACTGACACCTGACACCTGAAGGATGTCTACTGACATGTTCTTCACCATTTGGGACAAGAGTACTTCCTTGAAGTGGACTCAGAGGCTTATCCCCATGTGTACCTCAGCCCCTCCTTCCAAGTGTTGCTAATAGGATTGATCCGGAGTGAGCCAGGGCAGTAAGATAATTTTAACATCCTCTGGAAAATTCTGGTATGCAGCCACACTAGATACTATTTAAAACAGTCAAGCCAATTGCTGAGATGACATTTTTTGTTTATTTGTTTTGCTTTCAATAATGTTTGCACTCTATGTTTGTCCTTTCAATGAAATTGTGCCTGGAGCAAGAGCCTGTATGCAGCAAACAATCAATAAAAATTTGTAGTGAGGTTGGTTGAAGTATTTAATTAAAATACCTTTGAAAGGAATTCCACCCAGAAAAGTTAATTTAGAAGTAAAATATGATAGAAATACAATAATGTATTCACAAAATAAATTAATAACTCAGTGAATTAAGTTACTGCAAGATGTTAATCGAATAAATAACATGCATGCTTTTCTATTAAAGAGGAAGTTAGAAGATCTGAGCTCGGAGTGGAAGGCGGTAACCCACTTACTTCAAGAGCTGAGGGCAAAGTGGCCTGGCCCAGTCCCTGGACTGACAGCAACTGGAGCACGTAAGTCTGCTGGATCGCATCCTCTGTGGCTTTGGACATTTGCTCGAAAGCACAACAGTGAGATGCTCCCTGGGTTAAAGGGAAAATGAGTTGCAATGCTGAAAATAGGAATAAACTTGGATTATTTACAATGCAAAATGTCTTAGAGCTTAGGTTCCTTGGAAAGAGATTGATTGAGCATATGGAGTCACCAAAGTATATAGGGGTGTGCTCTCCAGAAATGTACCTACAGTGAAGAAAGACCCATAGCAGAGATAGCAGAAGGGGCTGAGGGGCTGCAGGGTGATTTGACTGCAAGAGAGGCCTCAGCCCACTCCACAGGAGCCTTAGGGCTGAGTGGGTTGTCCAGAGCCCTCCTGAATGGCAAGAATAGAGCTTGGCCTCTGTATTCCTGAACCAGCCAGCCTTTGCCCAGGGGCTGCCCACTGGAAGGAAAAAGGAAATCTTAGAAGAGTCTTCTGGGCCAAAGGCAATTCTCAGTAAGGACTACTATCAGTGCTTCTAGTCGGACTGATGGGTGTGTTGTTCCTGAAGAGGGAATCAGGGTAGAGCCTCCAAGACTAAATATGTAAGGACCCCATCTCCTGTATCCTTTAGATAATCTTATTCAAATATGCCCACACAGGGACTTCCCTGGCAGTCCAGTGGTTAAGACCCTGTGCTTCCACTGCAGAGGGCACAGGTTCAATCCCTGGCCAGGGAACTAAGATCCTGCAAGCCATGCAGTGTTACCGAAAATATAAAAATTCCCCAAACCACGGAAATACACACAGTCCCCCTCGCACTTCCCTCTGTTCCATCTGAAGACAGTCTTGAGAGCTCTTCCATTTTTAGGTCAAGAAAAAGGAAAATGGACCATGACTACCACAAGTAGACTTGGGGGGAAATGTTTTTTCATTTAGCTATAGTTTTAACTTTTGTTTTTACTGCATATTTTCAGTCTATTCTTTTTCACTTTCTATTCATTTCTTAGTAGAAGGTATGCATAAAATCTCATGGCAATATTAAGGCTGGCTTTGAGTCCCATGGGCAAGGAGCCAAAAAATTTTTCTGCTATACCAATTCTATAATTAGATAGAACTAAAAAACATCTCTTTTTTTCTGTTCTTGTTTTTTGCTTCTTTTTTTTCCCTTTTCTACTTTTCAAAGATCAGATATTTGCAGTATTTAACTATGGTTCTTCAAGTAAAGTTGATTTTTATTTCATATCAATTAGAAATATACCACAATGGAAAGATCACCCAAGGTAGCACAATGATAATTCAGTAGAAGGCATAAACAGCGCTTAGGTTAGAGATGCTCTACAATCTGGGAACAGTGTGTCTTGTGTACCCCTGGGGTTTCTAAGAAGACATCAGAGTTAAATTTGATATCAGATACTTTAAAAAGATGTGTGAGAATTCTTTCTTCTTCCTTTTTTTTGGTCAATCTGGGACACTAAAATTGCTCTATCAGTGTTTATCTTCAATGAATTATATCAGGTTTATTTCTTCTTATGACCTGTAATTTTTGGTTCCCGCAGCACACATGCATAGTTTGTCCCTATATAATCGTTTATTGGTGTTTGTTCTCTAGCTTTCTCCTCATATTCAGCCTCAGATTCTCTAACTCTAAAGAAATTTGGTTCCAATAATTTGTTTCTATTGAACTCTGATATAATTATGGGTTTATGCTCCTGTTTAAGCTATTTTCACATGGTTGAAAGTTTTGAAAGGCAGGGCACAGAAATCTATTTAACCTGTAAAGTTCTTAGATGTGACTATAACAGTTCTGTTGGAGAATAGATTCAAAGTTCCAGTTTCAGTTTCCAGAAACATATTTAATTCATCTACTTAATATCTATTGAGTAACTTCTATGTATTGAACATTATACTAGGTGCTGAGAATGCAACATAGAGTAAGTTCCCTCCCCTCATGAAACCCTTCTAGTTGACCTTTGAACAACATGAGTTTGAACTATGCGGGGCACTTATGTGGAGAATTTTTTCAATAATAAATATTCCAGTACTACATGATCCATGGTGGGTTGAATCTGTGCATGTGAAGGAGCTGCCTAAATGGCAGAAACATAAGTCCACAGAGCAGACTGGATATTCAACTGTGCAGTAAGTCAGCCCTAACCTCAGTGTTAATCAAAGTTCAGCTGTACTCTGATTGGAAGAGAAACAGGATGAGCAAATAAAGAAAACAGATACTGTCTCAATATTGTTCAGAGTTACAGAGTTTAGTCCACAGATTGATATCAAATGGGCACTTGTTAAAGATGCAGAATGCCAGGCCCCACTCCAGACCCAGTGCATCAGAATCTACATTTTAATAAGATCCCTAGGTAATTCATTTGCACGCTGAATTTTGAGAAGCACAGTTATGGAGAACAGGAAAGCAGGATAAGAGAGAGTGAGCAGGAATGAAGGCATGATTGCCTGAAGTTGGGTCAATGAATCTTTTCTACTAAGCAAATACTTGAGAAAGCTGATGGAAGTGAGGAAATGAGCGAGGTACATATCGAGGGGAGAGTGTTCCAGTCAAAGATACAACAAAAAACAGAGGTAATGAGGGTACTGCAAGCACTGCGGGTCGACCTCCTGACAGACCAAGGGACGCTGACCCCTTTTGTGCATTAGTAGCCAATTTTTATAGGCTCAAGACAAAGAAAATTCCTACTGGAAGGGTGGCATTAGGTGATTGATTAGGGTGGGTATTTTTACCTAATATGGGGTCAGGGAGCTGGCCAGTCTAGGGGGGCGAGGGGTCTCATGGCAGTGATTGCTATGGGGCTCAGTCAGTTCTGGAGATGACCTTGGTATGGGGCTCCATATCTGTGGCCTTGGTATAGGGATCCACAGAAAGTGAAAGTGTTAATTGTTCAGCCGTGTCCAACTCTTTGCAGCCCCATAGACTGTAGCCCATCAGGCTGCTCTGTCCATGGAATTCTCCAGGCAAGAATACTGGAGTGGGTTGCCATGCCCTCCTCCAGGGGATCTTCCCAACCCAGGGATCAAACCCAGGTTTCCTGCATTGCAGGCAGATTCTTTACCATCTAAGCCACCAGGAAAGCTCACTTGCTATTAATCAGAAAGCCAGCAATCTGGGAAGACAGAGAACTCATGTCCCCAAAAAGCAATTCTGACATTTCTGCTTGGTCATGACAGTTTTAAGGGAAGAGGGGAAATAATCTCAGTGAATCATTGGAATGGGGTGTCAGAGTCCGTGCCATCCTTCACTACGCGCAGGCTTGGCAACGTCTTGTGGTCTTTGTTTAGATATTCTCTTGTTCACACAGTTTGTTCGCACGTTTTTTTTTTTTCATGAGGTTACTGAAGGCAAAGCTAGAGAAGAGACCTGGTCATCTGTTAATTACTTATTCTTCATTTCTACTTCTTTGATCTATGGAAGGAACCAACAAGTTAGGCAAGGTATTGTATAATCAAAAGATGTGAAAGATGTGCTCAGGCCAGTGATGATTAGAGCTTGGAGGTGCCTGGTTTAAAGTTAGTGAGAAGACACGAGGAGACTCCTGCAGACAGCTCTTTTCTGCCAAAAGCTGCTTATAAAATCAAACATTCCTTTTTCCTTAATGTGGTAGTTTAAACATCAGAATTAAGAATTGTTTAAATTTCTGGAAGTCAGGAATATAATCTGAAATAAGTACAATATATAAAGGGAAAATATAATTTGTAATACAGTTCTGTTATCTGATTATTATTTCATGTACTATATTGTAATACAATATGATTTATCATTCATCATTATAAATTTTTTTCCATTGCGCTCCTACTATTATTCTAGCTGCTTTTGTATATATGACTTTCTCATCAAAATAATCGCCAGGTATGTATGGTTATACACAATATTTTTAAGGTAAGGATCACAAGGCTCGGAAGGGAAATAGATGAAGGCCATACAGCTGGAAAGAAACAGAGCCAGGGTTATAATCCAAGTGTGTCAGGCTCCAAAGCCTGTGTGTTTTGTGTGTTTTTTTTTTGTTTGTTTGTTTGTTTGTTTTTTGCCGTGCCTGTACTATCTCTCTGTCCAAGAACCTAATGGAAATTCTAGATAGGAAGGCAGTTAGCCCATAGTTAATGTTATTAACTCAGTCTTAAGGTGTATGAGGAGTAAAAGCGAGAAATGTTTTTCTGTCTTCTCTAATTAAGGAGTAGAAGAAATCAGTTTACTGTATTTGAATTTCTTAAAATCATAGAACTCTGAGCCTAGAATAATCACTGGAAGTACCTAGTTGAATGTATTTCTTCTATATGTGTGGAAATGGAGGCCCAGGGACCTTTTTAAAAACACTAAACCAAGCTCCTTTATGATTTAATCTATGTAACATGATGAGGTGGTCCTGCCTGAGCTATATAAATTGTTTCAGGTTGCAAGACAAAGAGGCACACTGGAAAAAAACTTTTTGTTGCTGTTGCTTAGATACCTAAGTATATCATTTTTCTTATTTAGTCACTATGTTGTGTCCACCTCTTTTCAACCCCATAGACTGTAGCCTGCCAGGCTCCTCTGTCCATGGGATTTCCCCGGCCAGAATACTGGAGTGGGTTGCCATTCCCTTCTCCAGGAGATCTTCCTAACCCAGGAGTCAAACCCATGTCTCCTGCTTGGCAGGTGTATTCTTTACTTCAGTTTTCTATCTCTGCATTAAAACACTCGAAATGTAATGGCTTTAAACAAGGGTTATTTACTTGCTTATGATTTTGTGGGTCTGCAGTTGGGCTGTGGTTCACTTATTAGGTGTTCTAAAGGTCTTGCTAGGGGCCATTCTTGTACATGCAGTTATTTGGAAACTCAACAGAAGCTAGATGGAGTCCCTCAGATATCTGACAACTGGCTGTTGGCTGGAGAACCTTGGTTCTTCACAACACCTATCATCCTCCCATAGGGTGGACTGGGTTCATTATATGGCATTCTCAGGGCAGTGTTTCGAGAGGATGAAAGTAAAAGCTACAAGATGTCTTGACACCTAGACTCTGTCATTCATACAACATCACTTCTGCCACATTCTGTTCATCAAGGCAAGTTTTCAGTCCAGCCCAGGCTCAAGACTTCACCTTTTGAAGGGAGAGCTGTGATGTCACTGCCAATGGATGTGCATACAGGGAAGGGATGGCTTTATTGTGGCCATCTTAACACCCAAACCACTGTACTGAGAAAAAGGGAAGAAAGCGGAGATAAAAGCATTGGTGTATATGCAGAGTCCTACATCAGTGACTCTCAAACTATACCGCACATTAGAATCACCCATTTCTTACTAAAGCACAGACTGCGGGGCTTCAATCTGGAGGTCCTGATTCAGTAGATGTGGGGTAATGCTTGAGAATTTTCATCTCTAAAAAGTCTCCACAATGCACTGATGCTGCTGGTCTTGAGACTGCACTTTAAGAACTATTGCCATAGGTTTATGATCAATGAGGAAGGAGTTCATCCCTGTTTCCTGCCTGCAATGTAGCATGGAACTTGAATGAGAGCCAGTGCTGTGGATGCCAAAGGGAACTCCAGTTGTTCCAGCACCACCCCCACCCAGAACTGTGGAGCTTGGGAGTTCAAGGAGGTGTACAGCATGCTAAGCCTTAGCAATATTTGCCTAGCAGAGCAGCTTAGACCTACCTGTGGGTGGAACAGCCATGCTTATACGCAGCTCCCCTCAAGACTCTTATAAACGATTAGGTAGGCAGGCAGGACTTTGCATGGGCCTGAAGGCCTGCTTGGCAGATGGAGGCAAAGAGCTGACAGATCTAGTTGTAAATGTCAGTGTGAATCCTTTCTTACCCACAAGCTGCTGGGTCTGGGAACATTCACATTCCACTATACCCGATTTAGCATTTCTGAAAGAAATTGCATATAGAACATGCTTTATGTCAAGACTCCAAATCAGGATATTAGAGTTCTTCAGATTTCCCAGGGTAACAACTGGGAATGAATGACCATTGTATAAATAGACTCATAGAAGTGCCAGTTAATAGAGGTTTCTGGTTGATTAAACACTGGTAAAGCCATGTCTTCCTGTAATTAATTTTGGAGAGAGCCATTCTCAAGTGTAATTAGGCAAGTGCTGTATTGGAGGTCAAGAAGCCTAAATTCTAATCTCAGTTGTGCTACCAACTAGATAAGGGATCAATGCACTCTCTTTGTAGAGAGTCAGATACTAAGTATTTTCAGCTTTGTGGGTCTTGGGATCAACTTTGTCACTGTATACTAAAAGTAGCCAAACCGTAGATAATATGTAAATCAACAGGCATGGCTATGTTCTATTAACAGGTTATTTACAGAAACCAGATAAGGGCAGGTGGGTCAAATTTGGCCCTTAATGGCCTACCCATGGCCCCTCAGCACTTGTCCTTCTGGTAAACCCTCAGGCTTCTGAAGGCAAGTACCTATCACTCTGCCCAGGCCATTTCTCTTGCTATAGGAGAAGCTCACTCACTTGTAGAGGATGTACTAGAACAGTGCTCAACCACTGATGGAGAGGAGTTGACGGATAAATAGCACACCCTCTTCATTCCTTGGGTAGGACAACTCCAGGGCTGAACACCAGAGGTCTTCAGTGAGTTGAACCACAGTTGGCTACAGTGATGACCTGTTTTATTAGCATGCCCTGTAGACACTTCCTTCCCATTCCTATTCATCTCCTTATTCTTCCACCACAGCTTCCTGGTGTCATCTGCCGATTAAAGTTGTGTTATTGTTGTTTGGTTGCTAAGTCGTGTCTGACTCTTTTGTGACCCCATGGACGGTAGCCCACGAGGCTCCTCTGTCCATGGAATTTCCCAGGCAAGAATACTGGAGTAGGTTGCCATTTGCTTCTCCAGGGGATCTTCCCAACCCAAGGATCAAACATGCATCTCCTGCTTGGCAGGTGGATTCTTTACCACTGAGCCACCAGGGAAAACCACCAATTAAACTATTTGTATGGCAACCCACTATAGTATTCTTGCCTGGAAAATCCCATGGACAGAGGAGCCCAGGGGGCTATACCCCATGGGGTTGCAAAGAGTCAGACATGACTGAGTAATTAACATACACACACAATCAAATCCTCGTTTTATAGTCTACTTCTGAATGAACTGAAATTAATACAAAGAGGCTTATAATTAGTGCCATGGTTGTACTTTTTACATGAGTTTTGTTGTGATTCCCATTCTGTAGATGAGAAAACCAAACAACAGAAGAGTTTGTCCAAAGTTCCAAAGCTAGTAAGTGGCAGAGTGGGTATTTGAAGATACATCTCTGTAATGCCAAAGCTTATGTTATTAATCAGAACAGTGTATTTCAAGCAGTGATTTATTGATCATCTAAAGTTTTGAAGGCTGTACTTAAATATCAAACACATATAGCATTATTTCTACATTTATGATTTGCACTTCACTTGCCTCTCTAGCATTCAATAAAGCAACCCAAGGCTAGTTCAGTTATCTTTTAAGTATCTAGGCAATTTGGTAGAGATGTGGTTAATTGGAACTTAAATATAATCTTGGAATATTGTTTATTTGTTTGATTTAAATTCTGAGAAAAAAAAATTCATTTATTATGAAAATGACCTTGGTTTGTCTGCAGTGATCATGAGAGAAGGAGGGAAGGAAGCTGTCAATTAGTTCTCACATTCTTACTCCTCTTTTGGGTCCTCATCCTTCTCAGAAACACAGAAAGGATTGCTACCCAGAGCCTTTCCAGTTTTGGCTGGGCTTCCAACTGTTAATTCTGCCTCAGCTGAACCTTTTGGATAAGGCTCATCAGTTTCAGCCAAGTCTTTCTCTGTTTCATTAACAGATGACTGTTTTATTGAAAACACTTAGAACAAGGCTATACCATCCTTGGTTTTAGAATTAAAACCTCTAAACCTTAAAAAAAAAAAAAAAACTCCCTGAAAGTCTAAAACCCTAGGAATATGATTTTATACCAGAAAATAGGAGGTCCCCTAATCAATTATGATAACAGGATAAGAAATGAATTTTTGACCCTTCCCAAGAGATTTCAAAGCCCTGAGCAACTACAGAGACCCTCCAGCTCTTGGCAGGAATAAACTACTTAATTAATTAAATCTTATTTTTATATATCAGTGAGGTAAGGATGCTTGAAATATAATGAGATAGAAAGGAAAGTGACACCAGTGGAGCCTGACTGAGGAGTCCCCAGTGCTGCTCACACTGATGAGAATGAAGTCTTCACATGTAGGCAGGGGGAGTCTTTGGTTCCAGGCCAGGTTCTTCAACAAAGTTCCCTGGTTCACAGGGAGGATATAACAGTGGTGTCCTTGTTAATATCCAAGACAGTGATCGATTGTGAAAACCGGAGTATTTAGATGTTAATTATCCATTTTTGTGATGATGAAGTTCCCTTTGTTCTTCCTCTCTTAACCTTTTGGCAGTTTTATGGCTTGGTTACCATCTCCGGTTAGGGCTGAGCTTTGGGGTCTGCACTGGCAAAGGAAGAAAAGCTCACATCTATCATTTCTAATGCTTGTTGGCAGCATTCCTGGAAGTTTCTGTGTGTTGGGGGTAGGGTGTGTAGGAGAAGGAGGAGAATAACATCAGTGGTTGAATAAAGTATTCTGATCATTGGGGATTTTTCAGTTACTCATATCCTGCATTTTTATAGAAATAAAGGGTTTATTACAGTAAAATTACCATAGCCTTCTTTTATTATTTAACTCCTTCCCAAAAAGGACCTTTGCTGGAAATCATTATAGAATATACCGTAATGTTGTATTTCTTCTCAAGCTATTATTAAGGAGAAATTAGGACTCTTTAAACACATTCAGGAGAGAGTAGGCACCCCACAGTCCACAAAAGTTAGGCTTCTCCCTGTATTCTTAATATTTTCCAAAATTTTGCTGAAACATTTTGAAACCAAATATACCTTAACCCTCAAAGAAAGATTTCAAATGGAGGAAACTATAATAGTTTGCACTTAAACCATAGATTCTAAGATTGTGGCCTTTGAGAGGTCATTCATTCTTCCCCACTATCTTCAGGAAAAGATCTTTCTCTCTCTCTCTCTCAGGAGCAATCTTAAGGTTAACTGCATACTCTTTTAAAAATCAAGAGTGGGTGGCATTCCCCCACTGTTGTTATACTCGAAACCATCTTTCAACTGCCTAACACAAGTTCCAGTTACTGTCTAAATTACTTTCTGAGTAGGAAAAGTACATTTTGACATTATTTGAAGTCTGTTACCTAATCTCCCTTCAAATTTTGCTTTTCTGGCACAAATTATGTGAGTCCCCATAGCCTGTGAACAACAACAACAAAAAATGCTGTCTCAAATGTTTAAACCTCTCTGTGTCTCAAGTGTTTCAACATCTCTGTGCCCCCACTTCTAACATCCCAGGTGTGTTTTCCATACTTTTCTCTGTCGTGGGCTTCAGAACTGGATCCAGTTCCATAATTGCCATTCTACTCACAGCTCAGTTACATCACAATGTCAGCATTCCCTTTTCTTACCTTTATATGGTGATATTATTTTCCTGCTATAATGTTCTACTGGCTCCTACTAAATTTGACAGCTGTTTGAGGACTTGTTTTTTTTTTTTTTTTTTTTCCCCACATTTTAGCTTAGCCAGTCATGTCTTTCTGTGTGTGTGTGTGTGTGTGCTGTCGTATCCAACTCTGTGAATCCCTGGACTATAGCCTGCCAGGCTCCTCTGTCCATGGGATTTTCCAGGCAAAAATACTGTAGTACACAGGATTGCAAAAGAATCAGACACAGCTGAGCACACATACATGCCTACTAGTTAACCAAATAGAGGTGGAGTATAAGGAGAGGGATGTATGACCTGGAGATTAAGAGAGAGGTCCAACCTAGAGACGTAAATGTGCAATTTTTAGCATAAAGTTGAGTTATGAGGTGATACTAGTTAAAGCCAAGCAGTGACTATAGATAGAAAAGAGAAGATACCCAAAGACAGATCCCTAGAGGACTTCATTGGTGAGAAGTAATAAGTAATAGTAATAAGTTCGGAAGTTGGAGGAAAACCAAGACAGAGACCTGGAAGCCAAGTGAAGGAAGTGAGTTAAGAGGAAGGAATTGATAAACTGTGTCAAATGTGCCTATAAGTCTAGTAAGAGAGGGTCCGAGAATCACTCTTGAATTTAGCGAATTTGGGGAAAGTAATAGAAGGATGCAATGCATAAATTAAAGGAACCCATATATCCAACAGCTCACTCAATGTCTGCACTCAGGTGTCCCCCAGACTCATGGAATCCACCATGTCTACAACTGAACTAGGGAGTTTCCTCTTCTCCCTTTTCTTGTATCTCCAGGCAAGAATACTGGAGTGGGTTGCCATTCCCTTCTCCAGGGGATCTTCCCGACCCAGGGATCGAACCCAGATCTCCTGCATTGCATGCAGATTCTTTACCATCTGAGCCACCAGGGAAGCCCTTGCATTTCTTATCTCAGGCAATAGCAACAGCATCCAATCAAGCCAGTACTAGTAAGTGATCCTGGAGGGAGACCCCCTTCTCCCTCACTTTCCTCACTGAATCAACCACCAAATCCTTCTGATTGTAGTAATACTTAAATATCTTTGAAGTTATTTTGTCCATCTGCATCCCTTCCACCACCATCATGGATGCCTGGCCTTCTAATTGATTTCATTCACCTCCCTCTAATCCATTCCCCATAAAAATATGCTCCATAAAGAACAATCATGCAAAGTATAAACCTCCTTCTTTTATAATTCTGTAATGGTGCCCCCACTGCTTTTAGATTAAGTCTCCAAATCATGAACATGGTCACCAGATCTTAGACAATGGTTCCCCTGCTTACCCTTCTTGTTCCACTGTCCGCCTTTTTCTTCAAAGTCCAACCCTTCTGGCTTTCTTCAGTTCTTTTAGCAGGTCTGTTTCTTCCTGGGCTCAGGGTTTCCATACCTACTACTCTCACCTGGATGATCTCTTTTCTTATTCATCCTTTAGATCTCAGCTGCACAGGCTCTTTCTTTGACCTATTATATGGCAAGGTATACCTTTTCTCTTTCGTATCCTTGCCATTATTTTGATTAACTATTTGTGTCATTATTTAATTTTCATTTGCTAACAGACTGTATGTTCCAAAAGGATCCTATTTTATATCTTGCTTATCAAAACATGCCCTTTTGTGTATGCAGCTTTTATTCAATGACAAGCATGTGATAGTGTTAAACTCATATATTTTGACTAAATTAACAGTACTTTTAGGGTTGGATCAAGTATGTCGATCTCCTATGTAATTATAATGCCAGAGAGACTAAGTGCTTATATGGTTGTCCAGCTGTTTAGTAGCAGAATCTGGACTCAAGCCCACTTCTCCTGAGTTTGGTTTCAGTGCTTGTCCATATTCTTATATATCTCAATTTGTTTTTCAGCTTAGACATAGCTGACAGATACATTCATCTGCACATCCTCAATGGTAAACCCTAAGTTTTTTAAAGGCTGCAATATTGATCAAATAGGGATGTGCTGTGGCTTTGATGCAAATCTTGTAGCCTAAATCATTCCCATCTCATTCCTTAACTCTCATTCTTGACTGGGCCTTGATATCCAATTTGAGAACCTCTACTTTATAGTCTAACAACACATGCTATATTCCTCTTATCATTTATACAGTTTATTTCTTCTCTCATCTTCAATATTTTAAGGAAAATATGTTCTAATCTCCTTTTCCAAAGTACTTTCCAGCCTATGATGAGTTCATTAAACAAACATTCCATGTAGCTATTCTAATATTTATGCAAGATTGCTAACAGCACTAACTCTATCAGTGCCTAAATTGAATTATAACCTACCATAGGAGAAAAGTCAGAATTTTAACACCTTCAGTTCTTGCTTTTGAGATAGTTATCACAACTTCAAAAAATCATTGTTATCCCACATTAAAAAGCAGAAGCTAAATAACATGCCACTAGAAAAGTGGGAGACATTATTAAAATAAAGTAATTGCCACTGTCACTTCAGTTTCCCAGGACTGTTCTTTCTTCTTGAAGAAATTTATGGATAAATAATATAAATAAACTTCCTATGTTTACTATGGATTCTAAGTACAGGAGGTAGTTTTCCTTCTCCTGTTGAAATGAGTGAGAATGTTGTTTCCTTGATTATTAGTATTTTTTATTGGAGTATTGTCGACTCAATGGACATGAGTTTGGGTAAACTCCGGGAGTTTACCTGGATGGACAGGGAGGGAGGCCTGGCGTGCTGTGGTCCATGGGGTCGCAAAAAATCAGACATGACTAAGCGACTGAACTGAACTGATAGTTGATGTACAATATCATGTTAGTTTCAGGTGTACAGCATGGCAATTCATATGTATATATTTTTTTTTCTCAGATTCTTTTCCCTTATAGATTATTATAAAATATTGAGTATAGTTCCCTGTGCTGTATTAAAACATTTAACCCTATGATTTGGTGATAAGCATTTTTGCTTGCTAAATCCGACAAAACCAAAATAGGAGCCCTATTATTTTTCTTCCTGATTCTTATTTCTTTAAGGTAAAACATGCCTCTTTCTTTTGAACCTGTACTCCATGTTTAACGAATAAGGACAGGACTCAGAACGGAAGCATGCACTCAGATTTGAGGTTTTTTCTCAATGTCAGGACCCAGTTTCACAAGAAATTTTATTTTTTCCTGGTACAGCTGACATCCATTCCCACCAGCTGAAAGACAAACTTGTCTAATAAAGCTTTCAGATTCAGTTTGCTGTCTGCATACAGCTTGAGGATCTCTGGAGGTCATTCACAGCATGTGCTGCAATCCCAACAGGGAGAAGTAATGAAAAGATTCTGGTTAAAAAGCTGACACTATCCCTTCTAACCTCTTTGAATGTGAATATAATAAGCAAGTTTATAGACACAAATCTCTGTGATTCTGGGGATTTCCATCTTGATCTCTGACTCCAAGGAACATTTGAATGCATGGATTTGTATCTATTATCTGGGTGAATAAATGCTTCATATTGAGCATATTGAAGAAAATGTGCTTTACAACAAAGATCCAATGTAAATCAGGCAAAACAACATTGTCACTCCATGTTTAACTCCCTTAGAGGGTCTCTGAGGTCTCACAGTCTGGTTCTATTCCAGTAATACCTAAGTATATCAGAGCTTTTTTCAAAAATAATACCTGCTTTCATTTTGATTATTCCCCCTGGCTTTTGCATTGACCCGAACACATCTAATATTTATCTTAGAGTAACATGCATTAACGCCTCGCTCTGTACCGGGCATTTTGCTAAATACCCTTTATGGATTGTTCCATTAATCTTACAACAGCCTTATAAGATAGGTTCCACATGAATTCCTTTTTTCTTTCTTTTTTTTTTTTTTTTTTTTACCATAGGAGGAAAGTAAAGCTTACAGAGAGTTGTTATCCCAAAGACTGTCATATCCTAAGGAGGCACAGTACAGCACTCCCTAAACTCCATACCTATCCTTAAATCTTTATGTGAAACATACTTGATCTTAGTAGTACAGGTGATGCAATAGACTCCACGACCATGGAATCGACTCTATTGTAGCATTCATACTTATGTAATGTATTTTCCAAATGAATTCAAGAACCATAGTCCTGCTTATCCCTATTTTCTTCTCTTATATGACATCCAAATCTTATATTAAAGCCATGCAGGTGAACTTAAGTCTTAAACAACAACACCCTTGATGCTTAGTACTAACCTTGGATATATTGAAATGATTTCAGTAAAAAGCAATATATAATAGCTTTTTTTCTCTTTTTCTCTCCTGGAAGATAGGGCCATGGGAATTAAAAAAAAAAAAAAAAAAGTGTTGAGATGGTAAACCTGATTCTCCCACGGTGTTACTATTGAGCTTTATTTACTCTCCCAATTCTATATATGTCAGTTCAGTTCAGTTCAGTCGCTCAGTCCTGTCCGACACTTTGCGACCCCATGAATTGCAGCATGCCAGGCCTCCCTGTCCATCACCAACTCCAGGAGTTCACTCAGACTCACGTCCATTGAGTCAGTGATGCCATCCAGCCATCTCATCCTCTGTCGTCCCCTTCTCCTCCTGCCCCCAATCCCTCCCAGCATCAGAGTCTTTTCCAATGAGTCAACTCTTCGCATGAGGTTGCCAAAGTACTGGAGTTTCAGCTTTAGCATCAGTCCTTCCAAAGAACACCCAGGACTGATCTCCTTCAGAATGGACTGGTTGGATCTCCTTGCAGTCCAAGGGACTCTCAAGAGTCTTCTCCAACACCACAGTTCAAAAGCATCAATTCTTTGGTGCTCAGCTTTCTTCACAGTCCAACTCTCACATCCATACATGACCACTGGAAAAACCATAGCCTTGACTAGACGGACCTTTGTTGGCAAAGTAACGTCTCTGCTTTTCAATATGCTATCTAGGTTGGTCATAACTTTCCTTCCAAGGAGTAAGCGTCTTTTAATTTCATGGCTGAAGTCACCATCTGCAGTGATTTTGGAGCCCCCCAAAAAATGAAGTTTGACACTGTTTCCACTGTTTCCCCATCTATTTCCCATGAAGTGATAGGACCAGATGCCATGATCTTCGTTTTCTGAATGTTGAGCTTTAAGCCAACTTTTCACTCTCCACTTTCACTTTCATCAAGAGGCTTTTTAGTTCCTCTTCACTTTCTGCCATCAGGGTGGTGTCGTCTGCATGCTGCTAAGTTGCTTCAGTCGTGTCCGACTCTGTACGACCCCATAGATGGTAGCCCACCAGGCTCCCCCGTCCCTGGGATTCTCCAGGCAAGAACACTGGAGTGGGTTGCCATTTCCTTCATCTGCATATCTGAGGTTATTGATATTTCTCCCGGCAATCTTGATTCCAGCTTGTGCTTCTTCCAGCCCAGAGTTCCTCATGATGTACTCTACATATAAGTTAAATAAGCAGGGTGACAATATACAGCCTTGACGTACTCCTTTTCCTATTTGGAACCAGTATGTTGTTCCATGTCCAGTTCTAACTGTTGCTTCCTGACCTGCATATAGGTTTCTCAAGAGGCAGGTCAGATGGTCTGGTATTCCCATCTCTTTCAGAGTTTTCCAAGATCAAACAACCAGTACAGTGGCAGAATTATAAAAAGTAGATCTGGGAGAAGACCACAAGGCACTATAGGTCTAGTGCCCTGCTACAGTTCAAAATCAGTTAAAGAAATCTGTTTAAACAGTGCTTCATTTCATCTCCTCATAAACAATACCACAACCCTCTTGGTAAACTCTTTTAAGTGTTTATGTTTAGAGGTGACTTTCTGAAAATACTGCATAGTCTTTTCTTTGTTCAGTTGCTGTGAATAAATGGACCCCACTTTTTGGCATGAAATAATTGAAATGAATATTGCCTTGGACTTCATCCAACCAAGCACACAAACCAGAAACCTAGGGTTCATCATCTCTTCTAGAAAGCCTCCCTTCTGCCCTCACTGCCATAGTTTGGTCAGTCATATCTGACTCCTTGCAACTCCATGGACTGTAGCCCGCCGGGCTCTTCTGTCCATGGAATTTTCCAGGTAATGTCGTAGATGCCCCAACAGTATGTCCCCATACCTCTTTTTGCCGCCCATCTCCTATTTCAACCAGTCCACTGCCCTCCTCCTGTTCATGCTTCACATGGTAGGTCCTCTTAAGATTTCACTTGAAAGGAGTTAAATGTTTAAAAAGCACTAAAATCCACTGGACTAGATGATGTTGAAATTTCCTTGAAAATAAAAGAAGGTGGAATTAACAGCCTTGTTAGAACTCATCAAAATGGATCTTGCTGACCCCTCTACTAGCCAGTTCCCCACTTAAGCATGCTCCTAGACCAGAGTATATTTTTCACAACTGGATAAATCTGGAGCATTATAGTAAAAGCCAGTGTGAGAAAGGCAGTGGGTGCAAGTAGATTGAAATGGATGAGTGGGCAGAACTGAGTGGGCAGAAAAGAGGAGCACAGGAATAAGCCAAACCAAGATGCATGCTCGAGGAATACACTGACAACAGCAGAGGAGCTAAAGGAATAAGGCAGGTCAGACTGCCATGTGAATATCAACAGAAACAAGTCATGACTACAGTGAGTGAAGCTGGAAATGGGGAAAACAAAATGTTGAAATCTGTATGATGGTATATAATAAAAAGCTTTACAAGTTTATAATACCTACTTTTATCTTAAAAATACCTTTCAAGAAAGAAGATGATCTTGTTGCTATAGTGGGGGAAACTGAATAAGTGGGAACTCGTGACAGAAGCTTCATTATTCCTATTTCTAGTCTCTCCTTCTAACTATTAATACATTGGAGAGAACAGGAACTTATTCACCAAATCATAGCATACTGCAATTAGGAGATGTCTTGTGAAGTTTGGAAGCTGTAATTTGGGACAAATTAAAAATCTATATTTGTATACAGTAAGTTACTAGTTTAGGAGAATTTACTATTTCAGTGAGAGGTAAAGGTTAATGACATAAATCACTTCAGGAAGGTTTTAAATCAGGGGCTGGCAATTTTTTTTTTTAATGTAAAGAGCCAAATAGTAAATATTTTTGGCTTTGCAAATCAGAAGGTCAACTCTATAACTGAAGTACAGAAGCATTCATAATCAGTATATTCATAGATTAATGAATGTGATTTTGTTCCAATAAAACTTTATTTTCAAAAATGAGTGGTGGGTTGGATTTGTCCTGAGGACTGTAGCTTATTGACCCCTCTTTTAGACAAAAATTTACAGATAGGTTCATAGTAATTAAGAAAGATAATGTGGATTGTTGAATGTGTTTCTCCAATCCTTTTAAAGCTTCTTCCAAAGAGAAAAACATTTCTTATCAATAGTGTTTCTAATGCTTACTCAGAAGAAAGAATACCATTTGCCTAGCATAGAATGGAAATTTGTAAAGCCTTCATAGTAAAATAAAGACACAGTGTGAAACACTTGGTACAACTATTAAGAAGGTTCCACTGTCATTTGGAAAACATTTAGGGACTTATATAAATAGAATTAAACTAAATCATTTTGTTCGCATTTTGGGAACATTTCCTCATCTCAGCAACAGAAGCACCATAAAAGGAGGATTTTAGGGGTAATTTTTTACTGTTATTATAAACATATATTTTTAATTATTGAGGTACTCTTGCATAGATATTATTCAGTTCAGTTCAGTCGCTCAGTCATGTCCGACTCTTTGCGACCCCATGAATCACAGCACGCCAGGCCTCCCTGTCCATCACCAACTCCAAGAGTTCACTCAGACTCACGTCCATCGAGTCAGTGATGCCATCCAGCCATCTCATCCTCTGTTGTCCCCTTCTCCTCCTGCCCCCAATCCCTCCCAGCATCAGGGTCTTTTCCAATGAGTCAACTCTTCATATCAGGTGGCCAAAGTATTGGAGTTTCAGCCTCAGCATCAGTCCTTCTAATGAACACCCAGGACTGATCTCCTTTAGGATGGGCTGGTTGGATCTCCTTGCAATCCAAGGGACTCTCAAGAGTCTTCTCTAACACCACAGTTCAATAGCATCAATTCTTCGGTGCTCAGCTTTCTTCACAGTCCAACTCTCACATCCATACATGACCACTGGAAAAACCATAGCCTTGACTAGACGGACTTTTGTTGGCAAAGAAATATCTCTGCTTTTTTTTTTTTTATCTCTGATTTTTAATATGCTATCTAGGTTGGTTATAACTTTCCTTCCAAGGAATAAGCGTCTTTTAATTTCATGGCTGCAATCACCATCTGCAGTTAAGTAGAGGTAATAATTTCAAAATCATCTGGAGTCAAATTACTGCTTACTACTGTAGGGACGACAATGTTATACATCACTTCTGAGCTTGTTTTGAACATTGAAACCACGGGCACACTTCTACAAACATAGAATGGTCTTCCAAAGAAGTCGAGGAGCAGAAAAGCCCTATCATAATGCCACTTCAACTGACTACCACTTAAATAATGCACTAGTTGGAAAGAGATAAAGTATGTAGTTAGAGTCAGCAGGAGATGTCACTCTCAGGGAGATGAGAAGCCATTTTCCAATATCCTCTCAGTTACAGGTGAAATTCTTTCTCCAACTGTTAGCTGTCATTTTATGTACTAGAAAAGAATATCTTTTAAGAGAATTGGAAGACAAGACACAAACTGGGAAAAAAAATAATATTAGCAAAAGACACATCTGATAAAGGACAATTATTTTAAAAACAGACCAAAAAAAAAAAAAAAGACTCCTAAAACTCAACAAACAGCCTGATTAAAAATGGGTCGAAGACCTAAACAGACATTTCACCAAAGAAGACATGTGTCATATTAGCATATAAAAAGATGTCCCACCTATAGATCATCAGGGAAATGCACATTAAAATAATGAGATACTACTGCCCGCCTATTAGAATGGCCAGAATCCAAAACATTGACCACACCACATGCCAGTAAAGATGTGGAGCAATAGGAGCTCTCATTGATTGATTACTGATGGGACTGCAAAGTGTATTAGCTCTTCTGGAAGACAGTTTGGTGGTTTCTTTACACTAGAAAACATACCATACTTTTACCATATAATCCAGCAATTTTCTGCTCCATGGGATTTTTCCAAAGAAATTAAAAACTTATATCCATACAGAAGTCTGGACCTGGATGTTTCCAGCAGTTTTGTTCATAACTGGCAAAACTAGGAGGCACTCAAGATGTCCTTCAGTAGTAGGTTAATAGATAAATAAACTATATTACAACCAAGCTAGAGAATTTTATTCAGCACCAAAAAGAAATGAGCTCTCAAGCCATGGAGAGACATGGAAGAAGCTTAAATGTTTATTACTGAGTGAAAGAAGTAAAAACAAAAGAATAAGTGATTCTGAAAAGTCTACACACTGTATCATTCCAACCATAGGCTATTGTAGAATAGACAAAGGTATAGAGACACTAAGAAGATCAGTGTTGCCAGTGGCCCTAGGATCGGCATGGGGAGAGATGAACAGGCACAGCACAGAGGATTTTTAGGACACTGAAAATAGTCTGTATGATACTATAATGATGGATACATGGCTTTATACATTTGCCCAAACCCGTAGAATATACAACACCAAGAGTGTACCCTAAGGTATACTTTGGGTGGTATGCTATGGACTTTGGATAATTATGATACATCAATGTAAGTTCATCCTTAATTTTTAAAACTCCACCATTCTTGTGAGTGATGTTGATAGTGAGGAAAGCCATTGCATATATGGAGGCAGGGAGTAGCTGGGAATACCTCTGCACCTCCCTTTCAGTCTTCCTATTAACCTAAAAGTGCTCTAAAATATTGTCTTCAGTTTTTTTCACTTCAAAGAAAGCATTTGGTATGTATTAGTATAATCAATTTATCAATACAGTAATTCAACAAATAACTTATTAAGCCTTACCATGTGCTATGTTGTATGCTAGATGCGAAGGATATAATATTGACCATGAAAAACACAATTTGGGGGCTCTCAGAAAGTAAGAGAATTAAATAGCTACATTTTACAAACACTAGGATATAGAATGTTATGGGAGAATCATAATTCAGTCTGGAAGGGGACAGTTGGTAGATGGAAAGTTCTCTAGAAAAAAGGAACTTTGATAGGAGATTTGAAGGATACATAGGTGTGCCTAGGCCAACAGGTGGGGGAGTGGGGTCAGATGAGTCAGAGTCCTCCTCTTCTAGGGAAATGGCAGAAGTAAAGATGAAGCAACAAGGATCCTGGCATTTCTTGAAAAATTCAAGTATGGACAAAGCATTGAGTTGGGTGAGGAGCAGATGAGAAGGGATATGTCAAGGAGGAGGTTCTGAATGATGCTGAAAATACCACAGCCTTAAATTGTTCTTTAAGGATTGTTAGAGAAATCAATCACATTTTATTTGGAGGGCAATTGAAAGCACCTGGAGCTTTTTTGAAGAAGCCAGTGACATGATGAACTTGGGTTTAAGCGGGCTTGTTCTACAAAAGAGTAGAGGATGACTTAGGTAACGGTAGCACTGGAGGCTGTGCCAGTGGTCCAGATGAGAAAGAGTGATGACTTGAACTAGAGACGTGAGAAAGGGAATCAAGATTGAAAGGAGACTAAAGAGATACTGGGTGGATGGTAGTGGAAATTACTAAACTGTGGATGTGAGTTCAGTTTTGGATACATCAAGTTTGAGCTGCTTGCAAGGCCACTAAGTAAACTAGCCATATGAATCCAGAGAGAGGTTTAGGCTAAAAATATAGATACCAGACTTCCCTGGTGGCTCAGACGGTAAAGCATCTGCCTACAATGCGGGAGACCTGGGTTCGATCCCTGGGGAGGGAAGATCCTCTGAAGAAGGAAATGGCAATCCAGTACAGTACTCTTGCTTGGAAAACCCCATGGACAGAGGATCCTGGTAGACTACAGTCCATGGGGTCTCAAAGAGTCGAACACGACTGAGCGACTTCACTTTTCACTTTTTTTGTCTTGGATACCAGAGTTGTCCGCATGTACAGTAAAACATAGCTTAAGTCTCAAGAGTGATGATCTCCTAGGAAGTACATGTAGAATGAGAAGAGGACTTGGGACAGAATCCAATCCTGTAAAAATTTAGTCTCCTAAGCCAGCGAAGGAGACTGAGGAATGGCCAAAATCAGAAATAGAGAACCAGAGGGAATGAAGCTAGACTTTCAAGAAGTGTCTCTTTAAGTGGGTAGAAGAAAAGATGGAGGTGGTGGTAAGATTCTTCCATGGTTGTTTTGTCAGAAAGGTTCTATGAAAGTATATTGGAACAAGGGAATTAATAATAACTAGAAAGTGTAGTCAGTAATGGTTCCAGGTTGGGCTGAAGTGATGAATCACGGACTCTAAGCTGAAGAGGGCAGTAATTGAGGAGTAAAGACAGAAAAGTCAGAAGAACGGTCATCTCTAGGAGGTTGTGCTATGGGGGACACAAGGATGTATTCCAAGGTATGGCATGCATGCGTGTGTGCTTGTCGTTATCTGAGTCACTTCTGAGTCTTTGCAAACCTGTGGACTGTTGCCCACCAGAGTCTTCTGTCCAAGGGATTCTCCAGGCAATAATACTGGAGTGGGTTGCCATTTCCTACTCCATCAGGGCCCGTTCAGTTCAGTTCAGTCCAGTCACTCAGTCATGTCCGACTCTTTGCGACCCCACAGACTGCAGCATGCCAGGCCTCCCTGTACATCACCAACTCCCAGAGTTTACTCAAACTCATGTCCATTGAGTCGGTGATGCCATGCAACCGTCTCATCCTCTGTCATCCCCTTCTCCTCCTGCCTTCAATCTTTCCCAGCATCAGGGTCCGTTAGCTTTGCAGAAAACGTGTTGTCAGCAAAAGAGACACTGATGTATAGATCAGTCTTATGGACTCTGTGGGAGAGGGAGAGGGTGGGAAGATTTGAGAGAATGGCATTGAAACATGTAAAATATCACGTATGAAATGAGATGCCAGTCCAGGTTCGATGCACGATACTGGATGCTTGGGGCTGGTGCACTGGGACGACCCAGAGGGAGGGTATGGGGAGGGGGAGGAGGAGGTTCAGGATGGGGAACATGTATACCTGTGGCGGATTCATTTTGATATTTGGCAAAACTAATACAATTATGTAAAGTTTAAAAATAAAATAAAATTAATTTAAAATAAAAAAATAAATAAATAAAATACCATACCCCGAAAAAAAAGAAAAAGAAAACGTGTTGTCAAGTGACCCTTAGTCCAGTGATGTTTGCATTCATCCCACGTGGAATCTGGATCACTCTGCCAGCTTCAAGTTTAATAATCCTCCTGGCCCCGCCCCCATCTTTGCTGCATATCTGTCTACCCATTTTTCCTAACTGTCTTCTCCTCACAGTTTTCCTTAACTTCCTCTCCACTGCAAATTATACTTAGAAAAAGACTGGCGCCACTTTCCATTGATTTTGATGTCAGGGCTTGGAGTGACAACTCCATGTGGAGAACTTTGAACCTCCTGCTGACTCATCGTTTGCTTTAAAAAAAAAAAAACTACTCATCTTCTTCCTGAATCCACTGGGTAAATTTATGCTCACAAAATAAGCAAAACCTCTAGAACAAAAGCCATGTGAACATCAGAAGTCTTGGTCTTGCCTTGATTTCTAGACTCAAAAGTATCACAGCAGTTTTACAAAGAGGAAGAGGGGAGCTTTTGAAGTATTTTTTGTCGTTCAATCCAGTTGTGAACCAATTTATTTCGTGGTTTAAATATAAGAACCATGAATTGTCTTTCCAGTGGATTATCATCCTCAATATTTCTACCTATAAGAAAAGAACAAAGATATTGTTTGAGAATAGAAAATATTGCAAGAAGAGAAAAAAATTCAGTTTAAAATGTGTCTTTGGAAGTTTGTCACACAACCCCTGCCTCCAGCTCCGCTCACTGAAGAGTCATTGTGTCCATGAACCAAATTGGTCAGTTTCATTTCCCCTCACCTATATGTCTTTTTGAGCCTTTATATTTCATTCAAATATGTCTCTTGTCTCCTTTGATTTTTGTCTCAGTCTTTCATTTTTTTACTTCCTTTGTCATCCTGTATGACATAAAAAAAAAAATCTGCCACCCCACATCTTTTAATATATTTGTCTTACTGGCATTTATGTTATGAGTTTCTATATTGTCTTCCTTGAAAGTGTTAGTCGCTCAGTCACGTCTGACTCTTTGTGACCCTGTGGACTGTAGCCCGCCAGGCTCCTCTGTCCATGAGATTCTCCAGGCAAGAATATTGGAGTGGGTAGCTATTTCCTACTCCAACCTTATGGTTTATTTGCTTCTTGAGATTAGATTAGATTATGAATACTATAGTAGATCAGTTGATTCCATTTTTATGTAGTTTTAACCTAACATTCTCAGTATAATATAGATATTTTTGAAATTACATTATACCTTGAGTATTAAGACAATTTGCATTAATCCACAGGCAAGGTTTTTTGAATTATTATTCCCTTTGCTATGATTCTGAAACCTTACCTTCAGTGCCTTTGATAGTTTTAGCCAAGCATCACCCATGTTCCTTGCTTTTAAATTCTCTACAGTCTTGGCTTTTGAGCTTGCATGTTCTCTTGTTTTGTTCAGCTTTGCTTTCTAGCACCTCTGTGGTCCCTTGTTGCCATTCCTACTAGTTGACATATCCCCCTGTCAGCCCCTTAAATGATGGTATCACCCAGGACTTAGCCCATGCTATGTGTGTGTCCCTTTACAGCTGGCATCTGTTCCGATTGGCCATAGCCTATGCTGTACTTATGGCCAAATTTCTTTTGTAGTTTTTAAATTGTGCTTTAAAACTTGTAACAAAATTTACCATCTTAAATCATCTTAATACAGTTCAGTGTGTTAGAGAATGTAAGGTAAAGACTCCTAAAACCATGCCAGTGATTAGCTCAGATGTCTTTCCTAAACTCTTGTCTTATAGTTTCACCTGCAGGCCAGCTATCACCTAGATGTTTTACAGATATTTCAAACTCAGCATACCCAAATTTGATATTACCATTATCTTTTGAAAAATATACACGTCTTTTTATATTCCTTATGTTGGTGGATGGCACTCACTATCCAAGTTAGAAATCAAGGAGTTTTGCTGACACTTTCTTTATTCCTTAGTACTAAATAATCATTTACCACCGATTTTGTTGAACTTGTAAGCCAAACAACTCTCAACTTTCTAACATAGCCCCGCTATTTTGTTTTGGTCATTTATCCAGTCATCATCTACATAGCCTCTTGCTTGGTCTTCCCATCTCTCTCAACCCATCTTGCACACTACAAGTCCATTGATAATGAACTTTTTAATGTACCAATCATATTACATTAGTCAAGATTTTAGAATAGTTTTTTTTTCTAGAATAAAAGCTAAATTCCTCAGCTTGGTATACAAGGTCTTTCATAATTTGGCACTTGCTAGGATGTCTAGGTTATTTCCTAACTCTCCCACCACTTTATTGATAACCAGATAATACTAAGCTATTTTTAGTGCCCCAGTCACCAAATGCTGCCTTTCTACTTTAACATATGCTATTCTTTCCTCTAGAAATGCACATATCACCATTTAATTTTGTTAAACTCAACCTTGAAGTCTCAGCTCAAAATATTATTTGTATGAATACTTTCCTTTCTGCCTAGTCTTCAAGGGAAGACAGGTACTTCTTTATTATACTACCATTTTGCTATTTACTTCTATTTCAGCAAGTATAATTACATTTTATGGAAATTTGTTGTTGGCATATATGTCTCCCACTAGAATAGAAACTTCTTAAAGGCAGCAATAGAGTCTCATTTATTTTTGTAACTCTGGTGACATGGTTAATAAAGATGTTTGGGGCTACAAGGAAAAGAATACCCATTCAAAGTGGCTTCAGCCATAAGTATAATTAATTTCACCTAACTGAAAGTCCAAACATTGGAGCAAGCTCCAGAAACAGTGCAAACAGAGCTCTGGTTCTCTTTCTCTATGATATTCTTAGTTCTGATTTTCCCTCTGGGTCAGCTCTGACCCCTCACTAGTTCCCTTCCAGTTTTGAAGGTGGCTGCCAGCAGCAAATGGGGCAATATGATTTGCTGTTACAGTGAGAGAGGATCTCTTACCTCAAGGCTAGATTAAGAGATTTATCTATCACTCAAATCTGCCAATCTAGGTTATGTATCTACTCCCATATCAATAATAGTCTTCAGAGTGATGCCATAGGATGGTTGACTTCAACTTTGGGATATTAAACCAAAGTTAAGAGGAAGGGATTATCTTGATTGGCTTGGAATCTAAGCACTTAGATGAATCTAAATCACCTCTAAAACTGGGGGATGGAATCCGTGGAAGCCTGAAAAGAATTGAAAACTCTCCTAAGTAGTAGAAATGCAGAGTGGGTGTAAGGGCATCCATGAAAGAATGTTGCTCAGTTCACCAACAGCTCAGTTCACTGAATGTTGTTCAGTATTCACTCCATTGGCATGGTGTTGGGCCCAAAGCTGTTTAATTACTGTTAGTTCAGTGAAGCTATGAAAGACAATTTTTTAAATTTTATTTTATTTTTTAATTTTACAATATTGTATTGGTTTTGCCATGTATCAGCATGAATCTACCACAGGTATACACATGTTCCCCATCCTGAACCCTCCTCCCTCCTCGCTCCCTGTACCATCCCTCAAGACAATCTTATCTGCAAGCCATATATAAAGTAGGCAACAATGAGAAATATTTTTAGAAATGTTAATCATATACAAATTAATTATACACATTGGGAGGCTGTTCCTAAATGTAATGTCTTGTCCTTCCCTTGACCTTTGCCTGAATCTTATCTTGGCCTTAATCTGGAAGTTGGAGCTACCCAGGTGGTGCAGTGGGGAAGGAATCCACCTGCCAGTGCAGGAGGTGCAAGAGATAAGGGTTCAGTCCCTGTGTCAGGAAGATCCCCTGGAAGAGGAAGTGGCACCCGACTCCAGGATTCTTGCCTGGAAAATCCCATGGACAGAGGAGCCTGATGGGCTATGGTCTATGAGGTCACAAAGAGTCAGACATGACTGAGCATACACATACACACACATACATACAAAACATCTGGAAGTTAGTTGGAGCCATTTTTAAGATCTTAACAACTGGTTTAATAGCATTAATTGAAATGTCTGTAACTCAGCTAAGGGGGGAAAAAACTAGTCCAGCATAATACAGTATTGTTAAGGAAAATGATACTTTCACACAGCTATTTTGCTTTTTAGTGTCTTCTCAGTGTCTGCAGACCTAATAAAAAGGGATTATCTCAGCATCCTATAAGTTTAATTTTGAAAAACAAGAAGCCATGAATAATGGAAATCATTTCAAAACATCTCCACTCACATCTAAAATATGAAACAGCTAAATCAGAGGTTCTTAATAATTTAATCAGTGAAGCATAACTGGAGGATTTAGAAAAAGCGCCTAAACTATTAAAAGATTCTTCAGCTACTGCTTAATGTCAGCATCAAGTTATTTCTTGCACTGGCAAACAGCCAAGCCATTCCCTGGTCACATCCACTTTTCAGCATTTAGTAGTCCTCTCAATCATCCTGGTCAGAGCCCCAGGAATGTTTCACAGCAACTCTGCAATAATGGTACATTACTGTTAGGTCTTGAATTTTGAGATAGTTCATCTCCCAGAAAGGATGTGAATTGAGTAATAAGACCAAGTAGAGTGAACTTTATTAATGATGCTCGAGATTTTAGACATATTCTATAACCTTCAATCAATTTTAAAAGCACTTCCCATACCCGAGTTTTGCTCTAAACCAGTCCAACTGTGTTATAGTCTCAGATAATACAATGTGAGAATTTTGCCTTTCAAAATACAGAGTTGTCAGGAAAAGTTATGTATTAATAATAACTTCCTTAGCATTTAACCCTAGAGAGTACTTCCTGTGTAACACAGTCAAGTGCTGTATTTATCTAGAGTATAATTGTCCTTTGTTATGACATATATTCACAGCTTTATTAAAATAAGAATAACTTGGGACTTCTCTGGTGGCTCGGTGGTAAAGAACACCTGCCAGTGCAGGAGACGTGGGTTCGATCCCTGATCCGGAAAGATCCCACATACCACGGAGCAACTAAGCTTGTGCACCACAACTGTTGAGCCTGTGCTCTAGCCGCAACTGCTGAGGCCTGCGTGCCCTAAGCCTGTGCTCTGCAGCAAGAGAAACCACCGCAATGAGAAGCCTGTGCACCACCAGCGAGTAGCCCCCGCTCACCACAACTAGAGAAAGCCTACATGAGCACCAAAGACCCAGCACAGCCAAAAAATAAATAAAATCATGTAAAAAAAAAAACAACTTGATTACCTATTTCTACAGAGGCCTTGGAAATAAATATTTAAATATATTCATCTACATGACTCTCTTACTAAGGAAGCCCAGATGCGTCACCAAGTTAGGAGTTATTCAGTAATAATATTTGAATGAAACCCATTCTGTTAGACTAAATTCACACTATCAAAGTCACATTATAAAAGCTTTCTCATTTATGAACCCATTATTTCTTTTGGAAAATATATAAAATAAAATATTCATGTTGATTTATAATGATAAAAAACATTTTGAAAACATTTCTTACATTTTGAAATTTTTGCTATAATGCCAATAATCAGAATGATTTGTGTAGACTAAAATAATTTTCAAAATAAGAGATGTGATTTGCTTTTTATAATCTGAATAGGAAGTCTTAAAATGTTGTCCTGAGCTAAATAATTCATATGAAGTAATAGAAATTTACTTTCCGAAGGTCCATGCTATGTAATGGTTTCCAGTGGGGTTGACAACATTTACACTGTTGGATGGTTGGACTGGCTTAAATATGTAAAACTTTTAACACTAGTCTCATGTTCTGAAAATCTATTAGGCAGAGGGAAATCCCTTAAGTCCTACATAAGTCTAGCTGATCACCCACATCTACTTTTTGATTTGCAAAGGCCCGTAGATACACATCTTGAGAATATCAAGGGTCTGCTGAATTATTTTCAAAACAATTCAGTCTAAGATTTACAATGTTCAGAGGTGACCGATTTTAAAGTTCAGCACTGGAATTCACACAAATTCCTTCCAATTCTAAAATTTTATAATTGGATCAGTAAAGAATAATATATGGAAATGTAATCAAACAGCTTTTTTTTTTTTACATAAAACTGCCATCAACATAAGAATTCAAAGTTCAGACGTAACTCGAGTTGTCAACAAAGACCTCAGTGACATGAGATTCTGATCATAAAAGATAGGAAGGATTAGAATAAGTGAAGAAGATACTTAAGCCTGAGGAACAACTTGGATAGATTCATTTTCTAAAGAATAAAAGCATATTGAGAATTTCATGAAGAGACTGCCTAGTCAGAGACAACATGGGCATTTTGGGTAAGTAGTAGAAAATAATTTTCTATAAGTAAAGTGAAGGCAAATTCAGATATTTAAACATGGTCCTGTGGTGTTTCTCACCATTTGTCTCCTCCTCCTCCCTACCTCACCAATCTCATTACACATGGTAGTGATATTCACATATACACATGGGTATATTCATGTCAGGGGCTACAGTATACAAAAAAGTGAGTGAAATAACCTGCAGGATAGCCAAATTCAAACTCTGACTGTGCCCTTTTCTCCCAATCAGAAAAGCATATCAGAATGTTAAGTAACTGAGAGTATTGTGATACTGACAACCTTAAATCTCCTGTAATTTATAAAAACTAATTGTAAAAATTCAGCTTTTGTCTGTGCTATAAAGTGTTAGTCACTCAGTCATATCCGACTCTTTGTGACCCCATGGACGGTATCCCACAGGCTCCTCTGTCCATGGAATTCTCCAGGCAAGAATACTGGAGTGGGTTACCATTCCCTTCTCCAGGGGATCTTCCTGACACAGGAATCAAACCCGGGTCTCCTGCATTGCAGGCAGATTATTTACCCTCTGAGCCATGAGGGAACCTCCATCTGTGATATAAGCCATCCTTAAAGATCATGATACCATTTTTTGGCAACACTTAACTGAAATCAACTGTAAGGGGAAGGAACGGGAGTTTTGAAGATACTTGATCAGAGTAATATGAAGCAGTGATCAGCATGATAGAGATTCTCAACCTAGAGGCTGGAGATAAGTGAGATTTCCTAGTATCACTGAAATCAGTTCTCAAATCATTGAGCAAGTGTTGTCTGTGGATCAAATAAGTTATGTGTCTCCACATATATGTAGTAGATATTTTCAAAGTGACGTTAAATGGTACTACAATTAATAAAATGTAAAATTAGAATATTACAGAATTCAGAATAAGTGGATTTTTGTCACTGTTTTTCTCAATCTGTGCAATCTGGAGATGTGATTATTATGCAGAGGCATGTGACATTTTTGAGGTTGCAGAAGCATGTTCCTAATGAGAACCACTGGCACAGTAAAAAGCTTATTGAATTGAGAATTCAGAGCCCTAGATTCTGGTCCTCATTTGGTCTCAAGCCAGCTGGGGAATAGAAATCTTAGACAAACCATTCAATGCTTTAGGCCTTGATTTCTTTAGTTGTTAAATGATCAGTTTCTCTCAAATGAAACAGCTTTTGATCATGCTATCAGGTATAGTGTCTATGGCTTTAGGTATATAAAATAAGTTAACTTCTCTGAAAATCAAATTTCTATAACATATATGTCTATGGCATTGAAAAATAGTGACTGATAACATATTTTTATAGAATAGTTTACTTACTTATATGACTAAGTGATAACAGAATCTGATTCAATAAACCCCAAAAGATCATCCCTGAAAATAGATGAATGAAAGACCTCTGACTTGTTACTGTTTCACCTGTTAAATTCACCCAGTTGTAGTGACCTTAGGCCGCCACTGTCAGTGACAAAGATTGTCCATTTTAGCAATTCAGTCTCACAGTGCTTCAGTCCTTCGGTTCAGTTGCGCAGTCATGTCCAGCTATTTGCGACCCCATGGACTGCAGCACTCTAGGCTTCCTTGTCCATCACCAACTCCTGGAGCTTGTTCAAACTCAAATCCATCGAGTCAGTGATGCTATCCAACCATCTCATCCTCTGTTATCCCCCTCTCCTCCTGCTTTCAATATTTGCCAGTATCCAGGTCTTTTCCAATGAGTCAATCCTTCGCATCAGGTGGCCAAAGTACTGGAGCTTCAGCTTCAGCATCTGTCCTTCCAATGAATATTCAGGACTGATTTCCTTTAGAATGGACTGGTTGGATCTCCTTGCAGTCCAAGGGACTCTCAAGAGTCTTCTCCAACACCACAGTTCAAAAGCATCAGTTCTTCAGTGCTCAGCTTTCTTTATGGCCCAACTCTCACATCCATACATGACTACTGGAAAAAACCATAGCTTTGAATAGACGGACCTTTGTTGGCAAAGTAATGTCTCTGCTTTTTAGTATGCTGTCTAGGTTGGTCATAGCTTTTCTTCCAATGAGCAAGCATCTTTTAATTTCATGGCTGCAGTCACCATCTGTAGTGATTTTGGAGCCCAAGAAAATAAAGCTTGTCACTGTTTTCATTGTTTCCCCATCTATTTGCCATGAAATTATGGAACTGGATGCCATGATTTTAGTTTTTTCAATGTTGAGTTTTAAGCCAGATTTTTCACTCACCTCTTTCACTTTCATCAAGAGGCTCTTCAGTTCCTCTTCGCTTATTGCCAGGAGAAATATCAATAACTGCAGATATGCAGGTGACGTCACCCTTATGGCAGAAAGCTTCAGTCCTTAAGTCCTTCTTTTCCACTGTTACATCAAATTGAATGGGAACATCATGCTGAAAATAGTGAATTGGCCCCACTTTTTGTTAGTGAATTGACCTTTCTGCCTAGCTATTTACTTCTGTCCGGGTCCTTATTTTCCACAAAAAGTGTACTTTATCAATTGAATGTATAGAAATTAATTTGTTGGTAAGAATATCTATTAGCACATAACAGCCATGCCTTTGAGGTAGGACAAAAGTAGGAAAAACAATGAAGAATTTCCACCTTTAATTCTTTGTATCTTAAAATATAGGTTAATATAGGCTATAATTGTATTATTGATATATTCTTTTGAATGGTAGTTCATATACAATGTCATATAAGTCACAGGTATACAATATAGGATCACAATTTGTAAAGGTAAGCCTGGTAGGCTGCAGTCCATGGGGTTGCAAAGAGTCAGACATGACTTAGCAATTGAACTGAACTGAAAGTAATACTTTACTATACTATAGTAAAGGTATAGTTCATTTATAATAATTATAAAATATTATCTATATTCCCTGTGTTAGACAATATATGCCTGTAGCTTATTTATTTTATACATAATAGTTTGTACCTTTAATCCCCTGTCCCATATCGCCTTGCCCACCCCCTTCCCTCTCCCCACTGGTAACCATTAGTTTGTTCTCTGTATCTGTAAGTCTGCTGCTTTTTTGTTATATTCACTAGTTTGTTGTATTTTTTAGATTCCAAATATGTGGCATCATATAGTATATTCTTTTCTTTCTCTGACTCATTTCACTTTAGCATAAGACTCTCCAAGTCCAACTATGTTGTTGCAAATGGCAAACTTTCATTCTGATTTATGGCTGAGTAATATTGCATTGTATACATATACCACATTTTTAGCCATTCCTGATTGATGGACACTTGGCTTGCTTCCACATCTTGTCAACTATAAAAAATGCAGCTGTGAACATTGGGATGAATCTGCTACATTCCTGACTTCTACGATCTTCTATAGGCTGTAATTTTAACAATAATAAAGGAAATATATTTTACTCCAAACCAAAATATCTTGGGATAAAGGGAACATCAATTTTCGACTCGAGATGGCTGTTCTCTTGCTCTCCGTCCATCTCTTGCCCACTGGTGCCTGCTTCACCTGTATCTTATGCACAGGACTGACCTCCTTACATGGGCTTCCCAGGTGGTGCTAGTGGTAAAGAATCCATCTGCCCATGCAGAAGACATAAGAGATGCAGTTTCGATCCCCTGGGTCAGGAAGATCCCCTGGAGGAGGACATGGCAACCCATTCCAATATTCTTGCCTGAAGAACACCATGGACAGCAAAGCAGGCCACCACCATCCATAGGATCACCAAGAGTCAGTCCAAACTGAGTGTGTGTGTGCTTGTGCACGCAAGTGCTCACATGCATGTGCACACACACACACACACACACCCCTCCTCCATACTCGCCCCAGGCCCCAGCTGGTGATTGTTCTCATCAAAGGGGTGGTGAGGGGTGTGCCCTCTACTGGTCTCCCTGGTAACTGATGAGCCCACCTGCAGTCAATTCCCCTTCCTCTTGGAAGCAAGCCTACCAGCCACCATGTTCTGCCCAACCTGCAGTCCACTGCACTCACTGGGGTGTCACGCCAGGGCCTTGCTGCAGACATGTAAGCTCCTCCATCCTTTAAACCACTGATGTCTCTGTCGCCAACTCTAGGTTCTTTCTTTGGTCTGGAAGCTGGGCACACACAGACCTTGGAGGCCTGCAGGATACAGCCCAATGTTACCTTTCTCCTAACAAAAAAATGAAGCATAGTTTTCTGTTGTGGACTGTGTAATTAACTTTACCTTAGAGTATTTATTTGACTCTGAAATATAACTCCATTTTACTTAGAACTTCATTTTCAAGTACTGTTCTCAAATGCAAAAATTTGGTGTAATTCTGTCTTTTATATAAAACACTGACATCATGGGAATAGTACCAGTGTTACTAGGTTTAAATATGATTTACTGATTCTTTTAAAGGACTAAACATTAGCCCTGATCCGATAAAATTTTCTGTTCTTAAGTAGCAGAAATAAGAGGTTCAGCTTCACAAATCTTTTCAAGTGAAAATGTAAGCTATGCTCCTATTTCAGAAACCATGAACTATAGACTCACAGCTTTTCCAGACTCTCTTTACACTCTTAATTTGAGACCCATTCATCCAAAGGATTAGGACCATGAGATTTCGGGTCTGAAACGATAGGAAGTACGTGCATTGCTCCTAAGAGTAATCATGCTATTGCTTCAATAGCGTGATTTATAACCACTTAACCGTGTTTTTATTTATGATTACCTCTCCTTCAAAAGGAATTTGAGATGGCTTGGTGAGCATGATTTAAAGAAACAAACATCATAATCTTATTTTTGTGCCTGTAACAAGCAATTTTCCCTTTGTAATTGGTACTTGTTTTCTACCTTTGATTTTTGGTTCCTATTGTATAGCTCATAGTTACTGCACTTGTGGGCATAGTGTGCTCTTCTACAAGTTAAATGAAAACATGAATTGATTTTGATGGAGCTAGTTGAGCTACTTCAGTTAGTGTGTTTGCCATACCTGCAGTTTGTAAGGTGTTTACTGACCCAGAACTTTAAAAGCTAAGTTCAGCTCAGCACAATCAGATCAAACTAACACAAGATGGCAGTTACATTTCCAGTGTCATTATAGAGACAGAGTTCAAGACTTTAGTATTGGGATTTGTCAAACTCTTTGGTGTTTTAGTTATAGGATGTGTTCAGATTTCACTTACAAAGCTGCTACTCAGATGATAAATTGAAACTCAGCTATAACCAGAGTATAAAAACCTTTTTATAAACCTTTAAGTAGTAAATATGCCACCAAGTGGTTGCCTGCCTTTTGGTAAGTTTCCAGAGCATTCAACTGAATATTGAACTATACAACATGTGATGTTAATACATAATTTAAATAATATTACTCCAGAATTGAATGCCATGTTGCTTTTATGTATTAGAAAGGAAACCGTGTATTTAGGTGTCTAAGGGGTCAAAAGATGGTATCTTAGATTGGATTTCCTGGAAGCATGGTCTGAGACAAAAAGTTGCATTCATTAGGTTTAGTGGGAATGAGTATTGGTAGATCTACCTGTAAGGAAGTGAGGGCAGTGTTACTGGACAGAGTGGGAGAGGCTGATCCACAGAGCAGTGAATACTGCAGCCATGGGGTCACGAAGATTCAGACACGACTGAGCGACTGAACTGAACTGAACTGAAGCCAAACTGACAGAGAGCTGGGAGCTGGATTCATCCTTCATAGTTGTCTAAAATTGAGGCAGGTGAGCTGGGCCTTAATATCCTTGTACTGACCGACAGAAAGCCTCAGGGAGGGACGCATTAGCAGTCATTATTAACAGAACCTGGTGTGTGGGTCCGTCGACTCCAGGAGAAGTGCAATGGGGCCCCATAATATCCACCACAGAGAGGTATTGGCATATTCTTCTTTACCCCACAAAGGTTACAAAGAAGGAGGTGTAATGACAGAAAAAGAAATTGGTCATTTTTCACTGGGCCTACATGTGTCAGAACCACTGGTTATTTACAGGATGGTCTTTATTTTGGTATTCAAAGATCTCTTTTAAATCTCCTTAGCCCAGAAGGGAAAGAAAGAAGTCCACACTTTGGCTGGTCTATGGACTCCTTTTTGTAAAAGTTGTAGTGAAAAACACATAAAATTTACTATCTTAACCATTTAAAGTATACAGTGTGCTAATTTTTTGCCATTGCACAACAGATCTCTATAAATTTTTCATCGTGCAAACAGAAACTCTATAGCATATGATAGAATTTCCTTTAAAAAATTTTTTTTGACTGTGCTGGGTCTTCATTACTATGCATGGCCTTTCTCTAGTTGCGTTGTGTGATTTTCTCATTGTGATGCTTTTTCTTGTTGCAGAGCACAGTGGGCTTCAGCAGTTGTGGCCGGTGGGCTCAGTATTGTGGCTCAGTAGTTGTGGCACACGGGCTGAGTTGCTCTGCGGCATGTGGAATCTTCCCTGACCAGAGATCAAACCCATGTCCCCTGCATTG
Source organism: Bos mutus (assembly GCF_027580195.1). Classification (NCBI taxonomy): domain Eukaryota; kingdom Metazoa; phylum Chordata; class Mammalia; order Artiodactyla; family Bovidae; genus Bos; species Bos mutus. The sequence goes on from NC_091646.1 coordinate 99,866,048, forward strand.
GTGGGCAGATTCCTATCCACTGTACCACTCCGGAAGTCCAGGATTTACTTCTTTTTAAGGCTAAATAATATTCCATTGTATACTTATACCACATTTTCCCTATCCATTTATCTGTCAATGGACATTTAGGTTTTTCCCACCTCTTGACTTTTTCAAAAATGCTGCAATGAACATCAGTGTCCAAATATCTCTTTAAGATCCTATTTTCAATTCTTTTGGATATACTATATATTCAGAAGTATGATTGCTGGGTTGTATGGTAATTCTAGTTTCAACTTTTTAAAGAAACTCCATACTGCTTCCCACAGAGGCTGTACCATTTTACATTCCCAACTACATTGCACACGGGTTCCAATTTATCCACATCCTCACCAACACTTGTTCTCATTCTCTCTCTCTTCCTCCCTCCCCCACCTCCGACTTTGATTTGCATTTCCCTGATGATTAGTGATGTTGATACCTTTCCATGTGTTTATTGCCCATTCATGTATCTTCTCTCAAGAAATGTATATTCACATCCTTTGCAGATTTTTTAATTGGGTTTTTCATGAATCCCTCTTTCATCAGTCAACTCAGAGCCTTCCTTCTTAAAATATAGATTGCTTGGGAATTTCCATCTAACTTACTAGATTTTGACCCTGGAGAAGTATTTTAATTTATCCAAATCTTAGTGTCCTCTCCTGCAAATTGATAGCAATGTTGCTCTCCCTGCCCACACTCAAGTGTTATGGTGAGAAGTCAATGGATAAAATGACTGAAATGACACTTTTGTGCTTTTATACTGTATAGCTCTGTACAGATGTAAGGTATTATTATGAATTTAGGCCAAAAGAATTTACATGTTAAGACTACTTAATACTATTTCATTTACGTTGGAGCTAATGGTTCCTTTGCTTTGTTCTGGCTGATGAAACTCTAGATTGAGACTCTAATGAATCAGTCTCTCTTTCCACCACCCTCCCTCTCTCTTATGCATCCCTTCAGGATTCTGCTTCATTCTAATCTGGATAACAACAGCAGCAAATGTTGGTTGAGGCCACTGTGTATCAGACATCACACTGGGCTGGTGATGAAGAAAAAGATAAATTTGATCCTTTAAGTAGCTTATCTCAAGGGTGCGGCTTGTGAGGGAGGACCTGGCACATGTTTAACAACTTGAAAAACTCACTGCTAGTTATTTTGCTTCTGAGGGTAAAAACATAGCTTACCCAAGCAAATATGAGACTCATTTGGACTGAATTATGTATAGAACACTGCTTACCTGGTTTTGTTCATGTTTTACTACAGAATCTTATCTTTAATATTCAGGTAGGGGCAATTCTGTTGAAAACAAAAAGCAGATTGGATCCTTTAAGAATTTTTCAAGGTGCTAAAATTTTTGATAGAACAGCAGTGTATTTACTATTATGAGAACTATGTAATGAACTCTAGCTGCTATGCTGTGGCTAGTCACTCAATCGTGTCTGACTCTTTGCAACCCCATGGACTGTACCCCACCAGGCTTCTCTGTCCATGGCCAGGCAAGAATACTGGAGTGGGTTGCCATGCCCTTCTCCAAGGGATCTTCCCAACCCAGGAATCGAACCCAGGTCTCCTGCACTGCAGGCAGAGGGAAGCCCAAGAATACTGGAATGGGTAGCCTATCCCTTCTCTAGGGGATCTTCCTGACCCAGGAATCGAACTGGGGTCTCCTGCATTGCAGCCAGGCTCTTTACCAGCTGAGCTACCCAGGGAAGCCCTGTTTTCTAGCTGGTTATACCCAAATGAATGTATGCATTTTATTCTGATGGCAGTTTTAGAATTGATGATCATTCTTCATCAATAGCATGGTCTTTTTTATGGTCTGATCTGACTTTTCTTCCCTTGTTTTCTGCACTGGTCTGCCTGCTTCATGGCCATCATTATTACATTCTCTACTCTTTTCATTTACATAGTTTTAAGTGTACTAACAATGAATTTTTACTAAATGCTTGGCTTTTCAAATATCCTATAAAATATTGACTGCCTGAATTATAGGCATCATAAAATGATTATGTGTATCTTCAGTTTTCTCTTTTTCACACTCTAACTAGAAGACTCTTTCTTAACTGTGTTCTCTTTGTAGGATCAGTGTTTGTTTTATTTCTGTAGCAATGGGAGGACCATTTTAAACTTGTTTTGGATGCAAGTCTTTAATTGGTAAAAATGGAGGTTGTATCATGTATTGTTCTATAGCAAGTGACTCCCACATGTAGTGGCTTAAAATAGGAATCATTTATTTAGCTCATCATTTGGGGGTCTGCTTTGGATTGGGTGTCTCAGTGATTCCTTTGTTAGTCTCAGCTAGACTCACTCATGTATTAATGGTCATCTGGTAGTCAATGGCCTCACTCATGTGTTTGGTACTTGATTATTGGATGAGACAATGGATGTGACAGAGCCACTTGCCTATCATCATTCAGTAGGCCAGTGAAGTTTGCATAGTGGTGAAAGGTTTCCACTCATAGCCCAATAGCTATAGTTCTCAAACCTTTAGTTCTCAAACCTTTGCTTATGGTCGTGTTTAATAATATCCCATCCACATTCAATGAATGGAGAAATATACTACGGCTCTTGATGGGAGCATCTGGAATGTCTCATTACAAGGGTATAGATGCAGGAAGAGAAAGAATTTGTGGTCATTTACTCTCTACCAGAGAAGCTTTCACTTTTATCATCATGGTGTTGCCTGTGTCATATTATTTACTGTCCCTCATAGCTATAGCTTCAAGTATTTACTGTGTCTCAGTGTCTGCCCAGTATCCTGTGGCTAAGAGAAGTGCTGAGTTTCACTTAACCTATACTTCTAAGGTATAGGAGAGCATAAACTTGGATGGACTTAAAGCAGGTGTCCCCAACCTCTAGGATCTAATGCCTGATGATCTGAGGTGGAGCTGGGGTAATAATAATAATAGAAATAACATGCACACTAAATATAATGTGTTTGAATCATCCCCAAACCATCCCCCCACCCTAGTCTGTGGAAAAGTTGTCTCCCACGAAAATGCTGGTGCACCAATGTGATGTCCAATGTGATGTAAAAGATGTCCATGTCCACTACAAATGTTAGGCAAGTATATAAACCACACACACACACACACACACACACAAAGGAGAAGGAGAGAGATTGAGGAAGAGAAATTTAAAACCCTTTGAATTAGTGATTTTGAACCAGAAGCAATCCGCCTCCCCACCCCCCACTCCCCCTGCCCCCTGCCCCAGCCGCTTTCAGAGACATTTGATAATGTCTGAAAACATTTCTAGTTGTCAAAAATGGGAAGGTACTCTGGCCAAGGATACTGATAAACATCCCACAAAGCACAGGTGAGCCCCTCACACCAAAGACTTATCCATGCCAGAATATTAACAGTGATACGGTTGAGAAACACTGCTTTTATTGACTGCATGTGTGAAGAATTCATGAGTTATGAATCCATATATGAATAATAATTCATATATACAAGTTAAAAGATTCAAGCGAAAAAGAGGGAATGGCAAGGTTATTTCTGTCTTCAAATTAGTGTAGAAAGGATCCTTGTTTGGCTGAAGTCAGGTTGGAGATAGTCCTCAAGAATAATATTCAACTTGTGGGAGGAAACCAGATTTACTTGATTTTTTTTTTGGCCATCACTCTGTGCAGCTTGTGGGATCTTAGTCCCCCAATCAGGTATATGACCTGGGCCCTCATTAGTGAGAGTGCAGAGTTCTAAGCACTGGACCACCAGGGAATTCCCTCACTTGATTTTTATAATCCATATTTTTGTGAGTAGTTCAAGGTGATCTTCTCTCCCTAATTAGAATGAACATTAGATGATTTTGTGGATACCATAGGCTATAAACTATAGCTCTTGGAGTCAAAAGTATTTGAGTAATTAATAATATTATATTTTGAGTGGGACATGCATGAAAAATATCTGATGATTATATCAGCCTTAGAAATAGGTATAGTGGTTAAGCACACTGTCTTAGCATTGTCATTTGTTAATGTGAAGCCCTCAGCAAGGTATTTTACCTTTTAGTTAAATGGAAATAATGCCAACCTGAAAATCATTTGGTAAACATTAAACAGGGCTTATCAGTAACCTTGCCTGGCATGTAGAAAACCCTGAGTAAATGATTGTGGTGAGAGTGTAGGTGGTGATCTCTTTTCCAAGTGGCAGAAAATATTTCTTACTTGGATTACATACTTGGTAGAAGAAAAGAATCAATTAAAAAGTGATAAAGTAGCATTGCTAAGCTTTAAAAGTCTATGGGTCTTACTGTCAAATAATTTGTTTCTCAAGTCCAGAAATATAATTGGTTATCATGAATCCTTAAGTTCCTTTTCTCCAGGACTTCCCATGTATAATACAAGCTCCTACTGTGCTAAAATGTAAATAATTGATGATAGTTGAATCATATATATTATTTCATCTTTAGAATGATGAGAAAGAATATAGACAAAAATACATGTTTATGGATTCACAGTGTTTGTTTCTAATTTTTCACGTGTACCTGTAGACTACAAATATTTAGAAAGAAGTGAGGTCCTTTTAGAGTCTATGCATGATTTCTAATTTTGGTACCATGCAACTTTCTCATATGGGTTTTATTAAACTACATGCCATCCTTCTAAATACTCAAAAAGAAAACTTTCCCTGTGTTGCTTGCATGGAGAACAGTTGTTTTATCCATTGGTGATATGGATAATAGCTAAAACAGTCTTTCCTATAGCTAGTGTTAGACAGTAATTCAATTTAACCACATATACCAAATGGTACTTTTTAGATATCTGTATTAGTGTGAGTCCAATAATTTATCATTTAGTCAGTGACTGATTTTTCAAATATCAAAGGAAAGAAAACCAAAAATTACCCACATTCATTCAACAAAGCTAGAAATAGAATATGTGTTCCTTGTTGTCTTATCAATCAAAGGAGACCTGTGAATTACAGAAAAACCATGTGTGAATACTTCAAAGAAAGTATTCCAAACACATTGTGTATGTGTTTTTTAAAAGATTTAGTAGTTCCTCTAAAGCTCTAAGTAAAGCTGTTAGTCTGACTAATCATGTACCCTCAAAAGCAATTTAAATTTTAGACTACAGAAATGTTCTTCAAACACTTTTGAAAAAATGAGAGTTCCCTCCTAAAGCTAACACCTTTTAATTAACAAAATACTCAGAGCAAAGCTGTGGTTTGCAATAGTATATTACACCTACTGTTACTCATGCTACTATTCCAGTATGCCAAACTTGATACCTTTCAGCAATTTTGAGCTTGACTTTTTGTATGCTAACTATGGAAAGGAAATAGTTTTTAGTAGAGTTATTTTAATTTTCTAATGAATGCATATGAAACACCTTATGCTACAATTAGTAGTCAAACTACACAGGGTCTGTGTGTGTGTGCATGCACTTATCTGTTGATATATCTATTTATCTTTTTACCTATCTACTTGGCTTAGTTATACACATTGTAATGCATGCTGTTCTGACATGAACTGATTAACCAAGGACACTAGCGCCTGTTGCTGGAGGGACGGTTAATAGTGTGACACCGTAAAGACTCTTCCCCATGCTGGAAGAGATACTTTCTCCTTCAGACTTGAGCAGGATGACCTTGGTTTTAAAGAAGCAGAGATTTGAAGCAACCATTACTAGGGCCAACTTCTTGTGACCCTGGGCAGTGGCCTGAGGCAAGGGGCAGATATCTCGACAAGCATATCAAACTGTGGGGGCATTAAACAGGAAGAAAAGGATCCCCACTGGCCGGAGGGGAAGCCATTTTTGGTGCTCCTTAAGGAGGAGAACCTGGAAACCCATCCTAGAACTTTGTGCTTAAGATTCTGTGTATTCATTTACGTATCCTAACTGCTTCCCTGATTAGCTTTATGGGTTGAAAAAACTCTCAAGAAATCCTCTTTGCATCTTTTAAATTATACAGTTAAAAGAAGACTCCCCCGTAATGAGTAAATACCCTTCCCTGACCCTTGGCATCAAGATTCTGTTGCTCAGTCTGGGAAAAACCACTTAAACTACCTCTTGACCACCTAATAAGGTGATTTGCTTATGTTTTTAGTAAAATGACATAGAAAAGAAACAACCTCATTTTTTTTTCTCTTTAGATAAAAATAAAGGCATCTGAAAATGCAGTGTGAGTTGGTATGTGATATACATAATAAAATAAGATCTCAAAATTTTTCCTTTGACACATCTTGCTTAATAAAAAAATAAATAAAGTATATGCACATACATGAATCTAGAGGCAAGTCTTTTTGTGTTTAGTTGCTCAGTCATGTCTGATTCTTTGCAACCCCATGGACTGTAGCATGGCAGCCTACTCTATCTGTGGGATTCTCCAGACAAGAATACTGGAGTGGGTAGCCATTCCCTTCTCCAAGGATCTTGCCAACCCAGGGATTTAACCCAGGTCTCCTGCACTGCAAGCAGACTCTTTACTGTCTGAGTCACCAGGGAAGCCCCTAAGTCTTTTTAGGAAGAATGAAATATTTTCCAAGTAGTGTTATAGAAAGAATTGGCCCATAAAATGTATGTGATAGATGAAAATTTGCCTCTTTCTAGTTTTTTATAGCACTTTTTTTGTCTATTCTTGGAGACCCAAAGTTTCTGGAGTTTAGAATCCAGCTCTGAAGTACTATCAGCTACGCTGTAGCCATCTTAAAATCCCCAACCCTAATAATGGTGCAAGATTTTGTTCTTCCTAGTGATTATTATATTTTAGTAATAAAATGTTAAAGATTCAATGTGTTTAAGACCCCAAAGACTAGTATAACTCTATGCCTCTGAGAGATTTTTATTTATTTATTTATTTATTTATTTATTTTAGATTTTTAGTTATACACTTACCTGGTACCCCCAAAAAGACAGAAATCTAGAGTTGGGATTTGAAAAGGAATTGAGGCTTTTGTCTGGGGAAGGGAGAGGAGTTTTTAAAAAGTATATAGAGCATATGGAAGGGCAAAAAAGTGTGAGATGGTCTGTTCTAATTGGAGAATGCCACATAGAGACCGAGAGCATGGGAAGAATGGAGGGAGATGAGGCTGGAGTTGGAAGTCTGGTTCAGAGAGCACAGGACCTAAAAAGTCATGCTAATTTAGAAGGTGAGCAGCCAATAAACATTGGTTGAACAGCAGAAGGGAAAAACACACACAGTGTATCTACTGTCAGAGCAGTGCTAGGAGGATCAGTCTCATTCATGTATTCAGAGGTCATAGTTGAACACCTGCTCGATTCTATGATGCCCTTCTCCTGCCCTCAATCTTTCCCAGAACCAAGGGACTCTCAAGAGTCTTCTCTAGCACCACAGTTCCAAAGCATCAATTCCTTGGCACTCAGCCTTCTTTATGGTCCAACTCTCACACCCATACATGACTACTGGAAAAACCACAGCTTTGACTATGGCCTGCCCGATGAGTCCATAAATCATATCCTTTGCCCATAGTGGCAGCATAGATGGCTGCATTGCTCTGCCTCTCAACTCTCCTCTGAATCTTTTTTAGCTGTCTTTGTACTTGGTGATACTTTTTTCCCCATTGGAGAATTTTGTGATATTACCCTCTCAATGTTAATTGTACTTTTTAGTCATCTTAAAACATTATTTTTCAATCTCTGGTCCTAGCCTTTCTTTCCAGTAGACTTACCCACTCCAAAAAATGTGTGTTCCAAAAAACAGTTGAAGTCTGATGATTCTCTGCCTTTTTATTCTTGGCTATATAGAAATTTAAGATGACGTGATCATTTCCACTTCATTAAGCTACTTCTTTGTTGGTCAGAAACAAGTCTAGAGAAAAAAAATCTCATTCCTACTCTCTTTTGACAGTGAATTTTTCATCAAGTCAGTTAAAAAAAAAGCATCTGACATCTCCCAGAACCTTGAAATCCTCCCCAAAATACTGTGTGTTGCCAGAATATCTATTGTTTTGTATTTTAAGAACAATCTGTCCATATTTCCTAGTCAGCTAGGCATTCCACAGTTAGCTCCTACGGTGATATTTTATTTTAGCTCTCTTTTCATCCTCACCCATGTGTTCTTTCCAGGAATTCGGCTCTTCTCTTGGAATCCCTTTTAAGATTTTTAGAACCTATTGGCTCCCATGCTTTCTCCTACTAGGCTGTGGAGTCACAGGATGCTATTTCTGCTTCAGATTATGTTTCATTCTTTCTAGAAAAAAACCTTAGAGTAGTGAGATAGCTTTGGGAAACTATTTCTTCTCCATCTCCTCAGTATCATTGTCTTTTTAGTCATTACTTCTTGGCATTAGTTTTTTGTTTTTTTTTTTTTTTTAAGTCTTTATTGAATTTTCTACAATATCGCCTCTGGTTCTGTGCCCCGGCATTATGGCCCTGAGACATTTTGGATCCTAGATCCCCAGCCAGGGATCAAACCCACACCCCCTGTACTAGAAGGCAAAATCTTAACTACCAAACCTCCAGGGAAGTCCCAATCTTGGCATTAGTTTTCATTCTATCTGTCACCTCACTTTTTTTTTAATTTCTGCCTTGTTCAAGATTTCTTCTTCCACTTGTAGGAACCTCTTGTTCTCCCCAAGAATCTTGAGAGATAGGAGACATGCCTCCATTCCTTTCATCGTCTTCTGTAACAAAAAGACAACCTTAAAAAAGCTGAAAGTGATATAACCATGAAAAGTCATTTATGGTCACGTCAGAATGGAATGCCATATGGCACATTTTCTTCATGCTTCTAGAACAATTGCCTTATTGTCCATACCTCCTGGATTTCCCATTGAGATGCTGTGTTTGCAGCTTTACTTCAAAACTTTCCTTCTGAACTACACAGGCCACTTTTTCTTCACTACCAGTCTCCTGGGTGTATCAGGCTCCAGAAGCCATTGCCTATGAACTCAATGTGACACTCCTTATCCTTCATCACTCACCTGAGATAACCCAGCTGTTTGTTGATATTTATTTGTTGATATTCACACCAGCAAATTCAGCCCTTCAGTACATATAGGGCTATACTAGGCCTTTGGCTGAGTTTTTCCCCAAATATTTTATATATTTCAATCCCTTATCTCTAACTTCTCACCATATTTGTTTATCATTCTGCTTATTTATCATATATATATATATATATATATATATATATATATATAGTAATACCTAACGCGATTACCTACTAGTGTCAGGAACTATGCTAATATTTTTTTCTTTTATTTTCCTGGTACTGTGCTATGTGCATTTCTTGTATTAGTCATTGAATCTACACAGTTGCCCCTATGACATTAACCCCATCATTATCCTTACTTGCTGAAGAGAAAACCTGAAATTTAGAGAAGTTTGGTAACTTAACCAAGGTCACAGAGTTCCTAAGACAGAGAGAGGTATTCTCTCCCAGGGGGGTTTTAGTCTGAAACTTCAGATCTTAACTATTACCATATGCTACCTTACACTACAGTGTTCACCACTATTCATATTAATTTAATATTTCTTAGTAACTTTGAAACCATGTTTCATTATCCAAATGTAAAAACGTTACTAGTCCTGATTTTTCAAAAATAACTAGCTTAGATTTTCTTCACTGCTAGCCTCTTTATTACCAGTCTGAAAGCAAAGGAAAAAATATATATATAAGCTACTCCCAATATAACAGATCAAAGACAAGAACATTTCATTGGCTTTGATTTCTCTAGAGTCCACCACCAAAGTAATTTACTTCCTATTCAGGGAAATCATAAGTTTGAAATAAGATCTTATCCAATCTTTACTTTTTTTCCCCTCTTGATTAAAAAAAATAGGTAAAACTTATTTACCTGGCACAGTCTGAATACTTTCTATTTTTCTTTACCAGTTCCACAACCTGTATAATTGTCATTGAGAAGGACTTTCTAAATTAAATTAATTGCTCAGCCATGAGGATAATCAAAACCATTTGAAAGACTGTTAAATGTTTATTAATGAAAAGTTGGGATCTTTGAATTTTTCTATAATGCAGTACTGTCTAAAGTGTCCATATGGTTAGGGGAAAAACACATGATGCCATAAATAATACTTCGGTTGAAACTGTTGCCTTTACATCAGTTTTATTTTTATTGAAATTGTCTTCTTATCTTCTGTTTCTAATATTTTATTTTTCTTTTTTTTTAAAAAAATTTAGCTCCTAGTCAGACTGTTGCTCTGGTGACACAACCTGTGGTTGCCAAGGAAACCGCTGTCTCCAAACTAGAAATGCCATCTTCCTTGCTGTTGGAGGTCCCTGCACTGGCAGATTTCAACCGGGCTTGGACAGAACTTACCGACTGGCTGTCTCTGCTTGATCGAGTTCTGAAAGCACAGAGGGTGATGGTGGGTGATCTTGAAGACATCAACGAGATGATCATCAAGCAGAAGGTATGGGGAAAACAGATCATAGTTGGCAGAGGTTTGTCTTGAAAGTGAAGACTTTCCACAAGTCACTTAATTCTCTAAGACCATTTCCCACCAGTTTTTATGCAGTTTTTTTCCATCAGCCAACACACTCCTCTGTTTACTCTGTTCAGTCCAAATATGATCAAGGAAACAAATTAATGCAGTTGTCTAAAACAGCCATAAACTGCACAGGAATACTGGGAGTAAAAAAGCATAACCCTTAAAGTATAATTGGCTTAATGAAATTCACTAAACAACTAGTATTTTAAAAATCTATTTTACATCAAATAAATGCCTCATTTGAGCTATTTACATTTAAACTGTTTGTTTTGGTACTCTACAGCCAAAATATATTCCAGAATCAAATATAATAATCTGGGAATTGGTTATTCAGTCTTCTGAGTTGTCCATGCCAATTTTCCTCCTCCAGTGATAAGGATAATTGAAAATAAGCTACAAACAAGAAAAGTAACAAAACATAATGCATTTTTAAATAACATAGATCTTAATATTCATATTTACTTTTAATGCTATGCTCAAACATGTTTTTAATGCAAAGATTGCATTTCTCAGCCTCATTGCAATCCACTCTGCAAAATTATGACATCAATGAGAGACATAAGAATACACTGAAATAAATATGATTTACCTAGCTAGAAAAAATATACTGTATGTCTTTTATATTTCTGAATGAATAAGAATAGTAGTTTTGAAAGGTTTATATGCTATAGGTTTTCACTTGTAAATGATTTTTCAAGTCTTTATTCTGAAGAAGTAATAAATTGTACTGAAGTTGTTTAGCTGTTACAGAGCTACTTTTTGAAAAAACAGGGAGTAGGGGCAGACAGATTTCTTTTTAAAATGAACTTCAGCAATTCAGTAAGAATGCAAATTATTTAATAGTAAGCAACCTGCAGTTAAAGTATCTTAATCTTAGACTCAGAAGACCTGAATTTAGTGGTCTTTTGTCATTTGCAAGTGGCATGATTGTGGTCAAACCATTCTCTGGATTTTGGTTTCCTCTTCTGAGAGCAAGGCTCAAAGAATTCACATTCACATACATCATATAGTGTTGGTTATGTGTGAATATAAAGATATGTAAATATATATATATATGCTGTTGCTGCTGCTGCTGCTGCTAAGTCACTTCAGTCGTGTCTGACTCTGCGCGACCCCATAGACGGCAGCCCACCAGACTCCCCCGTCCCTGGGATTCTCCAGGCAAGAACACTGGAGTGGGTTGCCATTTCCTTCTCCAATGCATGAAAGTGAAAAGTGAAAGTGAAGTCGCTCAGTCGTGTCTGACTCTTAGCGACCCCATGGACTGCAGCCTACCAGGCTCCTCCGTCCATGGGATTTTCCAAGCAAGAGTACTGGAGTGGGGTGCCATTGCCTTCTCTGAAGTATATATATAGTTATCTATATATTTATATAAATGTATAGTTGGTTTTGGAAAGGCAGTACAGTTGTCAGTCCAATGGGAGATTGCTTCTGAAATCCACCATGGATAACAAAATCTGCAGATGCTCAAGTCCTATAGTTGGCAGATAGGGAGGGTCAACTCTGCTAATTAAAAAAAAAAAAAAAAAAACATGTAATTGTACCTGCACACTTCAAACCTGTGTTGTTCATGGGTCAATTGTATTTAAATTTGTTCACACACACACACGCACACACACACGCACACACACACACCTGTAATCTCTCTTCTCTTGCTAAATAGTAGGGATGCTTTTCCTGCTTCTTCCCCTTATATTGTGAGGGGGATTAAAAAAAAAAGATGAGTTTGGGGAAGTATTTATTATGATATCAGAAAATAAGTATCTCCTCTATATGGAGTTTTAAATAAATTCTGACTTTACTGTTTGAGGTATAAGACATGAGGCAGTATCCCACAAGTGCTTTATAAACTGTAAAATGCTATCTGCCTATTTATTCATATATTCTTACAGTAAGTTTATATTGAGCTACTACTTAGTGCCTGGAAAATACAGAGTTGGATAAGATAGGGGCAAAAAAGCATTGACAGCACTCTAATAGAAATAAATTTTAGCCCATATTTAGCATTAATGATGTCCCAGCCACTTTTCTAAGTACTTTGTGTATCTGTGTGTAGACTTAGTCACTCTGTCGTGTCTGGCTCTTTGCAACCTCATGGACTGTAGCCCGCCAGGCTCCTCTGTCCATGGGGACTCTCCAGGCAAGAATACTGGAGTGGGTGGCCATGCCCTCCTCCAGGGGATCTTCCCAACCCAGGGATCAAACCCAGGTCTCCCGCATTGCAGGCTATTCTTTACCATCTGAGCCACCAGGGAAGCCCTTGTGTATCCTACTTAATGTTTACAACAGTACTGTGAGACTTACACTAAAGCACAGCGAGGTTAAGTAACTTAGCCAAGGGACTTCCCTAGTGGTCCAGTGGTTAAGAATCTGCCTAGCAGCACAGGGGACGCAGTTTCAATTCCTGGTTGGGGAACTAAGGTCCTGCATGCTGTGGAGCAACTGAACCTGTGCTGCAACTAGACAATCCATGTGCAACAACCAAAGATCCCTGAATGACAGACCTAACACCTGATGCAGTCAAATAAATAAATACATCTTTTAAGAGGTAACTTGCCCATGGACACATAGTAAAAAGACAACAGTGAGATTTGAACTCAAGCAGTCTGGTCCAGAATCCCCACCCTTAATCACCACAGTTTTCTGCTTCCCTTGGATATCCTTGGGTGATGCTCCAGGGACTAACTTCATGGCAGGGACATCTAACTAAGCCAGGGAGGAGGATGGATGTCAGGAAAAGCTTCTTGAAGAAGATAAAACCCAAGCCAAGCATTCAGGAACAAGTTGGAATTAACCAGGTAGATTAAATGACAGAGGCCAAGTGCTTTTCACTGAGGTTAGCAGTACAGTATGTTATAGAAAGTGTGATTCCATCTGGCTGGAACTAAGGGGATGAGGAGGGAACTGATGTTGCATAGAGAAGGGTAGAGCTAAAATATGGGGATTTTCCCTTACCAGACTACAGAGGGTTGTGTTTTTTTTTAATTGACATGTAGTATTACAGTAGTTTCAGGTGTACAATGTAGTGATTGGATATTTTTATCCATTACAAATTTATACAGTTTAATTCATTAGTCTGCTATAAAATAGGCTATCCTACACAACTATTACACTATCGACTAAGGAGTTGATTATGGCCCACAGGTGGTGGCAACCCTTAAGGAATTTTAAACAAAGAAGTATTGATAAAAGCATCAAATGTAGTTTAGTTGCATATTATTGATAGGTTTCTCTCCATGCAAGCAACCAATCAAGCAGAAAGTAAACTTGCTCTAATTAGCATGAGGGCAGTGGGAAAAGATGGGGCTTCCCTGGTGGCTCAGTGGTAAAGAACCCACCTGCCAATGTAGGAGACGTGGGTTCAGTCTCTGGGTCAGGAGGATCCCCTGGAGAGGGAAATGGCAACCCACTCCAATATTCTTGCCTGGGAAATCCCATGTACAGGAGCCTGGCAGGTTACAGTCCATGGGGCTGCAAAAGAGTTGGACATGACTTAGCAACTGAACAAAAACAATGGAAGAAGACCCAGAAAAAGAAAAGTGATCTAAGTGTGCCTGGGCATTTAGTTATCAGGCTGTACTTGAGTCTCCTTGTGACACTATTTTTCTCTTTATTCTGTGTAGCTGTTCAAAATTTAAAGTTTTAGGAGTCCAGCTGACCTTGCTTAGGTCAGACCCCCACCTCTTAGCTAAAAGAAAGCAGAGAACATTGATTTAAACCCCTCTCCTTCCAAAGCTCCTTACACTGGAGGAGAGATCATTTACCCGCCCCAACCCTAGTCTAAGCAATATGTTTATTTCAGCTTTGCAGTATAGAGACCTGAAATAAAACTATTTATGCCCCGGTACTATAAATATAATTTTGACACCTTCACATTCAGTAATTGGTTCTCCAAAAAACATAGATTGCTTTCTGGATAATGTGAATGAAATGTGATAAATAAGTTTCATTTTTTACAGAGATTAGAGTTGGGGGATTGTAATTGTAGCTGCAGAGCATCAGAAATTAGAAAAGATGATGTAACAAAACATCTTATGACTCTGAGAGAACTTAATTTTGATTTTATTAACTTCAGACCAAACTTTAGAGATGCAGTGATTAAAATACGGTCCCCAGAAAGGGAATAACAAGATGGCATTTGAATAAGTTAGCTTTTCATAGTTCTAGACCTGAAATTGAAAAATCACACATTTGCTATTAAGCTTCTGTTCTTTAGCGTAAATTGTTTAATTAAATTCTTATCTTAGAAAATTGGGAGCTGCTACCATTTAGAAATGAAGATAATATTTACTAAGTGAATTATATTAAGCAAAACTGAAAGTTAACATTACAACTATAATTTTGTAAAAGATTGTTATATGTAGCCATTTAAAATATTAAGCAACTCGACTGCTTAATTTTAGAGTAAAAAATATGCTATTGTAGAGGAATAGAGATGTGTGTGGAATACGGAAATTAAGCCTTTAAAAGTAAAACACCCATGAAGCTCTAAGTTTATTTTCTAAAATTGGGAATTTATAGCAGAGGATGATTTGTAATAGATAGTTTAGTGTCGGATAAATCTGATAAAAAATGTTTTTCCTATTTCATCACATGTTTAAGTAAAATTGCTCTGAAGTAAAATTGTTTTGACAATTATTCACAGTTTTCTTTTACTGACATAATATATCCAGTGAAGGAGAAAATATGTCTAGAGTTTTTCTCTGAAAGTGATGATTAAGTATGACCCTTAAGGAAGGGAAGTTGGGGTAGAGACGGAGGAAGGGGAGGAGAGAAGGAAAGAAAGAGAGGAGGGAAAGAAAGAAGGGGAGAAGGGAAGAGAAGCGGGAAGGAAGGAAAAAAGATAAGAAAGGAGAAATAGAAGGAGGGATGGAAGATACGGAGGAGAGAGAGGGTGGGGAGCTAGAGTTGTGAATGGAAAATCTGGGCAGAGGTCCAGGCAGTGGATAGATAATTGGATTGTTATCAACAGATAGGATTTACATGGCTATGAGATATCATTATTTTTTCTACTAGTGTCTGATTACCTGTGCTAAATAAATTATAGTCTTTTTTCAAGTCATTTTGGCCAGGTGTTCAGGGTAATTCACCACTAAATCTGAACCACAGGCACTTGTATTGAATAAAGAATTGAATAGGCAAAAGAGTTTTGTCCTCTAATAAGACCTCTCCAGGTTGGGGTTGAGACAAATTGACCAATCTGGACAAGATGATAATAGCATTGTTCAAGATTCATTTTTAACTGCACATTATACTGCTACCTGGGAGATTTCATTATCCAAAGATTGAATAAGCAGTTTTCGTGGGTACAGTGTATATTTAAATGGGAAATAATTACTTGGATGTGCTTAATTTTTTTTTATTGTTAAGGTCAGAGTCTTTAATAAAAATTCTATGATTATTTTTTTTTTCAACTCTGGCCGTATCTACACAAAGAGCAATTGAATGGCTCCAGAAGCATCCTGATTATAATTTTTGTCAAATACATCCAACCATAATCTGATGACAAAAGAACATGTCTAGCATCAATTTAGAAGGATTAAGTGGAACATTGTGGGAGTTGGGGGACAATGGCATCAATTGTTTAAAAACAGAATAGTTCTTGGTATTATTCTATTGCCATGAGCATAGAAGAAAAGAGGGTATTACAAATAGTTTCCCTTATTCCACAAATGAGAAAGGTTACAGATAATATAGTAACTTGGTATATAGTCACTTTGTGAATGTAGATGCCCTAATGGAAGTACAGACCTCTTGGGAATAGATGTTTCTTCTTTTTCCATGGGCCTACCCCTTCTTAAACATCTCCTCATTTCTCCACTACAGTAAAAGAACAGTTTATTTCCATGGGTATGCAATAGATTTCAAAAGTTAGATGTCAGTCATCTTAGTGTGAGGAGATTAATTATTCTGTTTTTATCTTTTCTCAAACAACCATCCAGTGGTTGTTTTATCTTTTCTCAAACAACTGTCCAGTGCTCATCTCATCTGTTCTTTTCTGCACAACCTTGTTTAAGAAACACCACACCAGAGTTTACTGCCTTTCCATATGTAGAAGATGTGTTGCATTCTACAGAGAGTAATATGGCACTGACTATGTTTGGCTGAAGATATTTGCAAATTTGTACTACAGTTATCTTCTGAAAAATGTACATGTCTCCTGTAGAAAGCTGTGGATCATTATTCTGCATGCAGTTTTCTTTCCTTACTTCATGAGAACCAAATTCACTGTTATCTTCACTGAAGATCATTAAGACATGTCATCAGTAATATGACTTATACTCTCAGATCATGGCAAAATTAACTCCTATAAAATACAAAAGTCTTTGAGTTGCAAACACAAAAAAATCCATTTTTTGAAATACAATAATAACCTTTTTTATGGAAAATGATATATACTTGTTTTTGATTAAAGATAAACATAAGCTTTACCAAACCACATATTTCAGTGTATGTGAATGGAAATGCAAATCTTACTACATTTCAATTCAGTTCACTGTAAAATTTTCTGTCAAAACCTTGGCAAGTAGAACTGAACCATGATATTTACATAAATTCTGTTAAAAGCCAGTATATTGTGTCTTCAATGAAATACCATTGGGATTCTGATAAGGAAGTTTATGTTTGTCATTGTTTTTAAATAGTGAATTGTATTTACAAATAGTTTCCCTTATTCAACAAATGAAATTTTCTTGCTTGGGTTTAGATAGGGATTCCTTTATATGAAATGGCTTTTTTTTTTTCCCCACAAAAATACCTAAAATCTGGGATCTTCTCTCTTCTCTAAGAAAGCAATATAAGTAATTCAGTGTCTCTGAATCTTTTTTGAAAGCTGCATAATGTTATTATACACTATTATTACATGCTTTGGGGGCTTTTATAATTTGGGGTCCTTGAAGTCTATTATTGAAGTTACACTGTGGTATAGAAGTTACAGTGTGTTATAAAGTAGATTCTTATTACTCACTGTTAAGGTAATGCTGGGTAATGTTAGTGTCAGGTACATGCTACTCTGTTCATTAATTCAACAAATTGTCTTTGAAAACCCATGTTACAAAGTATATTATAAAATGATGTTGGAAAGTGATAGTGGAATAAGTTTGAATTTAAATTTGATTTCCTGTGTATGTTAGCAAATAATTGAAGAAGAGATAAAGCATGGATCACACATCACTATGTTTTTGTTCATTTAGCCACAGTTTTCTATAAATGATTACTTAGGTTACAGTATATATATATATATATATATGTGTGTGTGTGTGTGTGTGTGTGTGTATACACATACACATATTGCTAAATACCTATAAAGTGGTAGATACTTTTAATAGTCTGCAATGAAAACAAATACTACTACTATTTTCTTTCCTCTCTCAGTTCCTACTTTGGAGACCTCTGACTTGCAATGTCACAAGGATTATATTTACATTAGAAATATAATGACTACCTTTTAATGGCTTTCAGTATAAGACTGGTTTTGTTTATCTGTTGTTTATTGAACACATGCTGGTGAAAGATGTCAGTGTTATCTACTCTTGGGGATTAAAAATAAGAATAATTTAGGCTCCAATTTTAGAGTGTATCTTCTGTGAGGGAAGAATAAAAAACAGAGAGTGATAATTGCCACAAAAGAAAAAAATGATATGGTGTTTTCAGTTTTATATATATTTGAATGAATGAATCATTTATTTTCTCCCTCTTAATATGTGCCTCCCTCTCTCATATAGAAGACAATTAAACTAGACTTCTCTTTCCAGATGTCTTATTAATCTTTAATAATCTAGGGGTGAACATTTATTTTTGTATGATATGTTCCAATGTTTTAAAATTGCATAAACTAAGGTTCAGTTCAGTCCAGTTGCTCAGTCATTTCTGACTCTTTGCGATCCCACAGACTGCAGCATGCCAGGCCTCCCTGTCCATCACCAACTCCCAGAGCTTATTCAAACTCATGTCCATCGAGTCGATGATGCCATCCAACCATCTCATCCTCTGTCGTCCCCTTCTCCTCCTGCCTTCAATCTTTCCCAGCATCAGGGTCTTTTCAAATGAGTCAGTTCTTGGCATCAGGTGGCCAAAGTATTGCAGTTTCAGCTTCAGCATTGGTCCTTCCAATGAATATTCAGGACTGATTTCCTTTAGGATGGACTGGTTGGATCTCCTTGCAGTCCAAGGGACTCTCAAGAGTCTTCTCCAGCACCACAATTCAAAAGCATAAATTCGTCAAGGCTCAACTTTCTTTATAGTCCAACTCTCACATCCATACATGACTACTGGAAAAACCATAAACTAAGGTAAATTTCCAAGGTCATCATAGCTTCACTTTTTTGAGAGAGAGGCAGTAACATGTGGTCATTTTCTGTTATCTTTTATCCATTTACTAAAAATGACACGAGTTTCTAGAGTGATTGGAGTTAATTCTTTACTAGATTTATAATAATGACTTTGAATATAATTTTAATAATTCATAAAACCTTCCAGATTTCCTTATCTTTATATTTTAGATTCTGTATAAACAAGTAGCATCATACTCAAGAACTACTTATTTCTTGTGATTTATTCAAGGAAAAAATGGCTTCCATATTATTTATCTCAAGAATAGAAATAGTTGGATTTACCTGACGTATTCTCTCTTCAATTATGACAGGAGAATAAACTTTTTAATGATAGACTTCATCTTCCCCCCTCTCAAACTGATTTAATCTCTGTTCAGCTCTAGGATTATTTTGAAACCTTTCAACTAGAAATAAGAAAATGAAAGCCAGGGGGAAGGGTTGGGGCAAAAAGAGCATAGATAAATCTCTACTTAAGAAGGTGGAGAGAAGAGAATAATTTACACTTAACTCCTTCATGTTTTTTTCCCTGTAAACCTGAGGGAAAACAATTTGTAGCAACTCTGTGGAGACTAAGCTTTTCTGTCATGTCGTATTATATGAAAATCATAAAAAGCTGCCACTTTTAGAGCCATAAATGCCCTTTGAGAAATTTGACATAAAAATCAAACTTCCACTTTACCACACTTACCCATGTTCAATTTTTTTTTCTTTTAGTTATATAATAGGTGTTAGGCACTAGAAGGAAACAGTTATTGGGGGCAGATAATAGCAGATGGAAAGAATGCAAGCAGGCAAGAAGCTATATATAAGGAGATTTTACAGTAAAATTGTCCTCTAAATCAAAAGGAGGATGTATTTTATTTTTAGCATTAGGAAACTTTTTAGATGAGAACTGTGCAGCCATTTCAAGGTGTGAATTCTAATCAAATCCAATTATGAAGTAACCACATCAATAACTTAGGGTTCCCGCATACTCCTTCAAGCTTATTATAACGATTAGAAATGTAGTGTTGACTGGTTTGCTAGAGCATTAAAGCCTTTGAGGTCTTGCCCTGCCTTCTCAGTGAAATGTGTTTTGATAGCTCCAATCTGTATTGGTCTTTTAAATCAGTGATTGACTACAATATTATTTTGCCCTTTAAGTATATGTTTTTTGTAAAGCTGCTTCTGTTGTCTTGAACCTCACTTATAAACATTTATTGTCATTTGACTTTTTATATTCTTTTGTTCTAGCCCTTGAAATGAATTTAAATTCCCTTAAAGACAGGCATACTATTCTATTTGCTGTAGCAGCTAAGGACATACGTGGTGTTTTATAAATATTGTTGATTTACTTTATCTTCATGGATGACTAGTTTTATTTAGCATTTGGAATATAACAATCTGTTATAGAACCATTTGCATATTTATGTTTATTTTCTTTTTTAAATGCAGTGTGATTTATGTCTGTTTTTGGTCAGTGATGGATGAAAGACTCCTGGGAATTAAATTTGCCACATCAAGTAAAAACAATTATAGTTTTAGACTCTAAGAATTTTAGGAACTAAAGGACCATATTTTTCCCAATTAATACTGTTCAGATTGTGTTTGGCTGCATGTGACAAAATCCTCTTAACAATAGCTTATCCAGATAGTTTTTTTTTTTTTCTTACCAAGCAAGACCTTCAGAATTATGTATTCCAGGGTAAGTCCAACAGCCACAAACTCCTGTGTCCCAACTCTTCCTTGAGCCATCCCAGCCATCCTAAATGTTTGACTTTCATTCCTCCCTGTGATCTCAAGGTGGCTCCACTACCACTAATCACTATGTCTTTGACTTAACGTGGAAAAGGAGGAAATGGGGAGAGTAAATGCATGTGCCCAGGTATGTCAGCTCTTACTTAAAAGGAAAGCAAAAGCTTTTCTGGCAGCCTCACATAGAAGAGGTTTACTTACACTACAGAAATGTGTCACATGACTGCTCTTAGCTTTAAATGATTCTGGGAGGATAGAGTATTTTAAATAAGTAGTTGAGTTTCTTTGTTTACAATTCAGAAGAAAACTGGTGACCTAATCCTAAAACCCTGCCATTCTGAACAAAATTTGGGTTTTTTAGTTAAAAAAAAGAATGGATATTTGGTCAGCCAGTGGTTATGTCTGATGAAAGTGAAGTGAAAGTGAAAGTAGCTCAGTCCCCTCTGACTTTTTGCAATCCCATGGACTATAGCCTAATAGGCTCCCCTATCTATGGATTCTCCAGGCAAGAATACTGGAGTCGATTGCCATTCCCTTCTCCAGGGGATCTTACTGACCCAGGGATCGAACCCAGGTCTCCTGCATTGCAGGCAAATTCTTTAGTATCTGAGCCACCAGGGAAGGCCTATGTCTGATAGTATGCTCTTAACTAAAGCATATTTCTCTACTTTAGACTTAAGTAGCTTTTAAAAAAATTAATTAGTTGTGGGATCTTTGATCTTCATTGTAGCATGCAGGATCTTTAGCTAAGGTTCCTGACCAGAGATTGAACTTGGGCCCCCTGCATTGGGAGCATAGACTCTTAGCCACTGGAACACCAAGGAAGTCCCTAGACTTAAATAGCTTTTTAATTAGCTAAAAAAAAAATGATGAAATTTTTCTCTTGTCTTCTTAGTTCTTTTTTGGAGATGGTATGGAGGTGTGAATGAAGGAATAACCCTTGGATGAATGTTTAGTAGTAGATATCACTTATTTTACTTTACAATCATGCTGTACAAAGGTCACTGAAAACAATGTAAATTAAGTGAAAAATGGAAATGCATTGTGTTTGTATGTCCTATTCTCAAGGAATAACTTCCTAACTAACCAAATGTGTTGTCTATAATTCTCTAAATCTGCAGTGTTCAATACACTAGTCATATGTGGCTATTTAAATTTCAGTTAATTAAATTTTGAAATCAGTTCTTTAGTTGCACTGGCCACATTTCAAATGCTCAGTAGCTACACGTGACTCAATCAGTCAGTCAGTTCAGTCGTTCAGTCGTGTCCAACTCTGTGACCCCATAGACGGCAGCCCATCAGGCTCCCCCATCCCTGGGATTCTCCAGGCAAGAATACTGGAGTGGGTTGCCATTTCCTGCTCCAATGTGTGAAAGTGAAAAGTGAAATTGAAGTCGCTTAGTCATGTCCAACTCCCAGCGACCCCATGGATTGTAGGCTAGCAGGCTCCTCCGTCCATGGGATTTCCCAGGCAAGAGTACTGGAGTGGGGTACCATTGCCTTCTCCAACTATTGGACAGTGCTGTTCAAAAAAAAAACTCTAACACACATGCTCTTTGTTTAACTTTATTTCAGACATCAAGGAAACAAAATTAAATTATTTCATTCATTTGTTTTACTACCTCCAAATGTTTTTAAAACTGGAGAAGGAGAAAGCAGACACTTTCATAACAGCTTTAATAGCCTGACAAATTCTGAAGCAGTCCATTAGCATCAATATACATAGTATTAGGTCATCAGTTTTCATGTTCTGAATAATTAAGACCCACATACACTCATGGGGTTCAAGGGAAAATGTAAGCAATTAAAAGATTACCTGTTCTAGCATGATGATCTAACAAGAAAACAAATATTAGGGCCTATTTAATATAAAATTTATTTTAAAAATATCAAGGCTTTCCCCCTTGTCTGCATTGCCCTTGTCATAACGTAACTTCTTTGCTTGGTCTTGACCTTTCGTTGCAAGCCCGTGTTTACTTGGCTATCCAGGCTCGCTTCACTGCAGCACTATCCTAAGACACAAGTACATAGGCTTTTTTGTCTTCTTTCTCAGCCCATGCTCCAGCAAGAACAACCACTCTTGCCTTTCCTAATCAATTGTGATGCTGTTAAAAAAAAAAAAAAAAAAAAGATGATGAGTGTGAAAATTTTGACCAGCAAATATACTGTTATTCCTAAGTGAGAGAATATCTCAACATTCTCCCAGCTGTTTTCTGAACACTATATCCATCATATGTTAATAGATATTCACCGTGACAAAGTCAAATAAGCTGAGAAATGTACATGCACTTTACCTATCATAAAGATCCACAGTGTGTACATCACTATAGCAAAGTCACTGATGAGTCCTGCACAATTGTTAATGTCATTTAGGTCAGCATTTCTCAGTCATTTCTCCATGCAAATTATTTGTGTAGAATATCTTGAGGACCACAGTTTAGAAAATGTTCATTTTTCTTAGTGAAATATGCATGTCATTGTGAGTCACTTGATTTCTATATATGCAATTTTTTTTACCAAATTAATATTTCAAAAGTCTTTCTTCTTGGCACCAAATCTATAATGTGTAAAGTGATTAATAGGATAGAAATTTTGCCTCTCACTATTGTATAACTCCCTGGTGCAGGAAATGACAGCCCATCCCAATATTCTTGCCTAGGAAATCCTCTGGTAGCTCAGTGGTAAAGAACCCACCAGCCAAGCAGGAGATGTGGGTTTGGTCCCTGGGTCGGGAAGATCTCCTGCAGAAGGAAATGGCAACCTACCCCAGTATTCTTGCCTGGAGAATCCCATGGACAGAGCAGCCTAGTGGGCTACCGCCCATGGGGTCACAAAAGAGTTGGAATGATTTAGTAACTAAGAAACAACAATAACAATAATTATATACCTACCAGGGAGCTAGGCACTCTACCGAATAAATATCTGAGGGAAATAAATTAGCATAGTATTCTGTAAAATTAGTGTTGTGTATAAAATATATTTATATATTACATATGATTATCTTTAAAATATTATTTATTAAAACTTGCAGAAGATTTTAAAGAGAAGCACACAATATAGGTAGTATTTAAAGGCATTAAAAATGCCTATATACATTTAAATCTAAAAGACAAAAATCACATGCTTTCCACATTTTGTTTGAAATGGAAAGCTTTGTCTCTTTCTTTGAGAGTTCAGTTACAGAAATCTGCAATGAGAATGCATAAAAAGAGCCAAATTCTATTTATATTTATTCTCACTCATAGGATGTTAATACTTCATGTTTTCTAAAATACATAATATATTAATAAAGTATAACATTTTGAATAAATATAGTTTAGTATGGGTGGGTCACAGTTTTTTAAATGGTAGGTGTGCACAACGTTTAGTGACTACTGTTCCTCAATGTGTCAGATGTCAGTTGTTGCTGGGCCTATTATTAGGTACCCTTGGTACTTCGGATTGTATTATTAATTGTCCCCTCAAGAGGACTTATCATATGATATGAAAGATTAAGCAGACTTAGTTAATATAAAAGCCTCTCTCATTTATTTTCTTTAACTCTTCTTTACTAAATAGAAAACTACTTTTTCAACAGAAAGCAGAGAAGTGGCAGCCACAGATGTTTTCCAAGACTTTGTTTCTTTAAATGTTTTTTTTTAAACAATCAGAAGGCGTGTTCTACCTAATTTCTCTTCTTTCTCTGACCCTTAAAGCTTAGGTTTCAAAGTAAAAGTTAATTTATTTGAAATTGCTTAGAAATATCCTCTATTTGACCAACTTCCAAATGGCATCAGATCTACTTTTAACCTTTTATACTAAACCTCTTATCCAATTTTTAAGACATACAACATGTGTCATATCTTTTCTTCAAAAAAAAATAAAGCAGTTGTAATTTTAAGTATTTTGAAAGGTGGGTGAGGGATTTTTTTTTTGATCATTTAGTTATTTTTCGCTTCTCAGTACATACCTACTTATTTCAAACACCTCTAATTATGTGGCAATTTACTGTACGTGATGATGAAACTCACCGGTATTTTTCAACCTCCTATTGTTTTTTTTTTTTTTTTTTTAAGGTATAATTCCATGCTACAGCCCTATTTTAGTTCTTTTTTTTTTTTTTTTTTTGCTCACTGTTATTTTTATTTTGTCATCAGGATCAGGTGGGCTATGATTCTTTAAAGGAATAGAATATATAACTGATTTACAAATGCACTAAAGCTGAGATGCAATTTTTCTTTCCCATTATCAGAAAGTCTGTAGTCAATTATAGTTTTCCTATTAGGAAAGCATTTATTTGCCCCTAAATAGAAAGACTATCGAGTCATGTTATCACATTCTTAAATTTTACCTTTATGAATGAATTTATTTGGCTTTGAGCATTGACCTGAAAGTTTCCTAAATAAAACTCATCTGAATTCTGAATACCAGATATATAAGCAGTGTAATTCATCTTTGTTTTTTGTAAGTCAAATAAAATTCAGCTCAGAGCCTTTTCTTCTAGGGTAGCCAGGGATCCAGTGTCTTGGTCGTTTTTCAGGGTTCCTCCTCCTCTTCAGGATTGTTTGAGAGTCTTTGAGAGGTTTGTGGGTATGCAAAAATCTCCTAGATGACATTACAGTTCCACCTTGTTTTCTGTGTCTAGTAGTCTCATTCTAGATCATTGTCTAAAATCCAAGGTTTTCTGAAAAAAAGAGCTCAACATATTTTGGAGGCAAAGATATCCAGATTTCAGGGGCACAGCCATGCCTGCCATCTAAAAATGAAAAAGGAAGTACACCTGTTTTTTACATTTAAAGACAAAATACAATTTCTTTCTCAATCAAGTTATCTTACCACCCTGTTCTTCAAAGTCTTAGACGATTGCTTGCTAAGAGATTCTGAAAGAAAGCAGCAAACAGAAGCTAAGGAATCCTAAGAGGGATGAGATCTGTGTTAGTTCCTGTTGGCTATGAGGTTGTCACTTCTAGGCGATGGCTTACGGGCATTTGCCTATCACTGAGCTTACAAAGGAGAAGGAAATGGCAACCCACTCCAGTGTTCTTGCCTGGAGAATCCCAGGGACGGGGGAGCCTGGTGGGCTGCAGTCTATAGGGTCGCACAGAGTCGGACACGACTGAAGTGACTTAGCAGCAGCAGCAGAGCTTACAAAGGGGGAAAACGGGACTGATTTTAAAAATTACCTTATAGTCTATGATATAATTTACTAACTAAATCATAATAAATTTAAGAAGGAAAATGAGTGTCATTAATAATGTCAGAGAATAATATTTGTCCACAGTAAACTTGATACATAATGATCTTATCTATAGATAAAGAGAGAAAATTAAAGTAATATTAACACTTCACAAACTGAATTATGTGATGTATAGGTTCTTTCTTAGAAAACCTGAAGTTAATGTTTTTTTATAATCTATTTGAAAAAACAGGAAGTAAATGAGCAATTGAGGCAGGATGAAGTAGATTTTATGATTGAATAAAATGAGTAAAAATTCCTTTAGACTAAATCTGGCCATAAATGAGAATATTTTCAATTGCAACTAATATAAAATCCAATCCAAATTGACTTTAATAAGAAAAGGACTTTATTGACGTATATAACAACAACAACAAAAACTTATGTGGGCTTCAGGCATGGCATGCTCAAGGTTCCAAGTTCATTGCTCAGTATTGCCCTTCAGTGTTTTCATAGTAGCTACAGTATACATTTCACCTATCATAGTATATTGAAAGGAAATAAAACTTTACTTCTCGACTCTCAAATGAACATACTGAGCTTCTCCCTGATTGAACTAGCATATAGCCTAACATAAATTCATGCCTAAACAAATCACTGTGGCAAGGAGAATGAGAATTCCTACCCGTATTCCTTGATTTCACATAATGAGATGATGTGAACAGTACCAACACACATACTCTAGTCACTACTTCCTGTTAAAGGGAGCTGACAGTTGATCGAGAAAGGCTTTGCAAAGGAGTCAATATTTAAACCAAATGTAATTGCTTTATAACCGGACTAACAGTCTTATAAACATGGTTAATTTTTTGTTTCATTCTATTTTCCTATTTCTTGGTAGTGTTTTATACATAATTCTGACATGAAAGAGAAAGAAGACACAGGATATCATCTCTTTTTGGCATTTCATTGTCTTTCATTTCACATCAAGAGAAATGGAATGTATTATATAAATGTATGAACAAGGATTTCTACTGATAAATGGGAAATACTTTGTCATTAACTTATTTCACCCCTTTTTTTTTTTCTTTTCCTGTTCTTCTTTGTCAACTCTTTAATGACATCACTGATTATCGGCTTTTATTCATAAAAAAAAGTGAATATCGTAGTAAAGCACACTGTTGTTATAATTTGGATAATACCCCCTCTCCTCCCAAAGAAAGGGAATGCCAAAGAATGTTCAAACTACCACACAATTGCACTCATCTCACACGCTAGTAAAGTAATGCTCAAAATTCTCCAAGCCAGGCTTTAGCAATACATGAACCATGAACTTGCAGATGTTCAAGCTGGTTTTAGAAAAGGCAGAGGAACCAGAGATCAAATTGCCAACATCTGCTGGATCATGGAAAAAGCAAGAGAGTTCCAGAAAAACATCTATTTCTGCTTTATTGACTATGCCAAAGCCTTTGACCATGTGGATCACAATAAACCGTGGAACATTCTGAAAGAGATGGGAATACCAGACCACCTAACCTGCCTCTGAGAAATCTATATGCAGGTCAGGAAGCAACAGTTAGAACTGGACATGGAACAACAGACTGGTTCCAAATAGGAAAAGGAGTACGTCAAGGCTGTATATTGTCACCCTGTTATTTAATTTCTATGCAGAGTACATCATGAGAAATGCTGGGCTGGAAGAAGCACAAGCTGGAATCAAGATTGCTGGGAAAAATATCAATAACCTCAGATATGCAGATGACACCACCCTTATGGCAGAAAGTGAAGAACTAAAGAGCCTCTTGATGAAAGTGAAAGAGGAGAATGAAAAAGTTGGCTTAAAGCTCAACATTCAGAAAACTAAGATCATGGCATCTGGTCCCATCACTTCATGGAAAATAGATGGGGAAACAGTGGGAACAGTGTCAGACTTTATTGTTTGGGGCTCCAAAATCACTGCAGATGGTGACTACAGCCATGAAATTAAAAGACGCTTACTCCTTGGAAGGAAAGTTATGACCAACCTAGATAGCATATTAAAAAGCAGAGACATTCTGCTTTTTAATATGCTAGCTCTACTTTGCCAACAAAGGTCTGTCTAGTCAAGGCTATGGTTTTTCCAGTAGTCATGTATGGATGTGAAATTTGGACTATAAAGAAAGCTGAGTGCCAAAGAATTGATGCTTTTGAACTGTGGTGTTGGAGAAGACTCTTGAGAGTCCCTTGGACTGCAGGGAGATCCAACCAGTCCATCGTAAAGGAGATCAGTCCTGGGTGTTCATTGGAAGGACTGATGTTGAAGCTGAAAATCCAATACTTTGGCTACCTGATGCGAAGAGTTGACTCATTTGAAAAGACCCTGATGCTGGGAAAGATTGAGGGCAGGAGGAGAAGGAGACAACAGAGGATGAGATGGTTGGATGGTATCACCGACTCAATGGATATGAGTTTGGGTAGACTCTGGGAGTTGGTGATGGACAGGGAGGCCTGGCGTTCTGTGGTTCATGGGGTCACAAAGAGTCAGACATGACTGAGTGACTGAACTGAACTAAACTCAACTCCCTCTCATTAAGAGGAACTTCAATATTAAGTGAACATTTTTTTCCTTATTTTTCTCATATTTGTAGAAATAGTATGAGCTTTTCTGGTGTCAGACATCTAAAACTTTGCCTTGTGTGTTATTGACAAGTGATACAACCTCTCTGATACTCAGGTGGAACATCTGTAAAACTGGGATAGATAATGCTATGTCACATTGTAGTTATCAGGCACATTTTAAAATCACTGTAAATAGATCTCAGCTCTGCAGTTGTGTTTGTTCTAGTTGTGTGTTATGTCTCTTCACATTTTCATTTTGTTTTAACATATCAGTGTTACTTTACATCATCCATCAAAGTAAACAATTAAAGTCACTCTTTAAAACAAATATTAATTTTAGATGATTAAATAGGTTTGTGTGGAGGGTTCCTCTTGCTAATCATAGCAATTATCCTTGGTGAAAAATGATAGACACTTGAAGAACCAATTAATCATGATGTGTATTTTTGAAGCACAAATAAATCAAACTTTCAAATCTGAGATGGAATGAAAAAGGCAATGGTAGTGTTTCAAAGCCCCTTGTCATCTGATGCTACAAATTTTTAAAAAGAGGGAGAGATAGAAATTTGTTTCAGATTAATTGTTTTCCAAGTGCTTTAGAAAATGTGTGTTTGCCTAATTGATGAGAATTCTTAACTTGGATTAAATGGAAACTCTTTGAAGTGCAGTAAGAAAGGCACCTTCTGTTGAACAAGGTTTTCAAATAACCATCTGATGAGTGGGCCTCCGGTCAAAATGAGGTGGTTTTGAGAAACTCTGTGGCTAGAGACAGATGCATTTGAGCCCAGGGTGATATGCAAGGAGTCCACCCCACTTTCTTTCCTCCAAATCAGTCTTTATTTTATTTAACTTTATATTTTATATTGGAGTATAGCCGATGAACAATGTTGTGATGGTTTCAGGTTGACAGCAAAGGGACTCAGCCATATATGTACATGTATCCGTTCTCCCCCAAGGACTTCCCTGGTAGCTCAGCTGGTAAAGAATCTGCCTGCAATGCAGAAGACCCTGGTTCTATTGTGTTGGGACAATCCCCCAGAGAAAGGGATAGGCTACCCACTCCAGTATTCTTGGGCTTCCCTGGTGGCTCAGATGGTAAGGAATCAGCCTCCATTGCAGGAGACCTGGGTTTGATCCCTGGGTTGGGAAGATCCCCTGGAGGAGGGCATGGCAACCCACTCCAGTATTCTTACCTGGAGAATCCCCATGGACAGAGGAGCCTGGCGGGCTGCAGTCCATGGAGTCACTAAGAGTTGGTCATGACTAAGCAATTAAGCACAGCAAACAGCATGTTCGCCCCAAAACCCCCCTCCCATCCAGGCTGCCACATAACATTGAGCCAAGTTCCCTGTGCTATACAGCAGGACTTTGTTGGTTATCCATTTTAACAGATCATTCTTACCTAAAGTCCCCAAGTACTTGATGAAAGAGGAATGGGAAAAAATGTGCATGCTATATAGGAAACTTTTGCCGTTAAAAGTGTTATAGAAATTAGTGCCAAATGCCTAGCACTTATGTGCTTAATGATAATGTCACTGCCTGGGTTCCTGGGATACAGGCCCTGAGATGCAGGTGAGCATACACAACATTTATTTGGAGGTATTCTTGGAGTCAGCAGGAGGGGCAGAAGAGGAAGTTGGACTGTGATGCAATTACAGTGGAGGCCTCATCTGGCCATTTCAGAAGTCCTGAAGCGACTCTTCAGAACTGTTGGGATTTGCGGAGATGGGACTGAATTTTGATGATTCATGTCAAGTCACTCTTTGGGTATGGCCTTTTCAGGGACAGAAACCATTCTGTGAAAAAATACACATAGGAAAGCAGTAATAAGAAAGCTGAATCTTGACCAGAAAGGCAATAGAAAACTTGTTAAGGAGTCAAGATAAAAATGTAAGAGAGGAGAATATTTTTTGTAGCCCAGCTAGGCCCCCATAGGATAAGAGGCAGTGGTCCTATATCTAAACCCCAGGTTTGCTTCTCCATAACTTATTTCTTGTATTTGGGGATGATCAAACTCATTCTTTCTCCCTCCCCCCACCTCCTACACACACACACACACACACACGCACACACAAACACACACACACGCACACACAAACACACACACACGCACACACTCTCAGACACATACATACACACACCTCATAGGGTAATTATATAAATACTAGTCTGTTTTCTTAACTAAATTACTAGACCTGGTTATTGTTGCAGCTTGGGGGGTGGGGGAGGTAAAAATATGAGTTGCTACTTCAAAGTGATAGGCAAGACAAGATTGTGAATTATTCCAATGACAGAAATAGTACACAGAAACGGAATGAAATCTTTAAAGATCTGACTATTAAACCATGTTGGACAAATTGAACTATGAGGAATCAAAGGAGAAATTTAGTGTTATCCACCCCCCTGAAATATAATCAAATGTATTGTTGAACAGAAGGCAGTGACAGTTCCAGGGAGCAATTGTTTTTATATTCTGTAAAGAATAGTGAGTTTTAAAGTGTGTGGGTTGCATGATGTTGTGAATTATTCTAGGTCAGTATTGTTATGCATAACTGACTGTTAGGTTATTTTTGGTATATAACAGTAGCAGAAGCTTAGTAAGTAAGTGTTAGATACTCCCTCACAGATATTATGATCACAATCTGTGTAAAAGATTCATTCAAGGCAGACATGAGAATATTCTAGAGTCTAGGGGAGCAAGATTCAGTTAACCTGAAAGAGAATATCAGGCAATCAGAATCTTTGGATGTGGATACACAGAATAGTCTGGGCATCAAATCTGGGCTGGATTTTTATACCTGGTCCTTAAGAAACATGAGGAATGTCTCTAATATATTTCAGCCAAAACATATATCTTGAATCACACTGATATTATCAATGAAAGTCCAGTTCTAATATTCATTTTGATTATTTGCAAGACTTCTGATGTTGACTGTGATAAAAGTAGTTTAAATGCTTGTAGCCCCTGTGGGAGGAATCTGGCCTTTCTGATTAAAGTCTGACCTCATCCCCCATATGAATTTCTGATTGAGGCAACTGACTGCTAACACATGCATCGTATAACATATATAATCTCTGTGCTGAAGTATTTTAAAGTAAATTACAGTTTTCATAACATAATTCATCATTTTTGTTACTGAAAAATGGCTTTGGGGAAAAACAGCTTTATTTTTTTACCATAGACATTTTAACATGCATCAAATCAAGTCTCTGCTGATTCATAATCTTCAAGGTCAGGTTTCTTATCCAACTTACCTTTTTTACAGTAATCATCATAGGCAGTTGAAACATACATATGTAATAGATTTTTCTTGATTTAGGGTATTTAGCTTTAAGAATATATCTGATAAACAAGCTAACTCTGGGTCAACAAATATATTTGCCATGATTTTATCCTTGTTTATAAAAATTTTAAGTGAGACAGTTCTTTCATCTTTGTTTATGTCTTAGCTACATGTGAAATTTCATCATTTTTAATGGTCCAACTACAAAACAAAACACACAGCCCCCAAATCAAAAATTCCTTGTAAATATTGAAAAGAGACAACCATTTGGTGTCAATTCAATCATGAATGAAATGCTATTATGTGAGAACATCTCCCTAGCTTGTATAGGGGTAATGGGGCATGGATTTACAGATTCGGCAATAACTGAGAGATTGAAAAGATATGTAGCTTTTTTCCTACAGCTTTGCTTAATGAAACCCTCGGTGTGTTCAGTGAAAAGAGCTTATTGTTTTCTTTTCATGCAAATCATCTTAGTTTTTATGTTTATTTAATAGTCTGTAATTTGGAGTAATATATTCTTGTTACTTTTTCTGAAACTGTTGTGAAGTGGCAAGCAGAAAATGCTAACAGGAAATGGACTAGCAAATACCCCATAAATCTCTCCCTCTCTCCCTTCCTTCTTTCCCTCCTTTGTTTCCTTCTTTCTTTATTTCCTTCTTTCCTCTTTCCCTCTTCCTTTCTATCTGTATTTTCTGCTTCATCAATAAGAGAATTGTTGTCATCACACCTGCTGATAGAGAATTGTCTCTGAATCCATATGAGGTTGTAGGTAGACTCTTGGGCTACAGATGCCTGGTGCTCTGCAATTGGGTCAGGGCTCTGGAATGATATCCTAATTTGATATTCTCCTCCTCCCAACTTCATGGTTAAGTCCAAGGTAGACAAAAGTCATAATCCGAAACTGTTTGTCAAAATCAATGCCTAATAACTTTGCTCCTTTACAAATAAACATCTATCCACTCTACAATTTAAAGATTTAAATGAAGTGAGTCGTTGATATAACTTTTACACTGCCAGGTGAGTGTGTGAAAGCGGGTACAGCCATATCATAGGCTTCAGGTGTAACCTCATATTCTCTATACCTTTGCGTATCTGAAATACTGAATCACTGTGTTCTATAAAACAATCTCATCGTGTTTTTAAAAGCTAGAGCGGGTAATAGGAAAGGGGGAGAGGAACACAGAAAAAGTTAATCAACATGCTACTTCAATTCCAAATTCTCGTTCTAAATGTCATCACCATCAGCACTTTAAATTTATGCTTTTTACTATTTTGCAATAATT
This sequence comes from Bos mutus, assembly GCF_027580195.1. Classification (NCBI taxonomy): domain Eukaryota; kingdom Metazoa; phylum Chordata; class Mammalia; order Artiodactyla; family Bovidae; genus Bos; species Bos mutus. Next base: position 99,898,882 of record NC_091646.1, read on the forward strand.
TTCTTTTCTTTACTCTTATTGATACAAGCCTTTAGGCATGATATTTATGTACAGGATTTATGCAGGATCCTTCTATTAAAGATGTGATAATTTATCTGTTGTAACTTAAGAAACATAGTTTTAAATTTTTTTCATAATTTGGTTTTGCTTGGAATGTTCATCAAAAATAAAACATAGGTATGATTCATCTCATAAAAATTAAAATAAGAGAATTCATATTATTTCAGGTATTTCTTAATATCAACACCTCTATAAATCAGCAATAGATTTTTTTCCCTAGTTTGAGGTGTAACATTCTAGGCTTAATTAAAATCTCACTGATGTTTCACCACCTGATGGTTCTATATTTGAATATTCTTCCACTTGGTTTTCAACTTTAGAAGAGAAGACTGGAGAAAAGAAAACGGGGGATATCGATAATTGCTATTCTGCTCTCTGTCCCTGGAGCACTCATTGTTTTAAACATCTCATTGAGAAATATTTCGCAGATCTCTTCCCTCTACTTGCTTTGTGTGTCTTCATATTTCTACTTGATCATTTTAAAGGAAATCGTCTGCCACTATTCTGAAGGTCATTTACCTGAAAATGATAGACAGCTCTATTCAAACAACTGCTTAGTAATCATCTATCAGTTATCACTGTTCATTAGTTCCCTGTTTCAGCATCTACGGTTTGCCTCCCTCTCTCCCTCCTCCTCCCCAGCACTTTATCAGAGAGCCTACTGATTCATTCATATCCTTGGGCTAAATTGGCCACCCACTGTGTTCCTGTTGTTTTGTGTATGATAGTGAAAAGATTTAATTGGATATTGTTGAAAAGACACCGAGGCTAACTCTCAATTTTCATATGTGGTTCTTCCCTCTTCCCTCTCCCTCTTCACCACCTCCTTTCCTTGATGAGAAAATTGTTCTCTCCATGGTAACAATAAAAAAAAAAAAAAAAAAAGCTTTCAGATTGTTGGTAGTAGTTGCAGAGAAAAGAAGTCAAAAAGGAGAAGAGGTTTAAAAATGAAAAGGGAGAGGAAGACAGCTGGGAAGAAGACTTAATGTTTCTGAGTGGGTGTGAAGGGGAAAGAATATAGCTGAATGAGCGAAGCTGAGCTAAGGGAAGCAGCTGTTTTGTACCCCAGAAGGCAGTGCCCTTTCTTTTCATGTGGACTGTCACTCCCCAAAAGATAAGGAATTTATTTTGAAATTTTTCCAGGATTCACTCCTGAAGAGTGGCTTGTTAGAAAACAACAACACCCTGATTTCCTCAGGGAGTCATCGTTCATTAATTGAAAAAAAAAAAAGGTATAACATTTCTGTGAGCTCCAGTTTCCACTTCTTAACAGGGACGTTCACATGGGCTTTTGGAAACAGGACAAAGGCACTGCAACAATATGCCTGTCCCACCTCTGGATGACTTTGGTTAGAGCAGGTTGGCCATGAAAAGCAAGGTTCTCATTGCTTTTGGCATCCTATGTTTTCTAGGTTGTGGAATTGTGTAACCCTTGTCACTAACTCTCAAATAGTATTGAACCAGCCTAAAGAAGTCTACCATATAGCGACAAGCCATTGAAAGCTAAGTGACTGTAGAACCATTGTGGTACACTGAATAATGGTTCCCCAAAGATATTCATGTCCTAACCACTGGAACATGTAAATATGTTATTAATACCTTACATGGTAAAAAGAACTTGGCAGAGAAATTAAGGATTTTGACATAGGGAGATCTTCACAGGTTATCCTGATGTGCTCAGTGTAATCAGAACAGTCCTTATAAGAGAGAAGGCAATGTGGTAATACAAGCAGAGTCAGAGAGAAAAAGAGAAGATGGAACACAGGGCCACAAGCCAAAGAATGTAGGTAGCTTCTAAAATTTGGAAAGCCAAAGAAGTGAATTCTCCCCTAAAGACCCCAGAATGAATACAAACTCTTCTCTTTCACCTTGATTTTAGTCCCTGAGGCCCATTTTCAGACTTCTGACCTCCAGAATTATAAAATAATAAATATAGGTTGTTTTAAGCCATTAAGTTTTTTTTTTTTTAACCGTTTCTTACAACAGCCATAGGAAACAAATATGACCATGAACATTTAATAATAACCAATTTTGCAAAATTTTAATTGAGCTTTCTTTTTTGGAGTTTATTTTTCTTAAATGTACAGAGTAAAAATAGGATATTGAGAAAATGTCATGATCCCTCCATTTTAACCATAGAAATACATATTTCCAGTATTTAAAATATTACAAATTTGAATGCAACTGTGGAATAATGACAATAAAGCATACAAAAGGAAAAATGTCCATTTGAAAATGAAGTTGGAAAAAAAATGAGGATTAACTGATTTTTTTTTCTTTTTCTGGATTTGTTTAACCCATTGTACTCTGTTTTAATAAACGGCACTGTAGTGAAACATTGATGAATTCCATGGCATGGGAAGCACAGTCTCTGGAGCAGGAAAGTGACTAATAAGTTTGAGAAGAGTAAGTTTATAAAGAGGCCTTGTGGGCATGTGGGCAGGGCTAAGACTAGGAGTTAGACAAACTGGGTACTAATGCTTTTCTACTCCCGACTGACTGTCTTTGGAGGAAATTATTAATCTTCTCTAAACCTGTTCCTCATGTGTAAAAATGGACATAATATCTAGCTAGGTAAAGTTGTTGTCAGGATTAAAAAATGATGTTTTGAAAACATCTAGCCCAGTTTCTGCTATTACACATTGTAGCTACTTAAGAAGTTGTTGCTATATCATATGGAGGAAAACATTGGGAAAGGAGGATCTAAGCCATTTTATTCCACCTCCACCACCAGTTAGCTTTGTGGCCTTGCATCAATTATGTCATCTCTCTGTTCCTCATTTTCTTTGTCTATAGAGGAGAGTAAAAGTACCCAGCTCAGATGGTTTCTGGAAGTTAATATATGTAAAGTGCTTAGGACAATGTCTGGCACATAGAAAACACACAATATCTAGTTGTTGTTGTAATTGTAAGAGTTTGAATTTTTGAGGAGTGCAGTGACAAGTTTGTGCAGATATTTTTAGCAAATACTGTAAGTGGATCAAGAGTAGGGGCCAATGATTACTATTAAGATTACAGGCTGGATACTTATTCAACCAAATCTGCTCAGTCGGTTGCATCTCTTGGATTCCCTTTCTTATTTTTTTTAACCATCCATTTGTGCTGCCCACTGTGCAAATACTTGATGTGCATGACTCTTCTAGTAACTCATGTAGTATGAGTTCCTTTTGTCATTACTTGTGGATCATAGCATCATTTTTGTGAAGCAAAAGCTTGGAATTAGCTTTTGCCTTTAGCCTACCTAGCTTTGTGAAGTTTTAATTGAAGTACTGACCTCATTAACACCTGCTTTGGCCACTATCTTAGAGAAAACTTCCCCTAAAAATGAGGTTGATCATTAATGTAACAGATAGATAGAGAAGGAGGGAGAGGGAATTGAGACTGAAGTATCAGAAATTGGAACCAACTTATAGTACTATTTACTTATTATCAGTTTCTGTCGCTGCCTAGTCTTATGCCACTAAAGTGAGGCAGCAATGGGTGAGCAATTTGACTCACCTCATATAAATAAAGCAGAGAAAAGTGGATAGTTAGAGTATTCTTACTGCAACCTTGCTCCAGGGATACCACTGCTTTTAAAATTGCTTAAAATTTATTGAAAGGAGTGTTAATAATAAGTATCCATCCCAATAAAACAGAGAATTAAAGTTAACTCTTCCTTGTAATGTAAACAGCTTGGTTAGGTGTGAAGCATTGCAAAAAGCATTTAAGAACTGATTACGCTTGCCCTTGGAGCAGCTCTAGTAGCTCCCAGATAAGAAGTTGTGTGCATTTTCTGATCAAATAGAACATAAAGTTTCCATAGTCCTTGGAATTGGCTTCATCTGAACCATGTGTTTGCTTGGAACTATGCCACAGAAAGCAATTCGCCCTAAGCTGGGCTCCTTTCAGGCTGCAGTGTGAGTGTGTGATTTACTGACACAGTGTGCTAATGTAGCCCCATTTTTATAGGATGAGAACTAGTCCAGTCTCTAGGGAGCTGAAAGGGAGAGCACAGCTTGTCCCCATAGAATATGTCCCCTCCTTTAAAAGCTATCACAAGGCAAGTTCCAATTGAGTTAAAGGCTGTTGTGCTCCTACAGGGAAATATATTCTATTGTAATTTCTACATTCCCCCAGTAACAGTCTGGTCTTTGTTTACTGAAGAGAGCTTTTATGTCATAAAATGGCATTTTTTTTGACAGAGAAGCAGAATCATTGTTTTATTATAGAAATTTTCCTCTTACACCAGCAAAAATAAATAGCTGGGCTCTTAAGCTCCTGATCAATGTCTGACACCTCCTACCCCCAGCAACACCTCGCTGCAAGTGTATTAACACTCGGTAATAGCGACTCGACTCACCTACCAAGAAATGATCTCCATAAATGATTTACAACTAAGCCATGACTTAAACACATAGCACCCAATCAAGGGCAGATTTTTCCCTTCCCCGGTCACATAATTTCTGAGAAGAAATAGATTAATGTTGGCCTCAGAATATGCAAAGTGTGGTTTCTATTTTGAAGCATGAGACCCAATTGTTAAGCTTTTATTCCTTATATATATGTCCCAATCTTACACATCAAACCATGTTGATGTGAAAGTATGATATAAATTTGTGCATACCTCACTTCTCTGTTTGAATCTCACCTCGCCTTTGTGAGTGCACTCTCTCTCTCTCACAAGCACACACACACACACACATATTTTCCACTTGCTTGTAAAACTCAAAGAGGTTTCCAAACCATTAGGATGGCATTCTTCAGCACCACATTACTGTTCCTTATTCGTGTATTGTCTTCACGTCATAACACTCAAAACAGAGTGAAGCTGGATGGTTGAAACCAAATGGACTAAAAATATCCTACAATATTTCCCAATTACTATTTCTATAAAGAAACCTGGATTATCTATATTTGACTAATTTGACTAAGGTATTTGAATTCTTATAAATATATTTATTGCTTTAATCTCCCCAAGATTGGTTGATATAAATGTAATTACCCTCATTTTACAGACAAATAAACTGAGCCCAATTCTTTCCCTCTCTGTGCAACATGAATTGAACAGCTGTGCCAATTATTTTGATAATTCAAGTCTTAACATCTACCATTTGAAGATAGGAAAAAAACATTTGGATGCTTGAATTATACCATTTGAGTGTGTACATGAATTTAATCACCTCTAGATAATTGTTCATTGCTCCACTTTGCTTGCCCTATACAGGTAGCATCAATGAACAGCAACATCTCTTACTCTGCCTCGGTTTATTGATGGCTGCAGTTGGCAATAAAAACCAAGGTTCTTGTATCAGTACTTAAATAAGCGGCATCTCTAAAATGTTTTGAAGACATGGAGAGGCTGAAGAATTTTTAGCACAATCATTTGTTTGCTTTGACTCATTTTTTTTTAAGGGATTAGTACAGTACTTGTCAAGTAACAGTCAAGCTCTCTCCGAGAAACGAGAGTATTGTCTGAACACTTATTTCCCAAAGATAGTATTATATGGCTGATGCAGTAATAAGACTAAAAAAGGGACACTGAAAAGTTAGGTTCACAAAATGTGGCACCATAATATTCTATTGATAATTCTTGTTACTACTGATACTAATCTTTAAAGTTATGTTTCTGGAGAAATCCCAGTTCTCATATTCTGAAAGTCTCTATTTATTCTTAAAGATTCTTTTAAAAAATATTTATTTATTTTTGGCTGCGCTGGGACTTCGTTGCTACATATAGACTTTCTCTAGTTGCGGTGCGCGGGCTTCTCTAACTGTGGCACGAAGGCTCAGTAGTTGTGGTACATGGGCTTAGTTGCTCTGCATCATGTGGGATCTTCATGGACCAGAGACAGAACCCATGTCTCCTGCATTGGCAGGAGGATTCTTTACCACTGAGCCCCCAGGGAAGCCCCTCCATTTATTCTTTAGAGCAAGAATTTAGGAGTTTAACAAAGTATTCTGAATGCTTACTTCTTTCTAAACTGAAACCACAGTCCCTTTCTACCCTCATCCTATTTGATGTATTACAAATAAGATAGAAAATCTGTTTAATAATTCTCTGGGATAGTTCTTTACAAGACTGGGGTTGAATTTATTTTACTTATATGCAATGGGGTTATTTTTTCCTGAAATAAAAGGATGCCTCAGGCTAAATTAGAAATGTTTTGTATGTTTGCATGACAGGAAATTTAGTCAAAGAGGAGATAGATGAGATTTTTCTTAGACTGCTGCAATCGAGTTTTTCAGTCTTCTCCTCAGAAGGACTTTGGATGCAATGGTGCAAGGTTAAGAGTTCTAAAATGCCACTTTTATTTTGGCATTTCTCTTTTCTAAGACCTCTAAAGAGTCCCCATTGCCTTCAGTGTAATGTCTTTATTCACCTCGTATTCACAGCCTCAGCCTCTTTGCCCAACTTGATCAAAGTCATCATAATTTTCTGCCCACTACAAAGCTGTCCTCCTCACTTCTGCCCAAACACCCTAGCATATTCAAACCTCCATACATTGGCTTGAGCTCAGTCCTTGTCCTGGAATCTCCTCTCTCTCATCGCTAGGTCATTATGGATCCCATTCATCCTCCCAAGTTACAGTCCAGGTTCCTGGTCGTCTGTGACACTTTCCCTGAACATGCTCATATTAAAATCCCATTCTTCAGAATCTCGTTAGCAGTGCGTCTGCAGTCCGTGGACTCTTGCATTTGTCATTTACATATGATTTTCCGTTATTGGCTAGCTGCCTGTGTGAGCACACCTGGGTAGACCTGAAGGTCGTCTCCCTAACTGCATTGCAAGTTCATTGAAATCACTAGGGATGCTCTTTTATGCCATCCTATCTCACCCACAAGATACATGCCCCACTCTGCTGTATTGTTCATAGAATGCTGTCAAATATTTCCTGCCCGTTTGATTGACCAGTGCTCAATTATCTGTCATCTCTAGCATCCTTTATCAGGAATTTATATAGGCTTTGGACAACATCTTTTGGCAGCGAAATCAGAAGGTTCTGTACAAGGCAAAATATTAGAAACAATGCTCTCAAATAGTTACATTTCACTATTCATGTTATGTAATTTATCCTCCATTTTATTAATTTGGTTCACTTATAATTCAATCTGCTGAAAAGGGTACTCTGATGAGATAAAAGAGAATTTATCTTGACCAGTTGAAGTTAAAATGATTCTGAAATGGTGTTTTTCAAGATAGAACAAGAAATGAATAATGCAAAGCTTGAGCAGGAATAGTTCTAAAATATGTGTATTGTAAAACAATTTCAGTTTTTCCTTTCTTCTAAAATAAATGTAGGGGTAAAAAACCACTTATTGTATTGGATCAAATACCAAAAGCCTACAAATGTGATACATGTGACAAAAACTGATCTTAAAACTGCCCCAATTATCCTTTGTCGATATGCTAAATTTACAGAACAATAGGGTTTCAAGACATGTGAATGATGGAGAATAACTAATAGATCTAATGTTGAACAGCTAAAAATATCAGCACCCTTTCTGTCAGCTTAGAACTGTATTTGCAAATCATTATCAACAAATTGTAGTCTGAAGTTCTTTCTTTTTGACTTTGAAATTATATTTCAAGATCCCCAATTTAGTCCACATTATTTACTTACTGGCTTGTACAACTGAAATGAGTTTTCATTTTTGCATGTTAAGGATTTTATGAAATGGCAAGTAAATCAATCCTTCAAGTTTTCTGTGAGAGAATAACTTGGAAATGATCATCATAATCTCTTTTTCAACAAAAAGAATTTATATCAAAAATAACATACTAATATTAGATTAATTTGTATCATACCATTATAAGAAAAGTTTGACATTTAAGAGGCTGAGGCACTTTCCTTAGATATCTACCACATTTTTTGTTTATAAAGTTAGCAAAATGATCAGTAATATTTATAATACATGCAATGTTCAAATCATTTTCACACCCAGGGTGGAATTTATTTGGTAATTATCTTTCTTGTTTCCTATTTCTGTGTCCAGTCAATTGGTTAATCAGCAATTTTATTTATGGTTATCTGTTGACTATATTTCCAAGAGAGAACTAAGAACTTCCAAGGAAGGTATTTCAGCCAGAAAGAATAAGGTGTCCAATGGATTACAAAAATCTTGACTCCTGTAGCTTCAATTTTTCTAGTCTTTATTGTTTCCCATTTTCTCATGCTAAAATCCAAACTTTTTAAAAAGCCCACCATAAACTACCTCCATTATCTGTGCCTATCTAAGCTTATCTCCCATTATTTCCAGCGAATCCTAGACACCAGCCAACTCAGTTGAGACTTTGTTTTTCATATCCTTGCCTTTACTCCTGCTTTCCATTCGCTAATAATGCTGCTCACCCCGTGACCTAGCCAAATCTCCCAAGGTTCAAGGGCTGTGTGAACCATTTCTTCCATGAAGTCTTTCCTGAGAAGTCTCATATATGGTTCCTCCCTTCACTGATTCCTTTTAGTGGTTGTTTTTATCTTTACCAACCACTTTGGTACTTTTGCTTGACAGTTTCTCAGATCCATATTCTAACTTCCTATCCTACCCTGGGAGGCCAAATAGCATGGGCAACAGCAATGGACCTGCTAACCCACTTGTTGTGTCTTCCTAATGGGAGGTACTGGTGGAGCAAAAGGTGCCAAGAGAGTGAGTCCAGAGGTGACTAGGTTCCCTGACTGACAGCCACAGATCCTGTCAAGGTCCCCTCCCTGCACCTACTTCTCAGATTCTGTTAAAGGCTTCCTATCTCAGGTTTGTTTGTTTGTTTGTTTGTTTGTTTTTCTTTCTTTTGTAATATAGTTAAACTTAATTCAGATTTTTCCATAAGAGCACATGGAAAACCTGAACGAACTTTTTGGCCAACTGAATACAATGTTATGCTAAATGCAGATGTATAGCAAGGTAGATCAGTTATACATTTTATAAATGCACTCTTTTTTAGATTCTTTTTCCACATAGGCCATTACAGAGTATTGAGTAGAGTTCCCTGTGCTATACAGTAGGTCCTTTTATTTTTTTTTATCATTTTAATACACTTATTTTTTTAACTTTTTTTATTGGTATATAGCTGATGAACAATGTTGTGATAGTTTCAGGTGGACAGTGAAGGGACTCAGCCATGCATATACATGTATCCATTCTCCATCAAATTCCTCTCCCATCCAGGCTGCCACGTGACATTGAGCAGAGTTCCTTGTGTTATATAAGTCATTGTGGTTATAAATATAGCAGTGTGTACATGAGTAGGTCCTTGCTATTAAGAGTTATCCATTTTGTATGTATTAGTGTATATGAGCCATTTCTTTATTGCAGGAACCCTGACTGATTCCGTGCTTAATAAGTTGGATAGTTCATTTCACCTCGTGTGATCCCATTTCATGTTCCTGTCCCATTGAATCATACCTGTATAATAATTAGATCAGACTATATGATAGCTATACTACATTATACTATAGCATAGGTATCCTAAAATCATAGCTTTTAAGTAGACCCTGAGGCCAAATTGCCTGTATTTGAACTTCTACCACTTACTAACCCATGATTCTGAGCAAACTTCTTTTTTTACTTTCATTTTCCTTATCTGTAAACTAGGGATAATAATAGTACCTACCTCTTAGAGTATTATGAAGATTAAATTAAGAAATGTTTTATTTAGAATTTTGTACTTACACAACAAGAAATGTTTCAAGCATTTTATAGATATTAACCAGTTAATTCTCTTAACAAACTTAAGAGATAGATACTCTTATTATTTTCATTTTGGTGGTACAAATGAAGAAGAACGTAGTTAAGTAACTTGCTGAAAATAAGAAACCAAGTAAATGGCCCCCAAGATTCAAACTCAGGCAACCTTACTCCAGAATCCATTCCCATAACCACTAATCTATGGTAGATTCTTCTGGTGCATAGTAAATGTCGAATGACAGGTATTGTTATTATTATTATTATTTCTCACAGTATTGGTTCTTTATGAGCCTTTAGTTTTTGCTAGATTATGAGTTCCTTGAGAAAAGAGGCCAAGTTTTATTTTTCTCTGTGTATTAGCTGAGTGCTTGGCATTTAGTTGCAGGTTAGTAACTGTTTGTGAAAGTATTAGCTATTTCCCATGTATTTCCCAAGGCCACCCTCAGATCAGATCAGATCAGATCAGTCGCTCAGTCGTGTCCGACTCTTTGCGACCCCATGAATCACAGCACACCAGGCCTCCCTGTCCATCACCAACTCCCTCAGTTCACTCAGACTCACGTCCATCGAGTCTGTGATGCCATCCAGCCATCTCATCCTCTGTCATCCCCTTCTCCTCCTGCCCCCAATGCCTCCCAGCAGCAGAGTCTTTTCCAATGAGTCAACTCTTCCCATGAGGTGGCCAAAGTACTGGAGTTTCAGCTTCAGCATCATTCCTTCCAAAGAAATCCCAGGGCTGATCTCCTTCAGAATGGACTGGTTAGATCTCCTTGCAGTCCAAGGGCCTCTCAAGAGTCTTCTCCAACACCACAGTTCAAAAGCATCAATTCTTCGGCACTCAGCCTTCTTCACAGTCCAACTCTCACATCCATACATGACCACAGGAAAAACCATAGCCTTAAACTAGACGAACCTTTGTTGGCAATGTCTCTGCTTTTGAATATGCTATCTAGGTTGGTCATAGTTTTAGGTAAAACTGATATTTAGCTAAAACTGGAAATGGAATTTGAGCTCTCAGCAGCCATTATTGTTGCCAGAACCACAGGTTCCCCTTTTGATCACAAATTCTTTTCTCAGACAATTCACCTCTTTCCTGATAGGTCCCCCTGTTCACGTCTATCACCACAATGACTTTGCTTCTCCAATACCACTAGTCCTGAAAGGGTCCCATCTTGGACAACTTACAACCATCCTATTCTGCTTTTCTTGACCAAAAGAGATATTTTTTGCCCAAATATGTATCTTTTAGCTCCATGATTCCTCCTTACAGAAATTTAGAACAAGTTCTCAGGAACTAAGCAAGAGGCGTTTGATTGACATAATTTGCATTTAAATGTGTTCTTCACCATCACTAATTAACTAGTGTTTCAGACAAGATATAGTACTCAACTTTTATTCTCTGCTTACTTCAGGGTTGCCATCAAGATTGGCTACATAATTTGTGAGCCCCAGTGAAAAATGAAAATGCAGGGCCCCTTGTTAAAATATAATCAAAAAAATTCAAGATGAAAACATGCATTAGTTTCATGTCCATGAACCTGGCCCAGCTCGAGGTCCCTGCCTACCCAGGGCAATTCTGACTCAGAAAAACTGGACGTTGTTGGACTTAGCTTTGCTGTCTTTTGTAGTCCAAAAACTTGCCCCAGAGTTCCTTTTGGTATGTCTTTCAGAAGTCCTGGTGACTTACTTTGCTGTCCAGTGTTGTTGAGCTACAAGTGTAGAATGGAACCATCACCATGTAATACATATAAATAATCATCTTTTCCTTTGGTTCAATTTTAGGCCCAGTGGAAATAAGGGTCATGCTCTTTAAAAAAAAAAAAAAAAAAAAAAGCAGCATTTTTTTTAAACGCCATACTAATTCACTTAAATTGAATCTTAAGAATTATATTAATAATGTTCAGAAATTATGAACTATACATCCAGGTGGTATATTATCTGGGTCTGAAGAGTTAATGAGAGGCTTAGGGACTAGAAGGGCAAAAGTGGGTGTATTAGTTGGGGGTTGCATTTAAATGTCCTAAGCCAGGATTAAACAGCAAATTATTTTAGTAGCGAAAACAGCTATGTAAAATGAAATAGACAGGAAGCCTGAGAAGATGGGATAATCATTAGACCAAAATGCAAGTCTAACCTAAAATGAAGGAAAAAAGAGAGAGAAAACTGGGTAGAAGTACCCCAGTGTGCAACCTGAGGAAGGATCAGCAAAGCTCTCAGGAAGACATTGAGCTCAAGTCAGCCAGAGGAGCCCCACGCCTCCTAAGAAAGGCTCTGCTTTAGTATCTCCATTACACTCAGTCCTTGGTGGGGAGCAGTCCATGGGAGGCTTGGCTTCTTCTCTCCAACACAGTGATGGATTTCTAAATGCAGCAGCTGAAGTCCTCGATCACTTAGGTCTCAGTCATAAAAGGCTTGCACATTCTTCTGGCCACCACAGCGGGTATTAGCAGCAATGGCCCTTAAAGACCTGAAAGCATAAAATTACTAGAATAAAACCAAAAGAAAGCTTCTTGACATTAGCTGGGGCAACTATTTTTTGGATATGATGCCAAAATCACAGGTAACAAAAGTCTAAATAGACTAGTGGGATTGCATCAAACAAAAATGACTGTGCACAGCAAAGGGGAAAAAAATCAACAGAATGAGAAGGCAGCTTTTGGAATGAGAGAAAGTATTTATAAACAATGTATTTGATAAGGGATAAGATCCAAAATGTATAAGGAACTCATACAACTCAGTAGTAAAAATAATAATAGTAATAATTATCAGATTTAAAATTGGGCAGAGGACCTGAATAAACATTTTTCCAAAGAAGACATCCAAATGACCAACAGCCCTATGAGAAGTACTCAACATCACTCATCATCAGGGAAATACAAATCAAAATCACAGTGAAAATTACCTCACACCTGTTAGAATGGCTATTATCAAAAAGACAAGAGATTACAACTGTTCATGTGGCTATGGAGAAAAGGGAACCTCCATACACTGTTGGTAAGGAGGTTTCTCAAAAGATTAAAAGCAGAAATACCGTATGATCCAGCAATCTCACTTCTGGGTTTTTATCTAAAGGAAATGGAGTCAGGATCCCAAAGAGATATCTGCACTCCCTTGTTCACTGCAGCATTATTCACAATGGCCAAGATATGCAAACACTTTAAATGTCCATCAGTGGATAAAGAAATTGTGGTATAGGTATATTTACATTGGATATTATTAATACTTAAGAAGGGGGAAATTCTGCCATTTTTGATAGCATAGATGAACTTAGAAGATATTACACTGTGAAATAAGCCAGATATAGAACAGCAAATACTATGAAGTCTTACTTATATGTGAAATCTAAAAGCAGTGGAACTCTGAGAAACAGTAGAATGATGGTTGTCATGGGCTGAGGGTAAAGGAAGTGGGATGATATTGGTAATAGGCTACAAACTTCCAGTTATAAGATGAATAAGTTTTAGACATATAATTTAAAGCATAGAAATACTAATAATGTATACTTGAAATTTGCTGAGAGTAGATCTTAGGTGTTTTCATCACACACATGCACACAAAAGGTAAGTATGTGAGATGGTGGATATGTTAACTAGTTTGATCGTGGTGATCATTTCACAATGTATACATATATCAAAACAAATTTTATACTTCTATACACATTTTCTATTTGTCAAATCTACCCAAATAAAGCTGAAAAAAAAATCTGAAATATAAAGCTTAAAATTTATACACCAAAAAATTGTATAATTTAGACAAATAAGCCCCAAGGACCAAGTGAGCTCTACTACTTTTAGAACACTCCCTTTGATACCCTAAATTTGGTTAGATATCTCTGCTGTATGCTTTAATAACTCCTTGTGCCTTTCCTATCATAATACTCCCTCAGTTTATTATAATTGCTTGTTTACTGCCTGTCCTCACTACTAGTTCATTTTTCACTTGAGAAGAATAATTTTTCCTCCTTCACTGCTATATCCTTATGACTAGCTCAATGACTGGCATAACATAAATACTTAAAAATATTCACTGAAACCCAAATTGGGGTACATTCTACAAAATGCCTGGCCCATGTTCTTCAAAACAGTCAGTGATAAGAAATTCAAAAGGCAATGAATTATTTCATATTAAAGGTGACTAAAGAGATACATGAGGCTGAACCAGTAAATGAAAGGCAATTAAAGGAGTAATCTTGATATTATGAATAAAGGATGTAGATTAGATTATAGTACTAAAGCCGCATTAAATTTCCTGAATTAGAAATTAAGCTGAGATTATATCAGAGAATGTACTTGTTTTTCTTAAAAATGAACACTGAAGTATCAAAAAGACATGCTATCTACAGATTATTCTCAAATGGTTCTGAAAACAAATGTAATATTACATACACAGATACTATATATATATGTAATGTTAGAATGATAAATGATAAAATGTGGCAAAATATTAACAGTGAATCTAGGTAAAGGGTACATGTGAATTCTTTGACCTTTCTTATGACTTTTCCATAAGTTTCAGATTATATAAAAGTAAAGTGAAGTGAAAGTGAAAGTCACTCAGTCGTGTCTGACTCTTTCTGACCCCATGGACTATACAGTCCATGGAATTCTCCAGGCCAGAATACTGGAGTGGGTAGTCTTTCCCTTCTCTAGGGGATCTTCCTAACCCAGGGATCAAACCCAGATCCCTACATTGCAGGCGGATTCTTTACCAGCTGAGCCACACACAGGAAGCCTATATAAAAGAAAAATGCTTTTTAAACGATATTTCTTGAGTGAATGAAGGACAAAAGGCTAACCACAGTTAGAAGGTGCTTATGTGAAGTTACCAACTGAGATGCTGGTAGAACATTCAGAGAAGTAGGGAAGTTCTGCCCAGCAGGAAAATATCCAAGTCAGCTTACAATGCACATGAGAACTGAGGAAATGGAGAACGATAAAGACAACTTTGAATCTGGCCCATCTATTTGCAGAGGTAGCCTAATGCAAGAATAGAAGCCAGAATTAAGGTGCTCAGTGAGGCAGTTGAAAGCTAGACAAATTAGCATCCTCACAGGTAAATCTCTTTCGATTACTAGAAAGACTAAAACTTAGAACCCACCTGACTTAAATGATGATTTTCTTCCAGACAAAAAGTAATTCTGTAAACTCTCTCACCTTGTCAATCTTTAATGTTAATTTTTTAAAGTTGTAAATAAGAGTCTAAGATCTCCATTTTTACATAATATGTAAGTTGGATTCATGCTTATTTCCTGAAAATGGCAACAACTGAAAATCACCATAGGCCTTTGTTCTAAGTTTAACTATGTGAAGATTGTTGATTTTTGTAGAAAAATACTAAAAATATAACAAGTTTCTGGTTAAGGTCTTTGCTTAGACATATAAATACTAAATATTCAACTACACATATAGAGTTTTCTATTGGAGTATTATTTAGGTAGAATTTCATTTTAACAAATGCCATTACAAAGTGTAATTCTTTCTAAGAGTCTAAAATGACCTACTTTTGGTATGCATGGCTCCATTGTTTAGCTGCTTTTTCATAGGATTGCTATTTATAACCACTTCTCTCAACCCTGGGGAGACTTAGTAGGATTAACGACTTCTGATTCACTTTGTATTTGAAGATCTTTTTTTTTTTTTTTCCTCCATCTTTGCTCAGCTAGTGGAATCCATGATGAATTCTCATCTCCAAGGGGTAAGCTGTTTTTAGCAAAGCCCGGTAGCTGGCTTATGACTCCTTAGAAATAGCATTGATTCCTTTCTTTGTGCTTGTTTCTTCCAGAATGATAGATCCATGTAGATGTGCTCAATTATCATGCTTAGGTACTGTTAAGCATGTAATAGTTTTAGTTTTATTCACTTAAGTTATAAGTATCTGTTCTCATATAAGAAAAATAAGCATAATTAGCATTCTACTGGTTTAGTATGACAAATATAGACCACTAAACCCAAAATAAAGCATTTGAACAATGGAATACAACTGGAGGTCAAATGAGGATGAAGATTAGAGGAGAAAGAGAGTACCATTTGCTACCAGATTGGGCGCAGAAAATGGAATTTTGTAGATGGATATTTTGGAAGTGGGTAGTATGAGTAATGATTAGATCCAAAGTGTGCTCTCATCTGTGGGTAGCTCAGATGAAGGTCATTGTATTTGAGAATTTATAGGATTATGAAACTAAGTTGTCAAGTAAAAGAAATTGTGATAGCAAATAGAGAACACTCAAAAGAAAACCAAATGAAAAGAAGAAATAGTTGTTCCTCCCATTGCGTGCATGTGTCCTGTTTTTTAGCAGGAAGATCTTTCAGTCACTGTTTGTATACTATCTTAACAAAAAACAATGTTAAATGAATGTCATATTCAAGTCCTTCCCTTTAGTTTTGGAAAGAAAATTGAAGAAAATTCCTATTCTGCTTTACTGTGAAACCACTGTTTAATTAGAATATTCAGTTCAGTTCAATCACTCAGTCATGTCCGACTCTTTGCGACCCCATGGACTGCAGCACACCAGGCTTCCCTGTCCATCACCAACTCCTGGAGCCTACTCAGACTCATGTCCATCGTATCAGTGATGCCATCCAACCATCTAATCCTCTGTATTCCCCTTCTCCTCCCGCCTCCAATCTTTCCTATTGGCATCTCATAAATCCCATATATATAATATATATTCACACATTATTATTATTGTACAGTTTCTTTTTTTGAAATGGATGTTTGTCCATGTTGACCAGAAAGTAGGATAGAGCTATAATTTTGTTTTGAAATATTTTAGAAAGGCATAGTTTTATTGCAGTCATGAATCTCCTTGGATTTTTAAGGAGGTTGCTTCAAAGGATGTCATTAATAATCTTCTCAGGTGCTTACAAAGTATGTGTCTGTCAGCAGAATTAGAGAATCACCCAACTAGAGAACAGGTTTCACAATACCCTGAGACCTATTTTGTTCATTAGAGAGGAAAATGGCTTGTTTTAAGTCTAAATTGACATGCTTGCTAATTTCATCAGTAAAAGCTGTTCATTGTGGTCAGGTTTAATTTAGAGCCTGGTAAGGTTCAGATTAGAGTTGATCAAGTTACTTCTACAACAGACTTCTTAAACGAACTTTGTAATCCTAAAAGAAGGGAAAAATCATAGCCATCCTTGGGATTATATATCTAGAATTTAGATGCAAAAAATGGCCTGGTTGTTTGAGGATGGGTTAATATGAAATCAAAGGAAAATGACAATAAGGATCATCTTTGCTATATAAAAATTTCCAAGTGTCAAAAACACAAATTTTTCTTAAATTGCATAAATCATGCCTAATGTATTTATTTACTACTATGTCCATAAGACCCGAAACAGTGCCTAGCACTTGATATTTATAAAATGAAAGAATGAGTCAGTAAATAAATGAATGTTTGTACTTTGCTAGCTCTGGCTCTTTGCATTTAGAGGGGAAGATTTGAATTTATGGTTTCTGGGTAAGTCTATTTTTCAAAAATCTATTATTGAATGTATTATACATTTATGAGTTAGGAATTCCAAAGTAACTTTTCGGCTTGCTGTGTCACAGATGACCAGAGTGTAACATTCTAATCCTGGAAAGTATCTTTTGTAAAATCTGTCTGTGACTATATGGTTCCTACGTTAGAATTTGTTCAGGACTCTCCAACTGACTTATGCCACTTACTTCAATAGCTGTCTTTGGCAATTTGTTCCATATTTCAAACACACTTTTGTGTAAAGAAACCATAAAAGTTAGAAACCTGAAAATTGGATTTTTCTTCTGAGCAATCGCAGCTTACAAATGTGGAAAATTTGTTAAAAGTTAACCCCTTCAATTTTTCAATACAGAGAGGGGAAAATGCTCAAAATAGATGGGCAATGTTTGGGTAAGTTCTTCCCATTATTTTAATAGCACTAAAAGCAATTGAGCTCAAATCACAGGCCTATTTCTTACCTCTTCACAAGAGAAACACTACAGAATGATCAAAACTTGGCCTTTCTAAATACAAAAGTCTTTAGAAAATCAGCACCAGTCAAAGGGCACAGTAGATAACTAATTTCCGTGAACTTTACCATCTACCACATTTCACCTCTTGACTTTCATTGGCCTCATGTGGTTGTAGAAAGAGCATAAGATTTAAAACCATGAAGACTTCTGGCTTAGTTTTTTTAGTGTGGTTATTAGGAGAATAAAAATGAGGAAACATGTGTAAAACATCTGTCACATAGCAGTTTTAAAGTAATGCTAACCAATAAAATGTATTCAGTTTTAGTACAAGGACAAAGAAAATACCTTACTTTTCCCAAACTTCTTTGAAAATATCAGTGGAGTTTTGGCCTTTTGTATAGAGAGAATAGATGATAGAGGCAATAAATTGACACTTGAGGGAAAGAGAACATTGCTACCTATAAAGTATATATTGTATGGTCAGGCTGCTCAAGATGGCTGTTCTCTTGCTCTCTGTATGTCCCTGACTGACCAGTGCCTGCATCACTTCTACCCTCTGCACATGACTGACTTTCCTATGTACAGTACCTGGTGCAGGCCCTGACTGGTGATTGTGTTTATCAAAGACGCAATGAGGGGCGTGCCCTCTACTGGTTTCCCTGATAACTAATGAGCCCATCTGATATCATTTCTCCTGTAACTAGCCATACCTCCTCCTCTCCCCAGTGAAGATTACCCCCACTTGCTACCCACCTTCTGCTATACATGGTAGGGTGTCACCCCAGGACCTTGCTTCAGACATGTAAGCTCCCCCATCCATTAGACCACTGATGCCTCTGTCGCTGGCTCTGGGCTCTTTTTTCAGTCATGAAGTTGAGCAAATGCAGGTTTTGTGGATCTGTGGGTGCAACCCAACATATATATATATATATATATATATATATATAAATAAATATATAAAAGATATATATATTCCTCCATACTGAGTTCTGATATATATGAGGAACTGATATATGCAGGAACTGACACACACACACACACACATATATATATACTGATATATACGGAGGAACTCAGTTGGAATGTTATCTTTCATATATATATATGAAAGTGAAAGTCGCTCAGTCATTTCTGACTCTCTGAGACCCCATGAACTATACAGTCCATGGAATTCTCCAGGCTAGAATACTGGAATGGGTAGCCTTTCCCTTTTCCAGGGAATCTTCCCAACCCAGGGATCGAACCCAGGTCTCCCACATTGTAGGCAGATTTTTTACAAGCTGGGCCATAAGAGAAGTCCGTATATATAGTTGGCTTCATTCTCTTTGGTACTTTGGTAAAAGCAGTATTAAAGTCAGTTTTAATACAAAATACAAATACTAACTTCTAGTCTGATGCTTTCTAAGCTTGCCTGATCATGAGCATTAGAAAATTTGTTAAAAATGTTGATTCTCAGCCCTCCTTAGAGCCCATTCACTCTAAAGTGAGGCAAAGGAATCAGTTGAATCTTACTAGAGTCAATTTTGGGAAAAGATTAATTTAGCTCATCTACATCATCTTCTCATTTTATAGGTGAGAAATTTTAAGCACAAAGAAGTTAAATAAGTTCTCTCTCTTAAATCACTTCTCTGTCTTTTCTGTTTCTAAAATATACACCTCAATTTTGACACTGCACAGCATGAGATTACAAGTATAAATAGCCATCAGTGTCTTAAATACATTTTCATAATTTAGAATTACATTGGTTATTCGTGGCACTCATATACTGGTGTACGTAAACCCAGGAACACTGAAATGACTCCATCTAAGCTCTTAACTAGTGAAGCAAACCCATAATCAAGATTTTCACTTGAAATATTTTTGGTATCGAAAAATGAAACACATTTCTTGTTAAATTGCTGTCTGTAAAGCCTAACACATTAGAGATTTATATCTAATAACACCTTGTTTTATTTCTAAAAGTGCCTTGGTTGGTTTTTGAAAATTACCCATAAAAGGAGTGCACAGTACTGGAGGAACTCAGGATTGTTCCATTTGTTCCTTCAGGCAACACTGCAGGACTTGGAGCAGAGGCGCCCCCAGTTGGAAGAACTCATTACTGCTGCCCAGAATTTGAAAAACAAGACCAGCAATCAAGAGGCCAGGACCATCATTACTGATCGAAGTAAGTCTTTCTTTTAACAGGCACGTGAAACTTAGGGAAAGATGTATGAAAAGCTTCTGTGATGACTTAAGTTCATACACCTCCATTATGTTTATAAAAATATTGAGACTATTGTAACTAAGGTTTTTCAGTCCATAATGTTATCTTTCAATAACCGAATGTAATTCCAGGAAATAGATAAAAGATAAAATTCATCAACCCAGATTTATGTCATTGCAAAGCATGGAGTGGCGAGCATGGGTGTGGCAGAACATCCCCTCCTCCTCAGTTGTCATGTATCTGGGCTGGCATCCACGGAGATGCCGTTCTCTCCCTCATATCCTTGGTTGTTGGTTCAAGGAGGCGGTTTCTTCCAGGACCGTTTTTTTCTTTCCTGTCTGCAGTGGCACTTTCAGATCTGGATGTCTCTCCGCTGCTTGGTTGCCCTCATTGTGTAATATCAGAGATCTTTGTACCATTCCTCATGCCACACTGCAGGGGAGGTAGTGGGAACTTTGAGAGGTTTTTTAAGGTCTACCTGCCTAGACATTGCACATACTTTCTTTACACAGGATGCTTCAGAGTGACTGTGCATGGGGTCAGAAAGAGGGCTAGAGAGGAGAGAGAGTAAAGGAAACTGCTCTCCATCACATTTTTCTCAAAGGCTCTTCTTAGAAATAAGGCTGAGGTCACCTCATCTAGCAAAGTTTCTTGGATCTCTCTGGGTTTCCGCCCTTCCTTCCCCCTCTCTTCCTTCCAGGGATACATACTGATACTAAATTGTCTTACTTCCCCTGCAATGCCCCCTTATGTCCCTCCCCACATGCGGAGGAGTGTTTTCTAGTGCAGGAAAGGGGAAAACCTTTGTTTAATCATTCTTTTTTTCCTTCTAAAGCTTTGTCCTACACCAGGCCTAGGCTTTTGAAACTTAAAAACCAAGAGTCTATCTCTTCATAATATACATTCTGTTGTGTCAACACTTCCCTAAAGAAGTAAAAAACAGAGTGTCTGGCTGCCAATATGTTGGGGGAGGGGAAAGAGTAACAAGAATTAAAAGCTCTGGTTAATATTTTGAAAGAAACATTTAATATTCAGAAAATAGTACTCATGCTTGCATTTATTAGGTAAATAGTGTTAATAGCTATTATTTTGTGGAATGCCTCCCATGTATCAGGCAGTATATGAGATGTGTATGTATAAAATCTTTACAAAATCCTGTTGGCTAAATTTCATAATCCCCATATTATAGATGAGGAAACGGTTTCAGAGAATGATTAATCAAATTGTTCATGCTAACAAAACAAGCAAAGAGCAGATCTTGGAATTTGCAAATGTCTCTTTCTGGCTTAGAAGTGTGTTCCTTTTAAAATGTTTACCACTTCACATCTTGTTTGGTTGTTTTTGTTAATGACTTTAATCACTAGGACTAGGACTAAAGACTATTTCAATCTGCAATTATGGATGTTTAGATTCACTTCCTGAAGACATTTCCTCTTTGAGTTGTAGTGAATATTAATTAAAATAGACTCTTCTTGATTTTGAAATTTTAACTCTTTATTGTTGATCAAACAATGTATTTGGATATATGTTGATGTATTATTAGGTGCCAGTAGCCACTACAACAGGCTCCCCAGGTGGCTCAACAGTAAAGAATCCACCCGCCAAGCAGGTGATGGGGGTTCTATCCCTGGGTAAGAAAGATCACCTGGAGAAGGAAATGACAACCCACTCCAGTATTCTTGCCTGGGAAATCCTTTGGACAAAGGAGCCTGGTGGCCTACCATCCATGGGGTTACAAAGAGTTGAACACGACTTAGGGACTAACCAGCAGCAGCAGCCACTACAGCAAGTAAAGTAAATCTTAGTAGCTTAGAACAGTAGAAGTTGACTTTTTTATTCTGGTGTATTCCACAGTAAGCAGCCCATAATGAATTCATTCAGGGACCCAAACCCCTTCTAACATAGAACATCAAAGTGTTATGCATTTAATTGGGCAGGTGAGGAACCAGTATTGACCATTGGAATTTACTATGAGCCATGCCTGGAAGTCGTACACATTACTTTCTTCATAATCTGTTGGCTGGAATTTGTCACAGGGCCACATCTAACTGCAAGGGAAACTGGAAAATATTATCCAACGCTGAGTCCAGGAAAAAGAGCACTTAATTTAGTAAGAAGCTAGTCAGTCTCTTTCACAGCTAGTTTGGATAGGAAGAATGTGCTTAAGTTCTATAATTATGTGTAATGTATAGGATGTCATTTCTATAACCAGCCATACAAGAGCAAAATTGCCTTGTAATGACCAACATAGATAGCTGTCCAACTGACAGAGTGTTCCTCCCTCATAGTAAAACCATAAGGCTTCCCTCACCAGGCTGAGACACACAGGCCCAAAAGAGTGAATCTTAATGAATGAATTATGAGACTGAATCCCCACTACACAGTTAAGTACTCTGTTTCTTGCCTAAGAAATATGGAAATTTGGCTAAGATGTTTATGAAAATCTGAACACACTATATAGAAAGTCATTTGTTATTTTTCTAATGAAAAATAACTTCATTTTTCCTCTAAGAGGAAAATAACACTAATCTATTTTACAGTATCCATTCAGCTTTGTCTAAACAGTTTCCATTATCCCTTGCAATCCTTTTTAGATCTTGTATTACACTTTTTCATGATGTAGATTAGCATTGAGTGACCAGAGGGCAGGTTTGTGTATCTCTGCTAATATCCAGTGATTTGAATAGTTCTGCTTTTCTTAGCTTTTGTCTTTTAGAAATGAATACCTTTATGAATATTTTCAGCATAGTGGAAAGATTCCAACCCAAATGGTCCAATAAAGCATTTTCTTAAGAGCAAGTGCCTGTTGAGACTTGTCATGTTGCTTATTAAGAGCCTAAACCGGAATCTTAGTTCTAAATATTCCTGGAGCCTCTATTGCTGGTACCAGGATAATTCTGACAAGATATGTTTATCTAAACAATGTCATTTGCAGCCTTGCTATACTTCAGTTTATCTCTCCATTTGAAATCAATAAAATAGGATGGAAATTCAATACTCATAAAGTTTCAATCGTGTTCAAAATAGAATTTCTCTTGGTATAGATTTGGTTTTCAGGGAATGTGTAGAAATAAAATACTAGCTCATAAAAGTGTATTTTCTTATTTGAATATTTCACTATTCCCTTTTTATTGCCCTGAAGCTTCTAGAAATACTTAAAAAGGAATCAGCTAAGTAAAGAAAAATATTCATAAGTATATAATACTATATTGAAACATGTGTCCCTCCTTGGTAAATCCCAGTTCATAACTTTGAACAGTTGGGAAAATCTATGCATAGTTATTACATTCTGTCAGGAGAAAAGTCCAGTAAAAAGCAATTCTTCTGTCCTGGTAATACCCATGCTAAAATCTCAAGTTAATTGGGTCTGCATAATACCAGCCATGTTTCACTCTATAAAACTGTTTCCATGGTATCTGTTGTTTTCAGGTGATTATATTGATGGAAATCATGTTGTAATAATCAAGGTGAAAGTGTAAATTTCATTCTAAAAGCAGTCAGGTGAAAAATTCCCCTCGCTCTGTCTGATGTTTAAACTGTTCATTTTCCATGACTCCTTTGGTTGCTGAATGTGTCAACCATTCCTGGTCATTTTCTTCTGCAGAAGTGCTAGGTCAGGAGACCAAAAACAGATAAGAAGGCTCTAAAATTGCTCCCTTGGAGGTTTCTGAAATATGCGAAACTCGTGTGTATATCTGTTACTACTGCAAATCTTAGTACCATAGTACCTCTCATAACAATGAGGAGGATATGGAAAAAAAGAACTGCTCTTTTACTGTTCTGTTTATTCCTTAAATAATATTGATGAACATGGTTTATCTGACATTTGTATTTGAGAACTTTGCTTTTATACTTCTTCTTCCATAACCCCCACCATTGCCATTTTAAAGATCTATGGCAGCGGTCCCCAACCTATGTGGTACTAGGGACCAGTTTCATGGAAGACAGTTTTTCCACAAACATTGCTGGGTGGGATGGTTTCAGGATGATTCAAGTGCATTACATTTATTGCACTCTCTATTTCTATTATTATTACCTCAGCTCCACCTCAGATCATCAGACATTAGGTTCTGGAGGTTAGGGACCCGTGATCTATGGCAATAGCACATCCAGGTATTAAGGGCAAGCTGCCTGGGCTGGCCACTTACTATCTTTGTGACCCTGAACAAACAACTAATCTCAGTAAACTATCGGATCTCAGTTTTCTCCTCTATAAAATAAGATTACTTCTGTCTACTTCAAGGTTAAGAGAATTAAATGAGGTATTACATGAAGAGCACTTAGATCCCAAACATAGTAAGAGCTCAGTGAATGTTATCTCTTGTTTTAATTATAATCTGATCGGGTTTTGTTGTTGTTGTTGTTGTTGTTGTTGTTGTGACTTTATTTTTTATTTTTTATATTTTATTTTATTTTTTAAATTTACAATATTGTATTGGTTTTGCCATATATCAACATGAATCCGCCACAGGTATACACGTGTTCCCCATCCTGAACCCTCCTCCCTCCTCCCTCCCCGTTGAATGCTTAGGGGAAAACATTTAAAGTATTTAATGATCTCTTGCTCAGATGGTAAAGAGTCTGCCTGCAACACCGGAGACCCAGGTTCCACCTCTGTGTTGGGAAGATCACCTGGAGAAGGAAATGGCAACCCACTCCAGTATTCTTGCCTGGAAAATCCCATGGGTGGAGGAGCCTGCAGGTTACAGTCCGTGGGGCTGCAGAGTCGGACACAACCGAGCCACTTCACTTTCTTTACAAACTGTCTGATTTTTTCACTACCTTTCTTTATATATATATATATATATATATATTTCAATTAGAGGCTAATTACTTTACAATATTGTAGTGGTTTTGCCATACATTAACATGAATCTGCCACAGGTGTATATTTGTTCCCCATCCTGAACCCCCTCCCACCTCCCTCCCCATACCATCCCTCTGGGTCATCCCAGTGCACCAGCCCCAAGCATCCTGTATCATGCACTGAACCTGGACTGGCAATTCCTTTTACATATGATATCATACATGTTTCAATGCCATTCTCCCAAATCATCCCACCCTCGCCTTCTCCCACAGAGTCCAAAAGACTGTTCTATACATCTGTGTCTCTTTTGCTGTCTCACATACAGGATTATCGTTGCCATCTGTCTAAATTCCATATATATGTGTTAGTATACTGTATTGGTGTTTTTCTTTCTGGCTTACTTCACTCTGTATAATAGGCTCCAGTTTCATCCCCCTCATTAGAACTGATTGAAATGTATTCTTTTTAATGGGTGAGTAATACTCCATTGTGTATATGTACCACTGCTTTCTTATCCATTCGTCTGCTGATGGACATCTAGATTGCTTCCATGTCCTGGCTATTATAAACAGTGCTGCGATGAACATTGGGGTACACGTGTCTCTTTCAATTCTGGTTTCCTCGATGTGTATGCCCAGCAGTGGGATTGATGGGTCATATGGCAGTTCTATTTCCAGTTTTTTAAGGAATCTCCACACTGTTCACTATAGTGGCTGTACGAGTTTGCATTCCCACCAACAGTGTAAGAATGTTCCATTTTCTCCACACGCTTTCCAGCATTTATTGCTTGTAGACTTTTGGATAGCAGCCATTCTGACTGGTGTGAAATGGTACCTCATTGTGGTTTTGATTTGCATTTCTCTGGTAATGAGCGATGTTGAGCATCTTTTCATGTGTTTGTTAGCCATCTGTATGTCTTCTTTGGAGAAATGTCTATTTAGTTCTTTGGTCCATTTTCTGATTGGGTCGTTTATTTTTCTGGAATTGAGTTGCAGGAGTTGTTTGTATATTTTTGAGATTAGTTGTTTGTCAGTTGCTTCATTTGCTATTATTTTCTCCCATTCTGAAGGCTGTCTTTTCACCTTGATTACAGTTTCCTTTGTTGTGCAGAAGCTTTTAATTTTAATTAGGTCCCATTTGTTTATATTTGCTTTTATTTCCATTACTCTGGGAGGTGGGCCATAGAGGGTCCTGCTGTGATTTTTGTCAGAGAGTGTTTTGCCTACGTTCTCCTCTAGGAGTTTTATAGTTTTTGGTCTTACGTTTAGATTTTTTAATCTTTAATCCATTTTGAGTTTATTTTTGTGTATGGTGTTAGAAAGTATTCTAGTTTCATTCTTTTACAAGTGATTGACCAGTTTTCCCAGCACCACTTGTTAAAGAGATTGTCTTTTCTCCATTGTATATTCTTGCCTCCTTTGTCAAAGATAAGGTGTCCATAGATGTGTGGATTTATCTCTGGGCTTTTTATTTTGTTCCATTGATCTATGTTTCTGTCTTTGTGCCAGTACTATACTGTCTTGATGACTGTGGCTTTGTAGTAGAGCCTGAAGTCAGGCAGGTTGATTCCTCCAGTTCCATTCTTCTTTCTCAAGATTGCTTTGGGTATTCGAGGTTTTTTGTATTTCCATACAAATTGTGAAATTATTTGTTCTAGCTCTGTGATAAATATCGTTGGTAGCTTGATAGGGATTGCATTGAATCTATAGATTGCTTTGGGTAGTATACTCGTTTTCACTGTATTGAGTCTTCCGATCCATGAACATGGTATATTTCTCCATCTATTGGTGCCCTCTTTGATTTCTTTCACCAGTGTTTTATAGTTTTCTATATATAGGTCTTTTGTTTCTTTAAGTAGATATATTCCTAAGTATTTTATTCTTTTCGTTGCAGTGGTGAATGGAATTGTTTCCTTAATTTCTCTTTCTGTTTTCTCATTATTAGTGTATAGGAATGCAAGGGATTTCTGTGTGTTGATTTTATATCCTGTAACTTTACTATATTCATTGATTAGTTCTAGTAATTTTCTGGTGGAGTCTTTAGGGTTTTCTATGTAGAGGATCATGTCATCTGCAAACAGTGAGGGTTTTACTTCTTTTCCATTCTGGATTCCTTTTATTTCTTTTTCTGCTCTGATTGTTGTGGCCAAAACTTCCAAAACTATGTTGAATAGTAGTGGTGAAAGTGGGCACCCTTGTCTTGTTCCTGACTTTAGGGGAAATGCTTTCAAATTTTCCCCATTGAGGATAATGTTTGCTGTGGGTTTGTCATATATAGCTTTTATTATGTTGAGGTATGTTCCTTCTATTCCTACTTTCTGGAGAGTTTTTGTCATAAATTGGTGTTGAATTTTGTCAAAGGCTTTCTCTGCATCTATTGAGATAATCATATGGCTTTTATTTTTCAATTTGTTAATGTGGTATATTACATTGATTTGCGGATATTGAAGAATCCTTGCATCCCTGGGATAAAGCCCACTTGGTCATGATGTATGATCTTTTTAATGTGTTGTTGAATTCTGACTGCTAGAATTTTATTAAGGATTTTTGCATCTACCTTTCTTTTTAAAAAATGGAGAAAGAGTTTTAGAAGATCAAAAGAAGAAAGTTGCTTTGGAAAAGATGGAATAATCTATATAAATAGAATTAAACAAATATTTGAGAAAACCTTTATGTGAGTGATAATACAAAAAGCAAGGCAATTTATGTAAGCTATTTCAATATTTACTCTAACCTTAGGAGGTGGGTTTTATTATAGAGACAGAAAACTGAAGCTCAGAGAGCTTAAGTAACATGCCTACAGTCCTAATAAGATGTCATGTGAGGTTCTAGGATTTAAACTGATGTCTATGTAATTCTGAAACCTAAGGCACATCAAATAGTAAAGGCTTTCTAGTCAAAAAATACAAAGAAATATTTACTTGAAAACTTAAAATATTAGGAGTAACCTCAGTTTTCTATAATCTGTATATAGTGTTTTACTTCTCCCATTTATATTGTTCTGTTCTATGCATTTGCATGTCTAATTATAGAATTGTCACTTACACGTCTTGGAAATGTACACAGTACTAGTTGTTCAATCTTGACCAAGTAGATTCACTTCTCTAAGCCATGGTTCTGTCATCTGTCATGTGGGGTTAATGATGATACTTAAGCTAGTAGGGTGATTATAAAGATAAAATTATGTGATGTTTCTCAACTGAAGACCTGGCATATACTAGATGCTCATTAAATGGTAGATACACTCAAGATGAGATGAATTTGATGCAGAAAAACTGGAGCTGGGAGAATATGTAGGGGAAACCATAAGTGAAAGTGAAAGTTGCTCAGACATGTCCCACTCTTTGCAACCCCATGGAATTCTCCAGGCCAGAATACTGGAGTGAGTAGTCGAGTAGTCTTTCCCTTCTCCAGAGGATCTTCCCAACCCAGGGATCAAACCCAGGGTTCCCACATTGTGGGCTGACAGATACCAGCTGAGCCACAAGGGAAGTGCAAGAATACTGGGGTGGGTAGCCTATGCCTTCTCCAGTGGATCTTCCTGACTCAGGAATCTTTGATTCCTGGGTCAGGAATCTCCCACTTTGCAGGCAGATTCTTTACCAACTGAGCTATCAGGGAAGCCCTAGGAACTTCAAAACAAAATACCAAGTCTTAAGAGAGAGTTGTTTCTTTCAAATTGTTTTCCCAGCTAAGACTTTTGCAAAGTGGTCCAGATTGACTTTGTATAAATTTTAAGAGAATGAATTTGTATCACATTGCTTAAAGAGCTGGTGTACAGGGCTGTAGAGAGGAGAATGCTCTACTGTACAAGAATGAAAATACACTCACAGGATTTTTGAATTAAGTGACAATTTTATAGCAGCTTTGTCAACCCATAATTCATTGCTGCAGCCAAATGTAAGAAATCCTTCATGGTGAAATAAAAAGACTTTGTTATTCTCCACATTTTTATGAAATCTCTATTGCTAATGAAATGCCAGCCAATATCTTCCTCTCAGGTATTGTCTAATAGAGAGTTGCTTATTTTAGAAGAAGTGGATTCAAGCATATCAATTTCCTTCTTTTGACATCCAGTACTTGCTGTCAACTGTTATAACTATTACAAGCAGCTCTCAAAATTCACACCCACCAGGATGCCGCTGGCAACCAAGGAATTCAGTTCAGTAAATATTTGAATGCTTACTCTGCGTTAGTTAACATCAGAGGTAATGGAGGGGCTATAGGGAGGAATGATTCAGCATTTGTCTTAAAAGAGCTCAAAATCAAATATGGGTATTTGGACAAGTGTATCTGGGCAAGGCAATCTAGGGTAAGAACTTCAGTAGAGAAGTATTACGAGATGCAGAGAGATCACACAAGAGAAAGGGAAATTGGATCTGAACGAGAGGGTCTTGGCATGCTACCTGGAGGTTAAATTTTGTCTAAAAATTCTACATTTGATTAAGATTTTGAGAAGAGGAAGAAGCTGAAGAGGAAAGAGTGTATCAGGAAAGAATGATAGGAGAATATGTAATTAGACTTACTTGGTTAGCTATGGTATAATGGATGAATTTATAGGAGTATGTGTGTGTATATGTGTGAGCACAAAGTTCAGGGAGGATAAGGCAGTAGACAAAGTCCGTGAGAGCAGTTAGGAGCCACGAGAGCCTGAGCTAGAACAGGGGCATTGGAGTGAAAAGAAAGAACTGAATTAAGATATCCAGTCGACCTAGCATTAACAGAATTAGGACATTGATTCGATGTCTGAAGATCTAAGAGAGTGCTTGCCTTGAAAGATTTTGAGATTCAGTGCTTCGAAAAATGGTAATATCATAACCAGAGAGAACTCAGGAAAAGGAGTTGATTATGGGTGATAAAATAATGTGCTTAAGATATAGACGATGACCAGAATGAGAAATAGTTGAAAAACAAGAGGGGGCTTCAGGAATGAAGTCATTTCTAGACAGATTTGGAAGTTACCTGGAGTGAATAAGCTTACATAGAGATAGGGTGCTGAGTGAAAAGCAAAGCAGACCTAAGGAAGAGCTTGAAACTTGGTTTACATGTAAGGGATGTAAGAAGAGTTAGCACCGCTCCCCAGAACCCCCACCAGTGGCAACTTGCAATATGTTATAGGTGCATTTAGACACACATTGATGAATGAGTATATAAGCTTTGCACTATATTTTGTTTTCTGTATCTTCTGAAGTCCAACTAGTCTAATAGTAAAAGTTTTGGTGCAGTGGACCTTGATGTTATACCAAGGGCTAAACAAAATAGCACTTTCTCAGTCCTACTACAAAATAGGATTTTAATACATAGTCTATATTGTTATTATTAATCCTTTATTCCAGTGTTGTTGTTTGCTAGGAGTTCAGTTCAGTTCAGTCGTTCAGTTGTGTCCGACTCTTTGCAACCCCATGAATCGCAGCACACCAGGCCTCCCTGTCCATCACCAACTCCAAGAGTTCACCCGAACTCTTGTGCATCAAGTTGGTGATGCCATCCAGCCATCTCATCTTCTGTCATCCCCTTCTCCTCCTGCCCCAATCCCTCCCAGCATCAGGGTCTTTTCCAATGAGTCAACTTTTCGTATGAGGTGGCCAAAGTATTGGAGTTTCAGCCTCAGCATCAGTCCTTCCAATGAACACCCAGGACCGGTCTCCTTTAGGATGGACTTCTTGGATCTCCTTACAGTCCAAGGGACTTGCAAGAGTCTTCTCCAGCATCACAGTTCAAAAGCATCAATTCTTCAGTGCTCAGCTTTCTTCACAGTCCAACTCTCACATCCATACATGACCACTGGAAAAACCATAGCCTTGACTAGACGGACCTTTGTTGGCAAAGTAATGTCTCTGCTTTTTAATATGCTATCTTAGTTAGTGTTAGTTGCTCAGTCAAGCCCAACTCTTTGCAACCCCGTGAACTGCAGCCCACCAGGCTCCTCTGTCCATGAGATTTTCCAGGCAAAGATACTGAGTGGGTTGCCATTTCCTTCTCCAGGGGATCTTCCCAACCCAGGGAATGAACCTGGGTCTCCTGCACTGCAGGCAGATTCTTTACCAACTGAGCTACAAGGGAAGCCATCTAGGTTGGTCATAACTTTCCTTCCAAGGAATAAGCGTCTTTTAATTTCATGGCTGCAATCACCATCTACAGTGATTTGGGAGCCCAAAAAATAAAGTCTGACCGTTTCCACTGTTTCCCCATCTATTTCCCATGAAGTGATGGGACCAGATACCATGATCTTAATTTTCTGAATGTTGAGCTTTAAGCCAAATTTTTCACTCTCCTCTTTCACTTTCATCAAGAGGCTCTTTAGTTCTTCTTCTCTTTCTGCCATAAAGGTGGTATAATCTGCATATCTGAGGTTATTGATATTTCTCCCAGCAATCTTGATTCCAGCTTGTGCTTCTTCCAGCCCAGTATTTCTCATGATGTAATCTGCATATAAGTTAAATAACAGGGTGACTATATACAGCCTTGACGTACTCCTTTTCCTATTTGGAACCAGTTTGTTGTTCCATGTCCAGTTCTAACTGTTGCTTCCTGACCTGCATACAAATTTCTCAAGAGGCAGATCAGGTGGTCTGGTATTCCCATCTCTTTCAGACTTTTCCACAGTTTGTGGTGATCCACACAGTCAAAGGCTTTGGCATAGTCAATAAAGCAGAAATAGATGCTTTTCTGGAACTCTCTTGCTTTTTCCATGATCCAGCGGATGTTGGCAATTTGGTCTCTGGTTCCTCTGCCTTTTCTAAAACCAGCTTGAACATCAGGAAGTTCACAGTTCACATATTGCTGAAGCCTGGCTTGGAGAATTTTGAGCATTACTTTACTAGCACGTGAGATGAGTGCAGTTGTGCGGTAGTTTGAGCATTCTTTAGCGTTGCCTTTCTTTGGGATTGGAATGAAAACTGACCTTTTCCAGTCCTGTGGCCACTGCTGAGTTTTCCAAATTTGCTGGCATATTGGGTGTAGCACTTTCACAGCATCATCTTTCAGGATTTGAAATAGCTCAACTGGAATTCCATCACCTCCACTAGCTTTGTTCGTAGTGATGCTTTCTAAGGCCCACTTGACTTCACATTCCAGGATGTCTGGCTCTAGGTGAGTGATCACACCATCATGATTATCTGGGTCATGAAGATCTTTTTTGTACAGTTCTTCTGTGTATTCTTGCCACCTCTTCTTAATATCTTCTGCTTCTGTTAGGTCCATACCATTTCTGTCCTTTATCGAGCCCATCTTTGCATGAAATGTTCCCTTGGTATCTCTAATTTTCTTGAAGAGATCTAGTCTTTCCCATTCTGTTGTTTTCCTCTATTTCTTTGCATTGATCACTGAGGAAGGCTTTCTTATCTCTCCTTGCTATTCTTTGGAACCCTGCATTCAAATGGGAATATCTTTCCTTTTCTCTTTTGCTTTTTGCTTTTCTTGCTAGAAGTAGTGAGTTTATTAATCAGCACTCACTCTCTCTACATATATACACACACACACAGACATATACACACACATATCTCTAGAGAGATTCATACGTATTGATTTTTATATATTTATGTTTATTTAAATGCACACACATTAAGAGAAAAAGAGTGAGAGATTTGAAGGAATTGGCTCATGCCACTGTGAGAACTGGGGTGTCTGAAATCTTCAGGGCACTCTAGCCAGATGGATAGTCAGAGAAGAGTTGGTACTACAGTCTTGAGTCCAAAGGCCATTTGTAGGCCAAAGTTTTTTCCTTTTCTAGGCACCGTAGTCTTTTCTCTTAAGGATTTCAGCTGACTGGATAAGGCCCTCCATGATTATGGAGGCTGATTTGTATTACTCAAAGTCTGCAGATTTAAATGTTAATCATATCTAAAATGCACCTTTATAAAAACCCCTAGGCTGATGTGTAAACAAACAACTGGGTATCATCATCTAGCCAAGTTGACATACAAAATTAACTATCACAGTGAGGCTCATTTTGCCATGTGTTTCTTCATATATAAATTTCATTATTTCTTTAATTATCTTTTGTATCCAGTTTATAGGGTACCTGGAAATATATATTAAATAATGGAAATGATCTTTAACATCTTAATGAATTTCAGAGCTCCATTTCAGTAATTGCAATTCAGACATTACAATTTTTACCTGCAAAAAACAAGTGTAGGTGTTTTTTTCTTTATTGTGTGAAACTAATACTGAACATCTATCATGAAATAATTCTATTTTAATGTATCTCATTTTTTAAATTTTATGAGAATTAATATAAAATATATTTGAATAGACTTTAAAATCAAATTAATTGCCATGACTATATTTAATCATTAGTCTTTCATGTAAGTGTGTAATCAGAAAAATAAATATACTCTATTTAAACTGATGTAGCTACAATTATGAACATAAGTACCATTTTCTACTAATTGCTTTTTTTTCATTATGTTTCTTTCTAAGGAAAAAGATTTAGATTAGCAAGTGTTCCATTCATCTACTCTAAAAGCTAAATATAATGAATGTAACTATAAATGAGTAGGCTCCTCTGTCCATGAAATTCTCCAGGTGAGAATACTGGAGTGGGTAGCCATTCCCTTCTCCAGAGGATCTTCCCAACCCAGGGATCAAACCTGGGTCTCCTACATTGTAGGCAGATTCTTTACCATCTGAGCCACCAGAGGAATTCCAGATTTTCATACACTAACATTTTCATCTTATGGCCTAATAGGGCATTGCAACTGAAAACCTAAATTTCTTTTATATTTGGGTACCTCTGGGCCTAAGGAAGAATATTACTCCCTGCTGATACTATACAGTTTAGATGAAGCTATGCCAAGGGTTAGATATCTTCCATGGACTGCTCCTTTTTACTATTATCTCGGCTCTCCTCAGGCACTGAAAGAGTGTTGGGATTATTTGAGATCTGTAATTTCTTTCTTTACCAAATATCCTCATTAATAATTTGAAGTGACATAACAAATTGCTGGCCACTAGTCTCTATTCTTTTATACCTTCCTTAAGGGAAACATTTATGAAGTAAACAGGATTAATGGCTTGTGACTTTTTTATATGTAAAGGACTGAGCTGGGCTTACTCCACTCAAATGAAGAAAGGGAGTTTGTATTTACCTGTTGCTGCAAAATAACCCCCAAACTCTATGCCTTAAAAGAGCAACAATCATTTATTATCTCTCACAGATTCTCTAAGTCAGGAAATCACTAGTGACTTGATTGAGTGGTTCTGTTTTGGGATTTCCCATGAGACTGCAGACATTAGGCACCTGGGGCTATGGGCATGTGAAAGCTTGACGGGCTGGAGGGGTCACTCTCTGGGAGGCTCACTCATCATTTGTGAGGTGGTGCTGTCTAGCTGGTTCTTTTCTCCATGAACTTCTCCATGGGACTGCTTGAGTATCCCTGTAACTTAGCCTCAGAATTCATACTGTTCCTTCTCTAGGAAATTATTTGTCACAGATCAGCCCTGATGCAGTGAAGTGGAGGAAGGAGAGACTCCAAAAATCATAAATAGCAGGAGGTAAGGATCATTGGGGGTTTCCCACATGGCACTAGTGGAAAAGAACCAGCCTGCCAATGCAGGAGACGTAAAGAGACATGGGTTTGATCCCTGAGTTGGAAAGATCCCCTAGAGGAGGGCATGGCAACCCACTCCAGTATTATTGCCTGGAGCATCCCCATGGACAGAGGACCTTAGTGGACTACAGTCCATGGGGTCACACAGAGTCGGACAGGACTGAAGCAATTTAGCACACATACACAAGGATCATTGGGGAGCACTTTGGAGCTGCCCACCGTAGGATTTTTTTTAAGCCTTAGAATGAAAGTTTTATGAAACATGATCACAGGTTGCTTTGACCATCTCATTCAGACACCCCAACAAATGTCCAAGCTCCCCTTCCCCTGAAAATGGCAGACCACCAATGTGTGCCCTTGATCCTCCCTGTACACACTGAAAGGAAAAAGAACCCATGAAGACTGTTCTGTAGCTGCTAGACATGGTGGTAATTATGTCAAGTCCACCCAGCCTAGCTCCATGTGGGGATTATGGGATTTGGAAAGAAAGCTCTCAAGCTTTGGAAGCCTACCAGACAGACCTGGGCAGTGGATAATGATGACAAGGATTATGACAGTGATGATTATTTCTTTTATGTTTGTGAGACAAACACCTAAGAATGGCTCTCCTTAATTTCATTCTAAGAGTAATGTGGTGCTGAAAGCAGTGGATCTGAGACGGGCAAATGTGGTTTAAATCCTGCCCCCACTCACCATTAAAGATCCTTGGCAGCTTACATAGTCTCTCTCTGATGCTTTGCTTTTTCATCTGTAAAACTGGGCTCTGATGCCTTCTGTACCAGATTGCTCTCAGGATTAAGTGACGTGACATCAAGAAAAGCCCTTCTCAAATGGCAAATCACTACAAAAATAACATTGTCTTGATCATCTTGGATTGCTGTGACAAAATACTATAGACCATAGAAATAATAGACATTTATTTCTCGCAGTTCTGGAGGCTGAGAAGTCCAAAATGAAAGTGCCTACAGATTCAGTTCCTAGTGAGAACCCCTTCCTAACTCACAGAGGGCCAGTTCGCAGAGAGCAGAATGCCAATCCCATCGTGAGGACCCACCCTCATGACCTCATCTAAACTTCATTGCTTCCCAAAGGCCCCATCACCACATACCATCACATGGAGCATTAAGGCCTCAGCATGGGAAAATTGGAAGGACACAAACATTCAGTCCATCACATTCCGCTATCTTCCTCTTGGACAGTTCCACTAGGTCTGCAAGGTGTCAACAGTTACAGGGCCCTGCTGGAAGGGTAGGCGTTTTCTACATCTAGGAAACAGGTACATGAAGATTGAGAATAGTTCTTCTGTCTGTACACAGAAACTTTACAACTTGTTCAAGAAGTTTTCCTTCAGAGAGTGTTGATTCTCTTAAATTCCAGTCTAGGGCCTTGGGGAAAAAAATAGGTTCTACATCAAGACTTTCTGAATGAAATGCTTTATAGTATTTTATTCAGTATTAAGATAAAGAAAAACTATTTATGCAGGGCATTCTATTTTTATGGTTTCCAGCTACTGCACAGTCTAGTTTATTGCCAATTGTAAATATTCTGACTCTGGGTAGCAGGAGTCAATCCACTGAGAGTCCCCTGTGAAGTCTACAGGGCAGTGATAGAACAGTAAACCTGGCCGTTGCAATCAGACTTTTCTCTCCAGTAAAGGAGCCTTAGAATTGTTGCCTTGAGCCACAACTAGCTTGCAGAACAGTAAATAGAATTGGTGGAGGGAAGGAAAGGCAGAGAGTCATATACCAGCCTGATTTCATTTGTTATCAGAAAAATGTGTAATAAACAAGAGAATGTTTGAAAAGATAAAATTGGGTCTCAAATGTACAGAATAAGAATGAGAAGAAAGCACCTCGCTCCATAATTAAACAGAAAACCGTGCCATGAATTGATAAAATGCAGTCATCCTGAAAATGTGAACATCAAGTGTAATTGTGCAGAAAGATAAGGTCATATGAACAACATAAGAATATATAGGCTCATGTTGGCCTGTTGAAACAATGGCACTTTACCGACTCCTCCTGAGAGATTTTGTGGAGTCTGAGCTGTTGTAGGGACCACTGAAAGGGAAAGCCACAATCCTATAGGGCTGTAAAAGGGACGGATTTTCTTGATGATTGCTATTACTTGGAAATTGCTCAGAGTTTTAGAGTATCAGGTCATGTGTCTCTCAGTGTTGGGCACCAGGCCAAACATACTTTGTGGCACATAGCAATAAATTGAATGGGAGTATATATATATATGCTGCTGCTAAGTCGC
Organism: Bos mutus; assembly: GCF_027580195.1. NCBI lineage: Eukaryota > Metazoa > Chordata > Mammalia > Artiodactyla > Bovidae > Bos > Bos mutus. The sequence goes on from NC_091646.1 coordinate 99,935,365, forward strand.
TTCAGTCGTGTCCGACTCTCTGCGACCCCATAGACGGCAGCCCACCAAGGCTCCCCCGTCCCTGGGATTCTCCAGGCAAGAACACTAGAGTGGGTTGCCATTTCCTTCTCCAGTGCATGAAAGTGAAAAGTGAAAGGGAAGTCGCTCAGTCGTGTCTGACTCTTAGCAACCCCATGGACTATAGCCTACCAGGCTCCTCCATCCATGGGATTTTCCAGGCAAGAGTACTGGAGTGGGGTGCCATTGCCTTCTCCGATATATATATATACACACATACATATATATATATATGTATGTGTGTATATATATATATATATATTTTTTTTTTTTTTCCTTAGCATTTGGCAGAGCACCCAAAATGTCAAGGTTTCCCTCTCAGGAGTTTTGATAACTGGAAACACATCCCAGAGAACTCCAGAATATATGAAACATTTGAGATGTTCAGTTCAGTTCAGTTCAGTCACTCAGTCGTGTCCGACTCTTTGCAACTCCATGAATTGCAGCACGCCAGGCCTCCCTGTCCATCACCAACTCTGGAGTTCTCTCAAACTCACATCTATCGAGTCGGTGATGCCATCCAGCCATCTCATCCTCTGTCATCCCCTTCTCCTCCTGCCCCTAATCCCTCCCAGCATCAGAGTCTTTTCCAATGAGTCAACTCTTCGCATGAGGTGGCAAAGTTTGAGACGTTAGAGCTGTTAAAATGTTTACTTATTTATTTGGCAAAATCAGATTTTATTCAAATCTGAAAATATCTCATAAATAATAATAATATTTTAGATCAGTGTTACGTTTTATATGAACTGGACCAAGAACTCTGATGCATGTGTGAGTTGATTTGATTTCCACAGTATCACCTAAAGCTGATACAGTTATTCCTCAGTTTCTGTGGGGGATGGTTCCAGGAGACTCGGTGAATACCCAAGTCTACAGCTGCTCAAGTCCCTTATATAAAATAGTGAAGGACAGTGAGTACAGCTGGCCCTCTGGCCACAGATATAGAGGACCAACTATATTGTCCTCATTAAATGAATGAAGATATTAAGGGTGATAGCTATTAATACCTTGTTCAACGTCACCACACAGATAGCAAATGGTAGAGTCACGATTTTACCCAAGTCTTTTGATTCTAAAAACAACTAATACAATTATGTAAAGTTTAAAAATAAAATAAAATTAAAAAAAAAAAAAGGATATTAGGTGGATGTTCTTTCCCCAAACCAATGCCAAAGGGAGACAACATTTGAGATTCAGTTATTGAAAGTTTGTAAGTGTATATGTGAAATACATAAATGTATATAGGTACACATTTATATACCTAATTATATTCTCATATATTCATGTATATAGATTTATATGAAAATTTTATATGTAATACTGATGTATATTTATATGTTTTTTAGCTTGTGATAGATTATTTCAATAAAGTTAAATTATACCAGGTATTTACTGAATCATGAGACTTCAAGATCCCTAAGGGGATTCATTCTTAACCTTAAGGAAAGTCACCTTTAAAACTTCTCAGATAAGGAGCCAACATATGTTAAAAAACAAAACAAAAAGGTTTCCAGCAGGAGATTCTGTTCCTCTATTTCACTGATAGTTCAGAGATGGAGGCACCAGGGAGCAGGTCTCTTTCTCACATAGTCACATTTGTAAGTTACTAAATGCCGGAGATTAGGAGTTCTAAGCAGCATCATGTCTCTCTGTGTGTCCCTAAGTGTGTGCCCGCATGTGTGTATGCTCAGTTGTGTCTGACTCTTTGTAACCTCATGGACTGTATGTAGCCAGTCAGCCTCCCCTGTCCATGAAATTCTCCAGGCAAGAATATTGGAGTGGGTTGCCATTCCTCCTCCAGGGGATCTTCCCAACCCAGGGATCAAACCCGCATCTCCTGAGTCTCCTCCATTGGCTGATAGATTCTCTACCAATGCACCACCTGGGAATCCCATCTTCTGCCTAGTATGTTTTATCTCCTTGACTGAACTGTAAGCTTCAAAGTGTGACTCCTTTATGTTTGAATTCCTGTAATTCTAGCGTTTTATTCTGAGAATAACAAGTACACCATAAGTACTTACTAATTGAATGAACTGTCTCACAGGGTAACTGGCAAATAGTGTAAAGCTACAAGCTGCCATGAGTCACCATTAGATAGAATTAGCCTGAAGAGAGTAATAAAATGCCCTGCTTAAAAAGCAAACAAAAAGCAAGCAAAACCCATGGCAGACACACCCAGACTTTGGAATGATGAGTGGCTTTTCAATTGTAAGAGATTGAGAGTCTTTTTAGTACCATTTCTTAGAAACAGAAAAGATTTTAAAAGCACCCTGGTCTGATTCCTATCCACATACCTCATGCTGTGCTGTGCTAAATCCTGTCCGACTCTTTGCAACCCCATGGACTGTAGCCTGCCAGGCTCCTCTGTCCATTGTATTCTCCAGGCAAGAATACTGGAGTGGGTTGCCATTTCCTTCTCCAGGGTATCTTCCCAACCCAGAGATCAAATTCAGGTCTCCCGCATTACAGGTAAATTCTTTACCATCTGAGCCACCAGGGAAGCCCCCACATACCTCAGCCTTGCAGAAAATATACTGGGATGTGTAAGATGTTCTCCAGTTCACTTATGGTTGCTTGGCAGATTTGAGCAAAATGAGAATGCCATGTAAAAAGAGAGTTCTTTCTAAATCTTTAGAACCCTCAGTACCCGCCACCACCACCTCAAGCTTGAAAGTGGAAATTTGGATTCAGATTCTTGGTATCTTTTCTACTTTAATGAAAATGTCATTTTCCTTTTAATCATGATATATGTTGAAAGGGTTCAAAGAGCTCAACTCAGGAAGTCAGGATACAATTTAAGACAAAATAAGAATGTGGATTTGTGTTATATAAAGAAAACAGTGTATGACTAAGTAACTGTTGTCCCCAGGGGAAGTAGAATAAATATCAGCTTGGGGCAGCCAGCAAGATGTGCTGTGGCCATTAAAAACATTACATTCCTTGGCTTTACACTTCATTAGGTAGGTAATGAGTTGTACATATTTTAAGACTTAAAACAACCAGACTGACCATGATAGTTTGCATCAGTTAGTACCAGAATCTGGGATAGGCACTTGGGAGATGGTTTATTTTAACAGTACTAATCATATTTCATTTATGTTTTGATGAAATGGTATCATTTCATTATTTTTACATCCTAGTTCTAAATATATGTGTATGTATATATGTATATATATATACACACACACACACACACACACACACATATACACTAGCAAGTTGCATGGCCATTCAAAACAGGGTAACTTTATATATATTTCTGAACTAGAGATTATATAATACGTCTTTATCAGGAATATAGGAGCCAGATTCCTAATTCAAAATTCCATCCTCTAAAGTCACTGGCATATACAACTGTCTAGTTCAGATAAAAATTGTTGACTATATAGGGAAAGAAAAGTAATTTTCCTTCCGCCCTTCTAGGTTCTTAGCTGAGACACCTGCCATAATAAAAGATAAACAGGAGAAAAACAGAATTTTAATAACATGAATACCCAAGAAAATTGAGTAATTCCCTGAAATGGCCCAAGCCACTACCTTTAATATTCAGCTAAAGACAAAAGAAGATATTGGTGGTGGGAGGGAAGCCAGTTATGGGAGGCTGCCAGGAAAAGCACAGTGAACAAGAGTAAGGTTGTTCTGCAGATTTAAATCCATGTCTTCTCCTTTGATGAGAGTTTCTAGAGATTTTTTTTTATTTTTTTAAAATTTATTTTATTGAGGTATAGTTGATTTACAGTGTTAATTTCTGCTGTACAGCAAAATGATTCCTTTATACATATGTATATATACACATTCTTTTACAGATTCTTTTCCATTACGTTTATCACAGGATATTGAATATAGTTCCCTGGGCTATACCACAGGACCTTGTTGTTTATTCATCATATATATGAGTTTACATCTGCTAACCCCAAACTCCCACTCCATCCTTCCCTCATCTGCCTTCCCCTTGGCAGCCAGAAGTCTGTTCTCCATGTCTGTGATTCTGTCAAACACAGCATTTCTTAAAGACAGTTTACTGACAGCAACTATACTGTTGTAATTATTGTTGTTGTTGTTCTGTAGTTGGTAAGTCATGTCTAACTCATCTATGACCACCTAGACTGTAGCCTGCCAGGCTCTTCTGTCCATGGAATTCTCCAGGCAAGAATACTGGAGTGGGTATTCCTTCTCCAGAGTTTCTAAAGATTTAGAGTCATTCTTCTTTCCTGGTGCAAACAGGGAGACACCCTTACAAATGAAGATTTCCATTATAAATGTAAATGTCTCTTACAAAAGGGTAACTTCTCCTCAGTTTTCAGAGCTTTTCCCATGTCTGCTTTTTCTTAAAAAGAATCAGACTGAAATACTCCTTATACAAAAGAGCTATATTTTGGGGTGACAAATTCTGCTCCCCTTCAGTGCATACTAATTAAATTCACCTTCAAGCTTTTAGAAAGAAATTAGATACAGATTGACTCTCTTTTAAAAGAAAAAGAACTGATGAAACTGGTGACTTTCTTTTATAAATGTGTAAATCTGAAAATGTTTTATAAGGACCTAATATATACAAATAAATCAGTTTGGGTTGAAAGATTATTTTATTCATTTCCCAAAAGCTGAATTATATTTTAAACTTGACCTAATATTTTTACTTAAGAGTGTGAATTAATATTAAAATTACATGAAGGGCAAATATAGGCTTAAAATAATGAAATTTTCATTCACACATTTGTATATCAAATGTTGATTATGTACTTAAAGTGCTTAAGGTTTCAGACTAGAAATTATACGGTATTCCAAGAAAGCAATAATACGCTCTCCTAAATTAAGGTGTCTATTACTAAACAGAAATAAATTTATTGTAATATTAGTTAAGATTTATATATGCCACTGAAGAAATAGAAACAATATTTTTATAAATATATGGGTCTATGATTTTTTTATTTCCCCATTGTTAAAAAACAAATATTTGAAGATCTGATTGACTTTACTAAGTAGTTCAAATGGGGAAGCATTTCATTTAGTAACTAAAAGAGCACTCAAAGGAAATGTATGGTACTCAAATGAAAGGTATTTATAGGAAGGGTGAGGCAAGGAAGCAATTAAGAGAAAAAAAGAAAGAGTTAGTTTGGGGCCAGGACACATTTTTTAGGGGGAGGGGAACTGCAGGAGTTTTATCATGCAAATTGCTCTTGTTCCTCTGGGAGATGGAGAGGGCTCACAAGACAGGTTACTTCCTTGATGATGACCAGAAAATTCCAGACTAGTTGATTAAGGTTACATTTCTGGTGAATGTCGAAATTGGAATGAGTTTAGGTATTAAATCTAAGTTGGATATCATGGACCTCAGCACAAGTGATGCCATTATGGGCCTATAGTTTTTCTCTTTAACAATCCCCCTTTTGATCACACTCTCACCTAACAGAGATGTAATCAAAATGTAAGGCATTAGCTTCACTCTCAACTACAGCTCTGAAGCTTTGTTGATCCTTGGCCTGGTACCTATAGATCATGACTTTTTTTTTTTTTTGCTGAACGCTGGTAATACTCATAGGCCAGAACTTGAGTCACAATTTTTAACTTGTTCATTCTCTTCACTTATTTTCTGATGTTCTGGTTTTCAGTTCAGTTCAGTTAAGTCACTCAGTCGTGTTCGACTGTTTGCGACCCCATGGACTGCAGCATACCAGGCCTCCCTGTCCATCACCAACTCCTGGAGTTTACCCAAACTCATCTCCATTGAGTTGGTGATACCATCCAATCATCTCACCCTCTGTCTTCCCCTTTTCCTCCCGCCTTCAGTCTTTCCCAGCATCAGGGTCATTCCAGTGAGTCAGCTCTTCACATCAGGTGGCCAAAGTACTGGAGATTCAGCTTCAGCATCAGTCCTTCCAATGAATATTCAGGACTGATTTCCTTTAGGATGGACTGGTTGGATGTCCTTGCAGTCCAAGGGATGCTCAAGAATCTTCTCCAACACCACAGTTCGAAAGCATCAATTCTTCAGTGCTCAGCTTTCTTTATAGTTCAACTCTCACATCCATACATGGCTACTGGAAAAACAATAGCCTTGACTAGATAGACCTTTGTTGGCGAAGTAATGTCTCTGTTTTTTAATATTCTATCTCAGTTGGTCATAGCTTTTCTTCCAAGGACCAAGCATCTTTTAATTTCATGGCTGCAATCACCATCTGCACTGATTTTGGAGCCCCAAACAATAAAGTCTGACACTGTTTCCACTGTTTCCCCATCTATTTCCCATGAAGTGATGGGACCAGATGCCATGATCTTAGTTTTCTGAATGTTGAGCTTTAAGCCAACATTTTACTCTCCTCTTTCACCTTCATCAAGAGGCTCTTTAGTTCCTCTTCACTTTCTGCCATAAGGGTGGTGTCATCTACATATCTGAGGTTACTGATATTTCTCCCAGCAATTTTGATTCCAGCTTGTGCTTCTTCCAGCCCAGCATTTCTCATGATGTACTCTGCATATAAGTTAAATAAAGAGGGTGACAATATACAGCCTTGACGTACTCCTTTTCCTATTTGGAACCAGTCTGTTGTTCCATGTGCAGTTCTAACTGTTGCTTCCTGACCTGCATACAGATTTCTCAAGAGGCAGGTCAGGTGGTCTGGTATTCCCATCTCTTTCAGAATTTTCCACAGTTTATTGTGATCCACACAGTCAAAGGCTTTGGCATAGTCAATAAAGCAGAAATAAATGTTTTTCTGGAACCCTCTTGCTTTTTTGATGATCCAACGGATGTTAGCAATTTGATCTCTGGTTCCTCTGCCTTTTCTAAAACCAGCTTGAACATCTGGAAGTTCACAGTTCATGTATTGCTAAAGCCTGGCTTGGAGAATTTTGAGCATTACTTTACTAGCGTGTGAGATGAGTGCAATTGTGTGGCAGTTTGAGCATTCTTTGGCATTCCCTTTCTTGGGGATTGGAATGAAAACTGACCTTTTCCAGTCCTGTGGCCACTGCTGAGTTTTCCAAATTTGCTGGTATATGGAGTAGGGGGATCTTTTTTCCTGTTGGTCAGCATCTGTGAACATACATTTAAAACTTTTGAGAGGATACAGTATGCCAGGGGATTATTATGAAATCTACAAGCAGGGTGATTCCCAATGTCTGTAGTGCATTTTGGAGCCCTAGTGCCCAAGACTTTAATACAATGAAATGAAGACCTACCCTCCCCACCCCACATTGAAGGAGTCACTCTTTTAAGTCCAGCGGCTTACTCAGTGATGTTATATAAGTGGGTTTTAACTTCCTCAGTGATTTCAGTCCAGCATAGCAGGTAGCGTTGGTTACAGCACCACCACATCCTTGCTTAGCTAAAAGAAAATCAAGGGTAATCTTATTATCAGGGCTTCCCAAGTGGCTCAATGGGTAAAGAATCTGCCTGCAATGCAGGAGGCGCAGGTCGAGATGATCCCATGCAGAAGTAAATGGCAACTCACTCCAGTATTCTTGCCTGGGGAATTCCATAGACAGAGGAGCCTGGTGGGCTGTAGTGCATCCTATTGAAAGATTCAGACACAACTAAAGCAACTGAGCACACATCTTATTATCAGAAACAACCTTGGCCAGAGAGTCTAAGGATTTTTGATGGTCAGCTGGTGTCTTAACAACAGAATCCACAACATCTCTTAAAAGTTAAGGAAAAACTCCTGGTCATGATGCCAAAAACTCGGCATCTGTGCACCAGTGCAGGATCAAATCTCAGAGGCAGAGTTTTGGGTGATGTAGAAAAGAATAACTTTATTGCTTTGCCAGGCAAAGGGGGACACAGCAGGCTCCTACCCTTAAAATTATGTGTCCTAATCCTGGGCATATTTGGTGAGGACTTTTATAGCTGTGGTCAAGTGCTGGGTTGCTGATAAGGATCAGAGTATGTACAGGACTGCATTCCCTTAATCTGACCTCAGACATTCTCCTGATGAGTTTCTGTGGTTCTTGAGGTTATCAAACTGTGACCTTCTCTCTGGAGTGAAGAATGGTTCATCAAGTTCTTAACATCTTTTATCTGTTGGGCGTTTTAGTTCTGCAGCAGAACTCAAAGATATTGTTGTGTATATCTCTGGAGGAGGAACCAAGACCCTTCCCCAAAGCGGTACTGTTGTTTCTTGGCTGCTTTTCCATTGTCTCCACATCCCCTCCCTTTCCTGATTAACAACTCTTTGAACCTGCCCTTTGGAACTCAGGGAAGGAACAAGGCTGAAGCCTATTCCCTGCAAAGAAGAAATGGGGGACAGATAAAAGTTTCTGCATCCAGGAACCCCATAGGGTCGTGCTCGATTTCAGTCATATTCTCATCTCTATTAAATCCTAACCAGGAAAGTAGCTCTGCAATATAGTTCTTGACCTCTTGGTAGGTCATGTTTAGAATAGTTAAGAGCACTGTTAGATAACCTAGCAGGCATAGCTCAGCTGTGTGCTAACCTAGGCATTCATGAAAGTGAAAGTGCAAGTCAAGTCTCTCAGTCATGTCTGACTCTGCGACCCCATGGACTATACAGTCTATGGAATTCTCCAGGCCAGAATACTGGAGTGGGTAGCCTTTCCCTTCTCCAGGGGATCTTCCCAATGCAGGGATCGAACCCAGGTCTCCTGCATTGCAGGCAGATTCTTTACCAGCTGAGCCACCAGCGAAGCCCAAGAATACTGAAGTGGGTAGCCTATCCCTTCTCCAGCGGATCTTCCCGACCCAGGAATCAAACTGTGGTCTCTTGCATTGCAGGCGGATTCTTTACCAACTGAGCTATCGGGAAGCATTCATAGGCCCAAAGAAAATGATAAACATCACAGACAAAGACCCGAAGGGCACAATCCATTCCTGTTAAAGAGTATTGTTAATGGATGTATTCAAGAGTATATATGTTATATTTACCTGTTCAAGGCAGGGGTAATTCAGGTTTTTAGAGCATGTGAGAAGAGAATTTCTTAGTCTGAAAGAAAGAATCATTCTAAACTCCAGAATTTTCCCCCCTTAGTAATGGCCTGGGAGATACAGTTGAGGGTGTTATATTTCCAGGCCAATTCTAGAGTGAAGGAAAGAAAAAAGAAAGGGTTTCATGTTTAGTTAACTTGAGAAGTCTTGGGCAGAAGCAGTAGACAAGGATGTCAGCTACTTCTCTTCTCCATTGATTTTCTTCAAAGGTCTTCAGCCTTTGTACACACCAGATGTCAGATGGAGTCCTCCTGAACTGTGAGATGTGTACCCGAGGCTCAGTGCCTTCTAGCTGTGCAGCAGTGTCAGGGGTCAGGAAGTAGTGATAGAGTCCTTTCCAGCAGGGCTCTGTGCGTCTGTGTGTGCTCACTGACTCTCTGACATCCCATGGACCATAGCCTGCCAGGCATCTCTGTCCATGGGATTTCTTGGGCAAGAATACTGGAGTGGATTGCCATTTCATTCTCCAGGGGAACTTCCTGACCCAGGGACTGAACCCACATCTCCTGTGTTTCCTGCATTGCAGGCAGATTTTTTACCTGCTGAGCCACTGGGGAAGCCCATATAATGTTGCCTTTATTCTTAGTTATTTCAAATCAGAAGGGTGGGAGAAAATGGAAATGTTAGTTTGGTGAGTCATAGCCAGATATTTGAGGAAACAAAAAGAACTCAGGATCCAGTCCAGTTTACTGATGTACAACAAAAACTCAAATACAATTAGGAGGACTAGAATCTACTGTCTACAAAGGTGCAAACAATTTTTTTCACTACAGTTATCCCATTATTTTACCAAAGATAATCACAGTAAAACTAATTAGTTTGTATTTAACTTGGCCTGCTTATTTATATGAATACAGCAAGAATAATGATTGACCATATACATTCCTTTTAAAGGAGTGCTTTGCTGAAGTCTTATAAGCAAGGTACCAGGTTGATTTTTCTAGGCAGCTCCTCGAGATGATTTGGTCATATCTGAGTCTATGTGTCTCTCACATATGACATTCCAGTCAAAGCCTGGGTAATATAGCCCATATTTCTAGTTGTGTCTTGTCACAAAAAGAACAAATTCTTATCCAACTTATGCAAATAAATGTATTGTCATGAAAATAAGTATACTCACAGAATTTCTGAATTATGGGGGAATCAGGTAGGAAGAAAAACTTGATACTTCACCTTTGTTCATGAAGGTACACTTTACCAAATTACAGTAAATCATAGATAACAAGTGAAAAGCTACCTTTAAATCTGGAGAAACAAAACATTTGAGCATCCTTTTCAGTTCATGTAGCTCCATGTTATTAATACATGTTCTTCTTGGGTCCAGTTTATTCCATCAGTTCTCTTGACCTTGCCTGATGATTTAGGGTGATACAGCCAGTGATAGCTCCAAGAAGTTTACAGGGGTTCCATTAAGGCTTATATGATTTGCCCAGTGAAGTGGGTGTCTTGATCACTGGAAATTATGAAAGATGTACCTCAAGTGGGAAACACTTTTTCTAACAATTTCTTTGCCAATGTGATTGAAGGCATCAGCCTTGCAATGGAGGAAAGCTTCAGCCCATCCAGAAGACATACATACAATAATGAGAATGTATTGATAACTCCTTACTAAGTGGCAGTTGAATGAGGTCCAACTGCAGGTGTTCAAAGGGTCAAGAGGTAGGAGGTCTGAGGACAGAAAAATAGTTTTTCTTAAACGTACTGTGGAGGGTGCAGGAATGCAAACACCAAATTTAGGACTGCCAGGATTCTAGGACAAGCAAAATGGCCATCTAGGGTTTCCCATAGCCCTGACTGTTTAACTTACAGCCATTATTTTCCCATCTTAATTTCTCTGATTCTGGAGGAAACTGTTGCCATGTTACAAAAATCTGGTAATGAGGGGTCATTTTTTTTGCAGAAGCAGAATGGACTTCACCCAATTGTGCCACAGTCTTTGTAATTCTGTTCCCACTACTTGTGCATGAAGGCCAAGTAAGGCATTTCCCTGATACTCAGGTTCAGTCATTAGTATGAGCCTCAACTTTGGTGACAGTGTTTTTCTGTGTGTGTGTGTTTGTCAGAACTTCCAGGAATTTCACCCAACTTCTGGAATACTTATAACACATACCTGTACAGTCACAATATAAGAAAGGCTTAATGTTACTTCTTGTTTGACAGTGCTTCCAATGGAATTTAACTTATCAAATAAGTCTGATTAGTTTAACTAATCTTTTGGAATGTTCCAAGGGTCTTCTGGAAAAATCTCAAGTTTCTTCCAGGTCAAAAACACATCAGTTTTAGAATTTCATTTTGAGAAATTAGAAAGTTGTCAAAAGATTTGGACACCTGACATAGGATCACAGATTAATACGAATAGGATCATAGATTAATATGAAACAGTGCTTAGCTCTCTATTTAGAAGATGAAAAAAAATTAAGTTCTAGTTTAATGATAAGTACAGTATTGATATTAAAGCTTAATGTTACACCCTTAGAATAACAATTTAATATTTGCTAGCCTGATTACACAAGGAAAGTTCTCCTTTCTCTCTTCAGCCTTCAAAACCAGATGTTCTAGTTTATACTCAATTACTGTCATTTCCCTTAACAAAAATGTGTCCTTATTCCTCATATGTTTTCTTAGCAAAAAATACATCCTACTTTTCTTACATATAAAGATATTTCCTTTTTTAATTGGCTTTAACTACATTCGAATTCTTAATTCTTAGAAACATTAATTTCTAGTAAACATTTAGAAAATAAACAAGTGTGGACTATCTCTTACACTAGTATTCTTTAGATTGACAGAATTATAAGTACTCTTTATAATTTCTAGAAGTGTGCTTTCTCATCGCAATTTCTTAGCATGGAACAAGACATGTTTAGAACCAAATTTATCTTTTGTTTCTCCGTAATTAGAAGCCAAAGTAGATGAATGTATGTTCATTGTTTCAGTATGTTTTCTCCTATTTGGAAGTACTCTAAATATCCATTGATTTCCCATCATTTAACTTAGCAAAATCTAAGATTTCAAGTCACCGGAAAGATCTAGGAAACTGTTTTTAAGTATTTATACCATAAAATATAATTGTTGCTTAAAAGTTTACCTATAAACCCTTATGGGACTTCCCAGGTGGCTCAGTGGTAAAGAATCTGCCTGCCAAGCAGGAGACGCAGGTTCAATCCCTGTACGGAGAAGATTCCTTGGAGAAGGAAATGGCAACTCACTTCAGTATTCTTTCCTGGGAATTCCTATAGACAGAGGAGCTTGGCAGGCTACAGTCCATGGGGTCGCAAAGAGTTGTACACAACTTAGTGACTAAACAACAACAAATAAACTCTTACTCCAATTATATTTAAGTCATTTTCTTCCAACAAACAGATTTAGGTTACTTATGAAAACTCGGAAGTACTAGAAGCTGATTAGCATGGCTCTGAGAAAAGCCTTCTGAGATTCCCATTAGTAACTGGCTTTTATTTAATATCCACCTGAGGCCTCCCACCAGACCTGGTCCAGTTTTGAAATCAGACCTAGTCTAAACTCACACCCAGTCCAGTTTTCAAATCAGACCTAGTCTAGCTCCAGCAGTAACCACCAACAGTTTCTATGGAACTTTGGACTGGGGGAAAGGATTGAATAAACAGACCACAAAGAATGGGAACTGGGGACTGATTGCATACAAATGGAGAATTGCAGCTGCCACCATCCATGCCCAGTGCAGAATCTGGGGAACGATTCCAAATGAACAAGGAATGACAGATAAAGCCATCAGCACTCCCTAGCATTGAATCCAGGGGCAGAGGTAAGGGCTGGCATTTTCCCCTGGGGAATTTCAGTCTGAAAGACTAGGGGCTGGGTTCCAGGCAGAGTCCTTTGCCAGCTCAGTTGAGCCTTTAAAAGAATCATCTGCCAGTTCAGGTTGACCTGCCCAGTGAAGGAAAAAGTCAATTAGATCCAGAGCTCAAATGCAGGAAGATCAAAGCTCAACCAAGAGGAACTCACTAATGGCCCTCAGAAATGGAAAGAGTGAACTCACAAGGGTTTGTAGGGTACCATACCTGTGTTTCTCATTGTCTCTGAATACCTGTGAGGTTCACTTCAGATCTCATCGCCACCACTAATCTATTAAAAAAAAAAAAATTCAACCTATTGCACTTGAAGATAAAATTGGCTTTTTAGGTGATGGATGAATCAGGCAGCATCCCATCTAGCAACAAGAGTGGAACTCCAAGGGGTTGTACAAAATGGAAATTATTTACAGAAAGAGATGGGCAAGGGAGCAATTAGCAAAGGAAAGGATTAGTTTTAAGCCAGGACATCATCCTTTTTTTGAGGGGGTGTAGGGAAGGCACAAGTTTTATCATGCAGATTACCTTTTCTTCCAGCAGATTATCTCATTGGTAATGACTCAAAAATTATAGATTGGTTGATTAAGATTGTATTTCTGGTAAAGGTTGAAACTGCAGTTAGGTATTAAATCTAGGTTTGGCATCATGGGCTTTAGTGCAAGTGACACCATTTTGGACCTGTGTTTTTCTGTTTCAAACTACTTATACTTCTGTACATCCATGAGTTTATTTATTACTTCATTTAATAATTAGTTCCTGGCCATTGGGGGAGAGAGATATATAAAAGTGAATAAAATATGAATGCTTTTATAAAAGGGTTGGTAATATAGGGGGATACAGATGTGTACAGACAATAACATTGATGAGAAAACAAAGCATGAAAGCAAGTCACAAGTAAAATAAAATAGAAATGCAAAGGAGAAAGAGACTTGGCTACAAAAGAGTACAGACTGTTTTGTTTTGTTTTGTTTTATTAATTTATCATAGATTTCCTAAAACCAGTGCTTGGAACAGAGTAAGTTGTTTTGTTGGTGGGATAGTGGGGTGATGGTCAGTGGGGCAGCAAATAATGCTCAGGAACAGAGATTGACTTTGCCAGTAGCCAATTTGACATAGGTTTACTGTGGACATTTTACAAGCCTCTAGCCTGGAGGGTAATCTCTCTTAATAAGCCTATAAAGAAACAACATACTCCAAACAAATGAGAGATCAGTTACACTGTTGTTCCAGGCAAGAGGAGATAAAGGAGTAAAGTCCAAATCTAGTGAAGGTGTACCCTTTCTATGAAGTTTTGGTTGTTTCTCAGGAGAGATGGCTTTGCCAACTGAGAGCTGACATCCAGCCGCCAGTGAAAAACTAAGGGGTAGATTTGCCCTGAGACCAAATCTCTCAGATGTTTCTCACAAATTCTCAGTAGGTTATGGTCTAAATGCCCCCTCACTATAGTGGCTTCTCCACATGTTCTTATCAATTAAGTCCACTGCGAGAACCCTCAATAGCTGAGGTCATGACATCCTGATGCAGCTTATTACTTCATTCTTATATCAAACCAACTTTACTCCTAAAGATAAGTTTTTGCTTGTCTTTGGACAAAAGTGTATTAAAGCTATTTCTGTTAAATCATAAGTAAGTGGATCTGAAGTCTTATCAAGTCAGTGCACAACAGTAGGTGCCGGTGACATGGAAGAGGTGATTCTGGAGTGGGGCCTTAAAGCTGAGAGAAATATGCATTTCAAGTGGAAGATAGATTAAAAGCATGGAATTAGAGACCTTCAGAACTAGAAGAGTCGTTAGAGACCATCTAGGACCATGTTTCTCCTACTTTCTGTTTTCACTGTTGGAGAACTTTGGTCTAACAGTCTATCAACACACACACTTTCATTGATAGCAGGATGCTAAATTGGAAGTGTCTGTGACTGAGGGGCTAAAGTACTGTAGATAGCAGACTACAGAGGTGCCATGTTTGGAAAGGGGATGGCTAGAAAAGGATCCAGAGGATAGTGACTTAGAAAAATTTACAGTTTTCTTAGAGAAAATGCTGCTGTAGCACTCCCCAGTTTTTAAGATCACCCACTTTCATGAGGGGAGGCGTTGACCTTCCCATTTGAAGAGATGTTTCTTTAGGAACACCTGGAGGGAAACCTGGAGAAGTGGCTCATTGGATTCCCAGTTTCTGAGGTGGGTGTGGTTGACCTTTGTTCCCTGACAGGTGATTAACTCAGGCCAGAGAGGTGAAAGTATAACAGGAGGGAAAGGGACAGGGCACAACTTTTGAAAGAATGACATAGCCCAAGGACACAGCATAAACCGATAAGAATCAAATGAGTCCAAGATGGCAGACAAGTTGACTTTAATTAGACCTTGATCCTCAATCAGCAAGCTAAATGACACATCCAGAGGTGCCATGACAGTCCCAAACTGAAACTGAAGTCGCTCAGTCGTGTCCGGCTGTGTGCAACCCCATGGACTGTAGCCTACCATGCTCCTCCATCCATGGGATTTTCCAGGCAAGAATACTGGAGTACATTGCCATTTCCTTCTCCAGGGGATCTTCCCAACCCAGGGATCAAACCTGGGTCTCCTGCATTGTAGGCAGATGCTTTACTGTCTGAGCTACCAGAGAAGCCCCTATCACAGTCCCAAGGCACTGTCAAAAGACCAAGGAGAGGGTAGTGGCCCAAATCCTGGAAATCTCCAGCCCTTTCCCAAAATACTCAGAATAATCCTCTCACTCATTAGCATATGAAATTACCCAGCCTATGAAAACTAACCATACCACATTTCGTGGCTGCACTCACCCTCTGTGATGGCCCACCCTCTGTGGAGTGTGATCCTCTCTGAATCTGAATAAATCCACTTCCTACCTGTCACTTTGTCTCTCACTGAATTATTTTTGTGATGAGACATTGAGAACCTGAGCTTCATTAGGTCCTGAAACCAGGTACTGTGGGTTTTGGCTGGGTTCGAGTCCTAGCCATGGGGGTTCAAGTCCCAATCTGAGGTAAACAGTTTCAATAGCACTGAGTCCTAACCACTTGACTGCCAGGGAGTTTCCTGTCTTTATATGCTTATATGCCGTAGGTCCTGATTAGTCAACACACAACTTATACCTTTTACAGATTTTTTTTTTAAGGGAAAGAAAAATAATATGAAAGCATTTTCATCAGGATACGCATGAAGGTACAGTTGCTCTTTTCATGGAACCAAAATACTATGATCAGGTAGCATTGAAATAGATTATTTAACTGGATAAATTTTAAAATCTATATAATACCAAAATTAACAATTTGTCCAAGACGTGGATTTTTGAAAGTGTGGTAATCTAGGAGCAGTAAAATATAGCTGGAATGCTGCCCCTTAAGGATTACCAAAGAGGGAGACTGGCTGGTCAGTAGGGCAGTGGTGGTGGCTGGCGAGCCTGCTGCGTTGTATAACAATGTGTGTGCCTGCTCAGTCACGTCTGACTCTCTGCAACACCACAGACTGTAGCCCACCAGGCTCCTCTGTCCATGGGATTTCCTAGTTAAGAATACTGGAGTGGGTTGCCATTTCCTACTCCAGGGGATCCTTCAGACCCAGGAATGCAACCCATATCTCCTGCCTTGGCAGGCAGATTCTGTACCACTGACCCACCTGGGAATATATAGAAGGTGATGTTCTGATTCTGTTTAGTTATGGGGCACTGTTCACACATGGTAATGATAACATGGTGGGCTGGAAGAGACTCCCAAAAAATCATGCCAGTACTTAATTGGTGAGTGACTTCTCTATCCCATGAAAATGACAAAATCAGACCCACAACTGCATGTATATTTTTTTTTTCATTTTTTTTTTTTTACTTGAGCATCTTTACACTTCTCCAAGATCCATCCTTATTCTCTTGTCACTTAAAAATAATTTGTCAGACAATTTAAGTCTTTGTTAACTCTTCTATACATTTTAACAGCATTTCTATTATGCTGGATAGAAATAGATATTCTATTTCTTGATATTCCAGAGGAATATTCTTCAAGACCATGGGGATCAACAGGTTTTTGAATGCCATTACAGTGTATGTAAAATATGCTATTTTCCCTGAAATGTGTACTTTATATTCCTCATAATAGATCTTTTACAGATGAGGAAAATGGGACCTAGGAAGGTTAAGTGAGATAGCTAACAAGTGTCCCAATTAATATCCAAACTTGGTTCTGGCTGTTTCCAAAATATTAACTTTCTTTTCTGTATTTGTTTTCTATTATTCTATGTATGCTATACAAGTTTCCCACTGGGGCTCCTTTTCAGGGTCTTCCTAATACTTAAAGTCACTTGTAAAATGAGTACTTTCTTTGAATGAGAAATCTATTAGGCAGAAAAAAACAACTTGGCAATAAATTTCAGGCATTAACCCATGCCAAGCAATTATCAGAAGGCCTAATGTTTTAAGCCCTCACAAGTGTGATCTTAGATAATGGAGGGCGGCTTGCATTGTGAACCTTCTTGATGCTTTATATTGTGATACGCTTCATGGATTGGCTTCCTAAAAAAAAAAAAAAAAAATTGTAAAGCATTCTGGGAAGCTCTGCCAATTAAAAAATGGAGATTGGCTGAAGGCTTGCAGCAATTGAATTTTGAATACAGATGGTGCCAAATTGAATGTTTCCATGCCAACAGACTTTTCCTTAATAACTTTTAGATGGGAGGGGGAGCATAAAAGGAAACCATCTTTCAGCAGATATATATCCCTACAACATATTTGCAGATTGATTTTGGAGCTAATTTGTACTTAACTAGTAATTGTTTTAAGTGGATCTGAATATTACTAAATTATCGTAAGGAAATATTTTGAGAATAACAGAAATAAGTTCTAGGAACCTCATAAAGACATAAAAAGGGCATGGTTTTAACAAATGTTTATTGGTCTATAGCCAATTATCCAGGATTTTATATTAAGTACAACTTAAACCATTGATCCCCTGGTGGCTCAGAGGGTAAAGCGTCTGCCTGCAATGTGGGAGACCTGGGTTCAATCCCTGGGTTGGGAAGATCCCCTGGAGAAGGAAATGGCAACCCACTCCAGTATTCTTGCCTGGAGAATCCCATGGACAGAGCAGCCTGATAGGCTACAGTCCACAGGGTCACAAAGAGTCAGACATGACTGAGTGACTTCACTTCACTTCAAACCATTGGTCAAAGATTTCTGGATTCCTAAGGTCTGTTAAGATCAAAAGTTTAGAATGTAGGTATAGCAAGAAAAAGGGATATGTATCCAATGATTTGGAATTGATCTTGAGATATATATATATTCAGGTTTATGGATTAGCTTTTCACTATCTGTTCCTTGATGATTTTTAAACTGTTGAATGTTAAATCCTTTCAGGAAGTACTTTTTAAGGAGGTCATTGATAGTTTTCATATCATGTGGTGTGTTACCATAGGTGTAGTATCTTGTCCTCAGCTTTGCATAGCCAACAACTAGATTTTAATAATTCACCTTGAGGTGATGAGGCTCTGGGAGACTGACTTATGCTACACAAACTCATGTGAGACTGGCTTAGTAATCATTTGAAAGAGATAATAAATTCAAAGTATTATTTTATAACAGCATAAAACTGTCAGAAAAAATTAATGATGATACTTTGCTCATAGTGCCTTCCCCAGGACTATGAAGAAGACCAAATTATGGATGGCAAGGTTTGGTGGTGACCAAAGAATTAGAGTAAGAGTAGTATCATATTATTAAAGGATAGTTCATTAAGTGAGAGAAGCTAAGTGTACTTCCCACCTTTACTAGTCTGGATGACTTCTAATATGGAAAGAGAGAAACAGATCATTTCTCTCAGATGGTACCAAAGGCTTAATAGCAAATGTCTGCTCTCTGGCTTTCCTTTTGCATTCCATGCAGCATGTCATCTTCCACACATATGCACACTTACCTTCCTCCTTTTCTTATAGTCTCTTACAGACCAGAGCAAAACTCAGGGATATTGTTGCTGTTTAGTCACTCACTCATATCTGACTCTTTGTGACCCGGTGGACTGTAGCCCACCAGGCTTCTCTGTCCATGGAATTCTCTAGGCAAGAATATTGGAGTGGGTTTCCATTTCCTTCTCCAGGGGATCTTCCCAACCCAGGGATCAAACCTGTGTCCCCTGCACTGGCAGGAAGCCCTTAGGGATGTTGCTGCTGCTAAGTCACGTCAGTCGTGTCCGACTCTGTGCTAGCCCATAGATGGCAGCCCACCAGGCTTCCCCGTCCCTGGGATTCTCCAGGCAAGAACACTGGAGTAGGTTGCCATTTCCTTCTCCAATGCATGAAGATGAAAAGTGAAAGTGAAGTCACTTAGTCATGTCCGACTCAGCTACCCCATGGACTGGAGCCCACCAGGCTCCTCTATCCATGGGATTTTCCAGGCAAGAGTACTAGAGTGGGGTGCCATTGCCTTCTCCCTTAGGGATGCTAAATAGATATAAATCAATAGTTGGAAGTTTGTATTAGTCACATTATTACTCATTACTTATTACCCTTTACTTGCTTGATTGAACTTGGGTACGTCATCACCAAACTCTTACAAAACACCTCTTTCCACACGAATTTCCAGCCCTAGTGGCAATTTGAGAACTGCCACCACAAGGAATTCTGTCATAATAGGGATATAAGGTGTGACTAGGAATGTGCATTTTTATGAAGTCATCCAAGACTCCACCAGTTTACTTTAGCAGGTAACTAATATTATCCACCATGTCTTTTTTTTCTAATTTTACTTTTAGAAGATAATCTTTTTTTTGACCAGATTTCTGGAATCTTAGAACTCAGAGCTTCTAGGAACTTGTGTGTATGAGGAGAAACTTAAAGAGCTGTAGAGGCAGAAATATATAAATACATACATAGAAATAGACATGTACATAAAATAGAAATATATATATATATATAACATAAATAGAAATATATTGTTTAAAACTGTAAAAAGACATCCTAAAAACGTAAATTAAAAATACAAAGAATTCACTGTCAAATTGAAAACAGCATGCTAAGCGTGAATGAAATAAGGACCCTGAAAGCAGATGTTTCCCTTCCTCTCCCACTCCTCTGTCGGTCTCATACACAGTACACTCAGGAACTCACAAAGCTCTACAACTTAGCACAGGGTTAAAACCAATTCCTAACCCAGGTAAATAAAGGGAAAGTTTTATGTTCTTCTTCAATGTTTATTATTCCTAGATCAATTTACAAAGGATAATCACACATAAGAGCATGTATTGTTGCCCTATAAACATGAAGAATCAAATGAGAATTAAGTAAAACTAAAGGATACACTTTCATTAAAGATCCAGTTCTTGTGACTTAGTCCCAAACCCTTTGTATTCTGCATTCATTCCTTGAATTGATTCTCTTTAGAGCTGCAAAGTTGGGAATATGACTCACATAAAACATTCCAAAAGGATTTACTTGTAAAACTTCCTCAAAAGAGAGACAGAGACAGAAATACAGAGAAACAGAGGTAGAGAAAGAGAAAAGGTAAAATAACATTGTTTGAGCAGAGATGGAAACTGAACAGTGAAGTTGGTTACTAACCACTTTAGTATATAGCTTTTATTTAAGCTTGTAATTTGGTTATTTATCATGGGAAGATGATTAGTAATCTAAAATGCATATTTTTATAATATAATCTAATGCTATCCAGATAGTAATTCAAATTTTGAAGGATATTTGTTGTTAAAGGCTGGTTTATGCCTACCACTGGATATAACAATGTTTACGACAAGTATAATAGTTTCAAATACTATTTAATGGCATAGGGAAAGAATAATTACAACATTAATGCTAAGTTTAAAATGTAGGATATGCATACCAAGTGAAGGCAGTCAGACAGAGAAAACCAATGATATTAATTATATGTGGAATCTAAAAAAATAACGCAAATGAATTTATTTAAAAAACAAAAACAGACTCACAGTACATAGAAAAAAAATTTATGGTTACCAAATGGAAGGTGGGAGGAGGGATAAATGAGGAGTACGGGACTAACAGGTACAGTTCAGTTCAGTTCAGTCGCTCAGTCGTGTCCGACTCTTTGTGACCCCATGAATCGCAGCACGCCAGGCCTCCCTGTCCACCACCAACTCCCGGGGTTCACTCAGACTCACGTCCATCGAGTCAGTGATGCCATCCAGCCATCTCATCCTCTGTCGTCCCCTTCTCCTCCTGCCCCCAATCCCTCCCAGCATCAGAGTCTTTTCCAATGAGTCAACTCTTCGCATGCAGTGCCCAAAGTACTGGAGTTTCAGCTTTAGCATCATTCCTTCCAAAGAACACCCAGGACTGATCGCCTTTAGAATGGACTGGTTGGATCTCCTTGCAGTCCAAGGAACTCTCAAGAGTCTTCTCCAACACCACAGTTCAAAAGCATCAATTCTTCAGTGCTCAGCTTTCTTCACAGTCCAACTCTCACATCCATACATGACTACTGGAAAAACCATAGCCTTGACTAGACAGACCTTTGTTGGCAAAGTAATGTCTCTGCTTTTGAACATGCTATCTAGGTTGGTCATACCTTTCCTTCCAAGGAGTAAGCTTCTTTTAATTTCATGGCTGCAATCACCATCTGCAGTGATTTTGGAGCCCAAAAAAATGAAGTCTGACACTGTTTCCACTGTTTCCCATCTATTTCCCATGAATTGATGGGACCAGATGCCATGATCTTTGTTTTCTGAATGTTGAGCTTTAAGCCAAGTTTTTCACTCTCCTCTTTCACTTTCATCAAGAGGCTCTTTAGTTCCTCTTCACTTTCTGCCATAAGGGTGGTGTCATCTGCATATGTGAGGTTATTGATATTTCTCCAAGCAATCTTGATTCCAGCTTGTGCTTCTTCCAGCCCAGCGTATCTCATGATGTACTCTACATATAAGTTAAATAAGCAGGGTGACAATATACATCCTTGATGTACTCCTTTTCCTATTTGGAACCAGGCTGTTGTTCCATGTCCAGTTCTAACTGTTGCTTCTTGACCTGCATATAGGTTTCTCAAGAGGCAGGTCAGGTGGTCTGGTATTCCCATCTCTTTCAGAATGTTCCACAGTTTATTGTGATCCACACAGTCAAAGGCTTTGGCATAGTCAATAAAGCAGAAATAGATGCTTTTCTGGAACTCTCTTGCTTTTTCCATGATCCAGCGGATGTTGGCAATTTGATCTCTGGTTCCTCTGCCTTTTCTAAAACCAGCTTGAACATCTGGAAGTTCATGGTTCACATATTGCTGAAGCCTGGCTTGGAGAATTTTGAGCATTACTTTACTAGCACATGAGATGAGTGCAATTGTGCGGTAGTTTGAGCATTCTTTGGAATTGCCTTTCTTTGGGACTGGAATGAAAACTGACCTTTTCCTGTCCTGTGGCCACTGCTGAGTTTTCAAAATTTGCTGGCATATTGAGTGCAGCACTTTCACAGCATCATCTTTCAGGATTTGGAATAGCTCCACTGGAATTCCATCACCTCCACTAGCTTTGTTCATAGTGATGCTTTCTAAGGCCCACTTGACTTCATATTCCAGGATGTCTGGCTCTAGGTGAGTGATCACACCATCGTGATTATCTGGGTCGTGAAGATCTTTTTGTACAGTTCTTCTGTGTATTCTTGCCATCTCTTCTTAATATCTTCTGCTTCTGTTAGGTCCATACCATTTCTGTCTTTATTGAGCCCATTTTTGCATGAAATGTTCCCTTTGTATCTCTAATTTTCTTGAAGAGATCTCTAGTCTTTCCCATTCTGTTGTTTTCCTCTATTTCTTTGCATTGATCGCTGAAGAAGGCTTTGGTATCTCTTCCTGCTAGTCTTTGGAACTCTGCATTCAGATGCTTATGTCTTTCCTTTTCTCCTTTGCTTTTTGCTTCTCTTCTTTTACAGCTATTTGTAAGGCCTCCCCAGACAGCCATTTTGCTTTTTTGCATTTCTTTTCCATGGAGATGGTCTTGATCCCTGTCTCCTGTACAATGTCACGAACTTCCGTCCATAGTTCATCAGGCACTCTATCAGATCTAGTCCCTTAAATCTGTTTCTCACTTCCACTGTATAATCATAAAGGATTTGATTTAGGTCATACCTGAAAAGTGGTTTCCCCCACTTTTTTCAATTTAAGTCTGAATTTGGCAATTAGGAGTTCATTATCTGAGCCACATTCAGCTCCCGGTCTTGTTTTTGCTGACTGTATAGAGCTTTTCCATCTTTGGATGCAAATAATATAATCAATCTGATTTGATTGTTGACCATCAACAGTGTTGACCATCTGGTGATGTCCATGTGTAGAGCCTTCTCTTGTTTTGTTGGAAGAGGGTGTTTGCTATGACCAGTGTGTTCTCTTCTCAACACTCTATTAGCCTTTGCCCTGCTTCATTCCATATTCCAAGGCCAAATTTGCCTGTTACTCCAGATGTTTCTTGACTTCGTACTTTTGCATTCCAGTCCCCTATAATGAAAAGGACATCTTTTTTGGGTGTTAGTTCTAAAAGGTCTTGTAGGTCTTCATAGAACTGTTCAACTTCAGCTTCTTCAGTGTTACTGGTTGGGGCATAGACTTGGATTACTGTGATATTGAATGGTTTGCCTTGGAAATGAACAGAGATCATTCTGTCGTTTTTGAGATTGCATCCAAGTACTGCATTTTGGACTCTTATGTTGACCATGATGGCTACTCCATTTCTTCTAAGGGATTCCTGCCTGCAGTAGTAGATATAATGGTCATCTGAGTTAAACTCACCCATTCCAGTCCATCTTAGTTCGCTGATTCCTAGAATGTCAACGTTCACTCTTGCCATCCCCTGTTTGACCACTTCCAGTTTGCCTTGATTCATGGACCTGACATTCCAGGTTCCTATGCAGTATTGCTCTTTACAGCATCGGACCTTGCTTCTATCACCAGTCACATCCACAACTGCATCTTATTTTTGCTTTGGCTCCATCCCTTCATTCTTTCTGGAGTTATTTCTCCCCTGATCTCCAGTAGCATATTGGACACCTACCGACCTGGGGAGTTCCTCTTTCAGTATCCTATCATTTTGCCTTTTCATACTGTTCATGGGGTTCTCAAGGCAAGAATACTGAAGTGGTTTGCCATTCCCTTCTCCAATGGACCACATTTTGTCAGACCTCTCCACCATGACCCGCCCATCTTGGGTGGCCCCACAGGGCATGGCTTAGTTTCACTGAGTTAGACCAGGCTGTGGTCCGTGTGATTAGATTGACTAGTTTTCTGTGATTATGGTTTCAGTGTGTCTGCCCTCTGATGCCCTCTCGCAACACTTACTGTCTTACTTGGGTTTCTCTTCCCTTGAATGTGGGATATCTTAAACTCTGTACCAATGACTATAAAACAACAAGGTATCCTGCTGGAGGATATGTTTCTCTTTCTTAAGACCCTTTTGACTAATCCTGTCATCTTAAAATGTATGTTGTGGGAATGAGCCTGGTAAGATCTTTCTATTGATAGTTCTAATCCCGTTATCTTAAAATGTAAATTATGGGAGTTGGTCTGGTAAAACCTTTACAACCTTGCAACATTCTTTTAATTTACTGTAATACCCAGTTGAAAAACTACATTGCTCTCTTGCTTAGACTACTATCCCCCTTCTGATGTTTATGTCAGAATCTTTCTCTGTTCCTTTTTATACTTTAATAAAACTCTGCTACACAAAAGCTCTTGACTGATCAAGCCTGGTCCCTGGTCCCAAAGCTAAATCTTATTCTTTGGAGATCACAAATCCAACACCATTCACTGTAAGCTATCAGTAGGAACAAAGAAAGAACCTTTTTTAATAGTGGTCAGGTATTTCAGAAACAGTGTATAACTGCACCTACTTTATGTTATTCAGTTTTTTTCAGAATCCTCAAATATAAGCATGTGCCTATTTTTAGGGGCTTTCTTGGTGGCTCAACTGGTAAAGAATCTGCTTGCAATGTAGGAGACCTGGGTTTGATACCTGGATTGGGAAGATCTCCTGGAGAAGGGAAAGGCTACCCACTCCAGTATTCTGGCCTACAGAATTCCATGGACTGTTTAGTCCATGGGGTCGCAAAGAGTCAGACACGACTGAACAATTTTCACTGGTGTATCGGTGGTAAAGAATCTGCTTTCAGTGCAGAAATGCAGGCTCGATCCCTGTCTTGGGAAGATCCCCTGGAGGAGGAAATGGCAACCCACTCCAGTATTCTTGCCTGGAGAATCCCGTGGACAGAGGAGCCTGGAAGACTACAGTCCATGGGGTCACAAAAGAGTCAAAAACAACTTAGCAACTAAACAATATCATCTATTTTTTAGGAATAATAGTAATGATGGAACATTTGTACACATTTACCAGTCTTTAAGAATTTTCCTTTTTTCCCCCACTGTCAGGAACAAATAACTTTGAACACAATTCAGAACAACTTTCATGAAATATGGTTTATTTCTTATGTTTTTTTCTTGACTGTATTATCTTTTCTACCACCTACTTCTTTGTAGGTCTTTTCTTTTCATTATTGCTTATTTCTTTACTTTTTCTCTCACATAAAACTGAGGGAAGATGTGAGCTTAGCATCCTCAATTCATGGTTCTATTGTGGTTATTAAAATGTAAGCTAAAACCTTGCAAGCACATGGTACCTTGTAGATAATTTTCTCCATTCAGACAGTTACACAAAAGCCTGTGAGGATTCTAGGGTCATTGCTGAAGCTATTTTTTAAAATCCTATAGCCTTTTTCATTGTTAGTTTTCACAACATAAAAGTTTTCATTTTTAGGGTTAAAAAATACCCTGATGAGTGGAAGAACTATTCAGCACAGCAGGTTATAAACCAATTAGGATGATGTCCTGGATGGTGATTTCCATGAACCTCTCACATTAGCTATTTCAGCTTTGTCTTTAAAAAAAGAAAAAAAAAAAAAACATTCAAAGTGAATAGAATAATGAAGAGGCTATTTAGGAAGGTTTGGACTCAGAGGAAGGGAAAAAAATCCTTTCATTAGGTTCCAGATAACAGCTAGCTTAATAAGCAGCAAGAGGCAGAGATTTACTGTAGGAAAAAAGTAAAAGGGTAAAAAATAAAGCAGTGAGATTGAAGGTTGGTCATATCATTGAAACTGGCAGCAAGGCAGGTTCCTATCAGATTATTTTGTTTTCAGAAATAACTATACTAACTTTGCTTTGAATCTCTTGCTAAGACCTGTCTTGGAAAAATCTAAGGTTCTTCATCTGTGTGTACCAAAATGCCTAAGGACAAGGCTGTTACCTAAACTTTCTTCAAATTGAGATAATTTGTGTACGGCTTTGTGGCTAACGTCTTAGTGTACTACATAATTTCTACTGGTTCATAGCATGACTGTTTCTAATTTTCAAGAGCGCAGTGGTAAATGCTCACCGGCCAAGAGTAAAATATGGGATCATCCTTGTCATTGGAGCCACTGTTATTTCTGCCTATGGCAGTGACTAAGGTAAAGATAAATTTGTTCCAAGCTGGAACTTTTCACTGGCTATGTAATAAGGAAGCACTTTGAACTGGGCCCTGGAGTATAAGAAAACCAGAGAGTCTGATGTTGCTAGGAAGAATGTTGATGAATTCAAGATAGTGAAAGAAAGGAGGGGAGCACTTTTGGTAGAAATGGTAGGAAACTGGCAGAATTGGGGGGAAAGACGTCTTTAGAGATTTTACAAATTGCAAACTCCTTTTAATAATTAGATTGCAATAGTAAGTATCAAGTAACTGGATAGAAATCCATATTCTGACTGGGCTAGCTGATGAGTAAAATCTAGTCTTTTTTCAAATTTATTTTAGCAGATTTTTGTTTGATTAATTGTAAATAAAATCATCTACTCCTGTTAACTTCCTGATACTTTGCCTAACTTTCTACTTCTTTCAAGTGTTTGCTCCTACTGTGTAAGGAAGCTCATATTCTTTAAGTCTCCTGTCTGATTTTGCTTCTTAAATTGCCAAAGTGAACTCTAAAAACATGTCTCTGTCATTTCCTTTTATATCGAATCTCTTGTGGTCCATGCTCTAACCACTTAACTGATGCTATTAATGACCACCAAAGAGGTTCATGGGCTTCCCTGGTGGCTCAGTGGTAAAGAAACTGCAATCCCTGGGCTGGGAAGATCGTCTGGAAAAGGAAATGGCAACCCACTCCAATATTGTCTGGGAAATCCCATGGACAGAGGAGCCTGGTGGGCTATAGTGCATAAGGTCACATAGTGTTGGATACGGCTTAGTGACTAAAACAACAACAAAAGAAGTTCATTTTGAGGTTCTAGGGACTACCTCTCAATCTTCATCCCCAGAGCCATTGCCTTGAACACAGGAATAATGTAACCTTTCCCAAGTCTCTCATTTCAGTTTCCTGCATTTAGTCTGCCTGTCTCCAGAGTATTCCAAGGCCTGGCCTTGGCTCTTCCACTCATAACTTCAGTTACTCATCACTATATGAATGACAGTTCTCATCATAACACCTCTGACTTCTTACCTGTTTGATCCATTCCGTGTAGCAAATTGTCTACATTGCCTTTCTTCTTGGGAATTATTATAACTTTATAGTCAACATGAAATTGTGCATCCATGTTGATGTCCAACAGCAATCATTTTCACCATTTTTTGATATAAAAAGAACCAACATTTCTGTCTTATTTATCTGAAAATAATTCAAAAGTTAAGCCAAAAAAAAAAAGCCCTCATTCAAGTAATATTTCCCAACAAAGAGTCTTTAAGTGAAGAATTTGCAGGTATCACATGTAGTCTGTGTTCTGGAAGGAGCATAGTAAACTAGGCATACGTACCTTACTGGAAAACAATGGTCACAGTCTCTTAGTTCCATCATTCCCTATGAGAGGGAAAAATCATTATATGAGAAGGCCAGAACTTCTAAGACCCCTTTCAAGAATTGCAAGGTTTTTATGACCCCATTAATTTCCTGTCAAAAACCTTCATGAAGTACTCAGGCAATGCATTCTATACAGAGGGAAGAATTTAGACAAAGTCTTATATATTTAATTTTCTCAATATCGTACTAATCTGTTCTTATCTTTCCATCTACCAGCCATCAGGTTTTACCTGGACCTCTATACTAGCATCTTACTCTGTTTTTCTGCGTCTTTACTTGCCCTCCCTTCCAATCTGTTCTTTATTAGCAGTATAACTAATCTTTGAAACTCAGATCAGTTGGTGTCTTTTTGCTGCATGAAACCTTTCAGTGGATTCCGCTTGCACTGAAGAAAAAAACCAAAATCCTTATCATAACTCACAAGGCCACTGGGAACTATGAACATCCCCTCCGTTATCTTTTTTTTTTCCTAGTGAGTGATACATTCAGATTAGTGGATTCTCTTTTAAGGGCATAGGTTCCAAGCGCATATCAGTATTGAACTAGATAGTTGACTTATGTTTAGTATTCCTTATGCAGCTTTGATTTTGTATACATTCTAATTCAGTCTCAAACACATAGTGGGTCATCAAGAATACATTTTTCGTGAGTGATGGGTAGACATAGAAACACGTAAATGAACACATGTATACAAACAAACCATTATCAGATAGTCAGATGGCTCCTTATTTCTAAGAACTTAGCAGAACAAAAGTATAATTTTGCTTAAGACCAAATTCAGGCAGTGTTTGTGTGTCTTTTTGTTTTGGTTAAAAAGCGTCAGTTTTATATATTTTTAAAAGACTCTATTCCCTTGCTGCAAATAGTACAGGCACAATGCTACCCTGTTTCTCTTTTTAAAGAAAATAATAGTGATACCGTATGTTTGTTGACAGCTTTGCAGTATAAAGCACTTTTCACACAGATTACCTCATTTTAGATTTCTCTATTTCTTCTGCTACTATGGGAATTCTATTTAAGAATTTCCCTTTAAAACTAAGGCAATTACCCCATTCAGTTCCTATATTCCTTAACAACACCTTCACCAAGGTATTGTCTCTCTCCTGTGTCTTTCTTGTCCAGATTTCTTGTACAGTTATGATTTACCCAGAATAAATGGAAATAGTAGGAGCAAACACAGAATTTTTTATTGTTCCTTATAAACTCAAGCATTTCATTTTAGGGGCTGCCATACTGTTAGGAATTGCCATACTGATGTTCAAAGTTTATTTACATACTTTGTATGAAAGGAGTTTCTCACTTGAATTGGGATTATTAGAAGAGGGAAATGGTTACTTTTTATCTCCTCCATACTTCACATCATTCACTGTAACATTCACAAGTTGCTGAGGTTTAAATAAGCAAAGATCATCTCAAGATGGGACCTGGGAAGGGCAGTTCATTTCTCTCATACCCTTTCCTTTTGGGCTTTTCAGCTAACACTGTTGTTGTTTATTCACTAAGTCATGTCTGAGTCTTTGTGACCCCATGGGCAGCAGCCCACCAGGCTCCTCTGTCCATGGGATTTCTTAGACTAGAATACCAGAGTGGGCTGCCATTTCCTTCTCCAGTAGATCTTCCCGACCTGGGGATCAAACCCGTGGCTCCTGCATTGCAGGTGGATTCTTTACCATCTGAGCCATCAGGGAAGCCCTTTACTGCTGAGCCAAGTCTAAAATTGACTTTATAATCGCTGATCCAATGTTTGTCTTAATAACCATGGATATAGTAAATGAACTAGAACTGATCAATATTTTTGATCTCACATTTACATTTCTGGAGAAGCATTTGAAGGGATCAATTGATGCTATACTTCATTAATTCATTTCCTCTTTACCCCCTTAATTCAGAAGCCCCATGTTCATAAAGGCTAAAACAAAATTGGAACAGGTACTTTGTTTTTATAATTTTGATTAAGTGAATATATTTGTTTTGTTTATATGTTACATGTTTGTGATTATTTTTGTTGTTGCAGTAGTGCATAAATTCTTATTTCTGACTTTAAAGTTTCCATGTGTTCCTTTATACTCCTCTCATGCCAAATTTGGGTTGGGCCCTGAGTAGAAAAACACATTCCCTCTCCTTCGGTAAGTAAAATAGACAATAAATAGACAATTGCCAAGTAGGATAATCAGTGTGTTCAGAGGTAATGGTATGAATTTAGTGCTCTGGAAACCATAATGTATGATGCCCCTATGCAAGCCCCTGATACAAGACATGGGTAGGGTGGAAAAGAATGGTCAGGAAAAAAATAACCCATGGCAGTGACTTTTGAACAGAGTGCTGCAGAGTGAAAAAGGGTAGAGAACATTCTGGGCAGAGGGAAAATATAGACTCATGTGAGACGTGGGATAACATCCTGCCTGTGGAAGACTCTTACGTGGCTGTATAGGGTTCACAACAGGTCATAGAAGTCAAGAAACTGGAAAAGAAAATGGGCCACATTACAAAAGATCTTGGAAGTCAGGTAAAGAGTTTTGATTTTATACTGAAAGCAATGGAAGGGTGACCTTAAAGGAATTTAATAAATGCTGACAGACACAGATCTTCATCTTCAAAAGTTTTCTCTGACCAGAGTTTTGAAGATAGATGGGGAGTGCAAAAGGCTGATATTAAAGCAGTAGTTCTCAGTCATGGCTGCACATTAGAATTACTGGGAGGACCTTTTAAAAATGCCAGTGCCTGGACTCCACCCCAAACCCATTAAGTCAAAAATTTTTGGAAATAAGGCCCAGACATTGGTATTTGTTAAAGCACCCCAGATGTGCACATGAGGTTACGATTCACTAAATAAGAGAGAGCATCAGGAAGCTTTTAATTAAAACAGTCTAGAGAGGAGACAGTTGGATGATAGAGAGGTTAGAAAAGCCATTAAGGAGGTTGAATGAATGACTTGGCATCTTGGTTAAAGGATAAGAAAGAAAGAGGAAGCAGAGATGATTTGTAGATTTCTCCTTGAATGGCTAGGGTAGAGATGATGTGATCAATTTTGGCTATGTTGAATATTCTCAAAGAATTTTGTAAGATTTGGCTATGTGGATATGGAGCTGAAGAGAGAGTTCTTAGATTAAAAACACAGATTTGACTATGATCACTGATAGGTGGTAAATGAAACGATATAAGTAGGTGAACTCACCAGGGAATATATGTAAAGTAAAAAGAAAAAAAGGTCTCTGGGAATAACAATTTTTAAATGATGAGCAGAGAAGGCTGAGGAGTGGCCAAAGAGGTAGAATAAAAATTTTTTTAAAATCTTGCCATGTTTATCATTGGAAGGTTTCAAGCAGGAGGTTTCAAGGAGGGCTCATCAGTGATAGCAAGTACTGAAGGAAGATGTGGAAAAAATAAAGACTTTATCTAGATAATCTCCAGTGCTGTAGTGATTTGAAGATTACTGTTCACAACTTAAAAAGGAATTCCTGTGGCAAGAGTCAAAATGGAGTAGATTCAGAAGGGTATTTAGGATATGAAAGTAGAAATAGTGGGTGTAGACTAGTACCCCTCAGACTTTAATGTGGATACAAATCACTTTTGGAATCTAGTTTAAAAATGCAGATTCTGATTCAGTAGCTATGAAGTGGGACCAGAGATGAGTGTATGCGTTCATGTGTGCCTGCTGTCACTGTTGTGTCTGACTCTTTGCGACCCTGTGGACCAAAGCCTGCTAGGCTTCTCTGCCCATGGGATTTTTCAAGCAAGAATACTGGAGCGGATTGCCATTTCCTTCTCCCAGGGATCTTCCTGACCCAGGGATCGAACCCTTGTCAAGATACTGCATGTCTAATAAGTTCCTAAGTAACACTGCTACTGCTGATACACAAACCATTCTTTAAGTAACTCTGGTATAATAAACCACTCTTTCATAAAGGAGAAAGTCATAGGATTTGCAAGAGTGGGTGTAGAACCAAAAGAAAGAATTTTTGTTTTATTTTTTGTTGTTTACTTTTTAGATAAGGTTCTAGACTGAGATTGAAGGATAGAAAATGGGTAAAAATGAAATCATTTCTCTTAGGAGGTATAAGAATTTTGAATACTGAATACAGGAAGGGAATTAGGCATGAGGAGGACTCGATGGACATGAGTGTGAGCAAGCTCTGGGAGTTGGTGATGGACAGGGAAGCCTGGAGTGCTGCAATCCATGGGGTCACAAAGAGTCAGACACGACTGAGCGACTGAACTGAACTGAGCTGAAGAAGACATGGTAAGTCACTGTAGTATTCTTTCTTGGAGAATCCTGTGTACAGAGGAGCCTGGTGGACTACAGTCCATGGGGTCACAAAGAGTCAGACACATCTGAAGTGACTAGCATGCACGCATGCAAAGAGAAACCTAAACCTGAAGAGAAGAGGGTAAGGAAGACTAGAAATAAAGAAAAGTCCGTTAGTAGACAATACCTGGCATTTTGCTTTTATAACACGTGATACCTGTTCAAGGAATTATTATTTTTATTCCTTAATTTAATTGGCTAGACTGTGGGCTGTGCCTGTGAGAAGTTAGCCCACTTTGCTTTTCAGGTATAACTTGCATTTTCTACACTCATCAACTCAAAGTTTGAGTGAAAAGGTGTAGGGATGAAATTCAGTGTGTGTTCAGGGTGGGAAAAAAGTCTTTTTTTATTCTACACGTTTAAAAATATTTTATTACAACAAATGCATCGACTTTGATGTGCAGATCTGTGGTGGCGAATGGGTTTTATTGTGTGCACTGCATGCTGGTGACATGGTAATACATTCGTGGTGCTGGAATTATAATGATACTCTTTAGCTCCACTTTAATGAACTCTTGCTGCACCCTTTTGAGTTGTTAGTACTTTATTTGCTACATTTGCCACTTAATTAGTAGACAGTGGGGACAGGCTGAACAGATGGATTGTCCAGTGATATGTTGTGTCTGTATCACATTGAAACAATTTATTTTCTGTCTTGTGAATGACCTACTATTGTAAACTGAAATATTTTTACATAGCTATAGATTAAGCTTCTCCTCCAACTTTAAGCTTTCATTTCAACCAATAGTTCCCCTTTGCCAAAGGAAGCCATTATTTTTTAAGTTGATTCATTTCAATGACCAAATCACATTTCAACATCTGCCTGTTTATGTAATTAATAAAATAATTTACATGTTCCATTATGACTGCATATTGGTATTTTCTTATAAATCTACAACTCTCCAACCAGTGGCAAAAATGTGGTCCTTTTTCCTTAAGTCATCTTTCCTTAAGTATAGGAACTAACACACACTTTCCTATATTTTATAACCAAACAGAAGAATGAGCTTTTGTCAGAAGACTAACTCATTTTCTCTATGAGAATATTCAGCATACTTTCTTTTTTTTTTTCATTTTTTTTTTCAGCATACTTTCAAGGAGGATAGTATGATCTTTGACATTCTGTTGATTAGGAAATTAAGCAATCTTCCCCGTGTACATGTGACTTTAAACAAAATATTTTGTCATTTTCACGCCTATAAATTCTGTTTACTGTCTTTTAAACGTCTGTGTTCCACAGATGGTATTGTTTCTTAATTTAAAAGTGGCTTTAATAACTTAGAAATGTGTTTAAATAATATGCTGCTTTGTGCTTGTGAGAGAGCATTTTATGACATTTTATAATGAAAAATTCTAATGCACAGAAAAGCTGAAAGACCTGTAAATGTCCCTGAACCCACCACCTAGACTGTGCTGTACAAATTCATCCCTTTCTCTGCCCATCAGTCCTTACTATTTTCTGATGCATTTCAAACTAAATTTAGAGACATCAGTACTTTTTACCCCTAAGCACTTCAGCATGCTTATCATTAACTAGAGCTAAGCGTTCATTTATAGTTCTTTTTGTTATTTTATTTGCTTGTTTTTTTGTGGCAAAATTTGCATAGAGTTAAAAGTTCAAATCTTATGTGTACCAGTCAATGGGTACTGATGAATGGGTACACCTGTGTGACGCATACCTCTGTCAAAAGAAAGGAAAATATCACCTCAGAAAGGAAAGAACCTTTGGATGTTAACTAGACTTATTATAGTGATCAGTTCATAATATATATAAATATCTAATTATGCTGCTTACCTGAAACTAATGTAAGTTTGTATGTCAATTATATCTCAAGTAAAAATAATAATGATAGTAAATGGATTAAAACAATGTAGTTGGTTGGTAGAAGGACGTGTGCTCATCTTCTCCTGTGAGAGCACCAAAATCACAACTAGCTGTTGAGCAGTCATCGACAGGAGGACTGCGTCTGCATGCTAAGTCACTTCAGTCGTGTCCAACTCTTTGCAACACTGTGGACTGTAGCCCACTAAGTTCCTCTGTTCATGGGATTCTCCAGGCAAGAATATTGGAGTGGGTTGCCATGCCCTCCTCCAGGGGATCTTCCCCACCCAGGGATGGAACCTGCGTCTCATGTCTCCTGCATCTCTTATGTCTCCTGTATTGGCAAGTGGGTTCTTTACCACTAGCACCACCTGGGAAGCCCAAGGGACCCACTAAGAAAGATACTCCATGTTCAGCGATAAAGGAGAAGCTGCAATGAGATGGTAGGAGGGGCACAATCATAATAAAATAAAATCCCATACCCGCTGGGTGGGCAACCCACAAACAGGAAAATAATGGTACCGAAGAAGTTCTCGCAACCAAAGAAGTTGTGAAGGTTTTGAGCCCCAAATCTGGCTTCCCAGCCTGGGGATCTGGTAAAGGGACTCAGAATCCCCAGAGAGTCTGACTTTGAAGGCCAGTGAGATTGAACTGCAGGACTTCCACAGGACTGGGGGAAACAGAGACTCCACTATGGGAGGGCACAAACAAAAACCTGTGCACATCAGGACCCAGGGGAAAGGAATAGTGACCCCCCACAAGAGACTTACCAGACATACATGCGAGTATTGGAGGGTCTCCAGTAGAGGCATGGGTCAGCATTGGCCGGCTGTGGGAACAAGGGGCGGGGGGTGGAGGACACTGGAAGCAGCAGTCCTGGGAGGTGCCCTTGGTGTGAGCCCTCTTGGAGGTTGCCATTAGCCCTACCACAGAGCCCATAGACCCCAGGGCTGGGTCACCTCAGGACAAACAAAATTGAGAGGGAGGCAGCACAGCCCCACACATCAGCAGACAATTGGATTAAAGTTTTACTGAGCACTCCCTGCCACCAGAGAGACCCAGTTTAACCCACCACGAGCCCTCCCATTAGGGAGCTTACACAAGCCTCTTAGCCTCATCCACCAGAGGGCAGACAGAAGAAGCAAGAACTACAAGCTTGCAGCCTCCTGAAGGAAAACCACAGTCGCATAAAGCTAATCGAAATGAAACGGCATAGGATGATGTCCCAGATGAAGGAACAAGATAAATCTCCAGAAAATAATAATGATAGTAAATGAAGGGAACTTTTTAATGTTGGCTTTAGTTTATTTCAACTGAATTTGAACATGACTGAATATGATTGCCAAGCTATACCATTCCAGGGAAATGATACAGATGTCTATATGCTATTTGTTCATCCAGGCACTGGAATGACTGAGTTCTTCCTAATAGCCTTGTAAGATGAGTTTCTATCTGTGACAGACATATCAAGGAGCATGTATTTCACAGACTGTTAGAGCTGGAAAGAACTCCAGGGATCATCCAATCTACTACCCACCTTTGCTTAATAGCTCAGGATTTGAAAAGTCCTATGGTGTTACAAAAGTGCATAACTGCCTATCTTTCCCCTGTAATTAGGGGCCAAATACTCTGCTCAGTGTCTTGTGTCCAACATTTCTTTAATCTTCATAGATTATTAACCTTCTTGTTATTATTATCCCCATTCTACAGAGAGCAAACCGAGTGTGAAAATAGCATTAAATTATTAATCTTTGGCATGTGCAAACTAACCTTAAATGTTAGACTGATATTATAAAATATTTTTAACTTAATTATTTGTTCTGGGTCTGTCGTCTGTGAATTTAAAATGAAATGCTTGGCTGTTCCTGAATTCCAGCTTTTGGGGGATTTAGAGGAGAAGCATATATTCAAATTAGTCGTAGCAGCTAGGATTTAATCATTTGTCTATAATCCCCCCTTTTGTTTTTCAATTTTTTGGTCTGAAATGTCTTCTCAGACATTGTATTCTGTTTGCACAGCAACCACATTCCTCTGTCCTGTTCCTAAATAGAGTAAATGCCCATTTCTTCTAGCTACATTCGACTTCATGGTTAGTATGTTTCTTCCTCTTCTTAATGGGTTTGAGACTTCTCTATGCAGAGTTTAACTACAGATGAAACTTGTACACAACCATGTTTAAATTCCATGTGGAAGTAGAAGGAACACATCTTTTTAAATTGGAGGATAGTTGCTTTACAATGTTGTGTTGGTTTCTGCCATACAAGAATATGAATCAGTCATAAATATCCATATATCTCCTCCCTTTTGAACCTCCCTCCCACCCCCTAAGAGGAACAAATCTTAATATTTCCTATAAATTGAGTGATTATTATTTTTACTTCCCTTGGCTCCTTATAAATCTTTGACTATAAAACATTGATGTATACTCACATTACTCAAGGTATAGTTGTACCCTAAGTTTATACAAGAATAGAATAATGATGATTTCTTTGTTTTCAGTACCCTTCTTGATAATGCCTAGCCTTTTGCTGACTGTTTTGGCCTCAGGGAACATTTTGATTACCATATTTTCTTCCTGATACTAGCAAATGGTTCACAGTGTATTAAACTTCAATTGGGAAAAATTTCCTTACAGTTGACCACAGTTAAATAGATGACACTCTTTACCCATTCAAATGACCTCAAAAAATTTACTTGTAATTTAAATATTTAAGCTCAGTGCTTTCTACCTGGAACTCTTATATACTCTTGGACTCATTGAGATCCACAGAGTGCTCCCCCTAGCAGATTACAAATGTTTGCTGGTAATTATAATGTCTGTACAGAGAAACAATAACACCTTACTTTAGTATGGTCCTTGAGTCTTTTATCCATTATTGAATTTTACCTTCACGATGATACAACTATCAGTATTTCAGTTTTGCAATTGAGGAACTTGAAGCTGTGATGAATCAACTTATGCAAACTACAATACCTATTTCATCACAAATCCAGGGCTATAGCCCATTACTAACTGCTAGTCAAGGTTTCTTTCTGAAACTTAGTCACAGTGATTTCTAATTCTCAGACAGTAACTTGAGTACAGAAATTGGAACAGAGCTGTTCTTTGTTCTCTGGCAATATATATATTAAAAAAGTCAGTCATTTCAGTTTTGAACATTTTCCCTTAGAAAAGATGTTGAGGGAATTTATATCAGTCAAGATCATATATTGATAATCAAGCATAGCTAGCTTAAAAACTTGAAGTAAAAGACTGGTTAGTACTAAATCAACTGAACTGTTTCTTTCTCTGCAGTATTGTGGTTCTTGACATGATTGCTTGGTTTCCAATTTGACACTTCTGGAGATCTGGAAATCAGGACACATGCTGAGTCTCAGTCTGTCATCCTGAGCCCTAGCATTGATTATTTATTCCTTTCATTGTCCAGCATCTACTTACTGCACAATTCCCTTGAGAAGCTTACCCTATTGGACCTCTGAAAGATGAAATACACACATTAGGGTAGCTCTTCAGTTACCAACAGGTACTGATTATCTGAGTTTATAAACATATATTTCTTATTATTTCATTTTTGTATGTCAGATGAGTCTGATATAAGTATAAATCTACAGAATGGGACCAAGTACATTGCCATAATATATCTTTGGTCTGTCATTAATATCCTGGGTGAAGTGTTGCAAGTATGGTGAAATTCTGTAGTTTGAATTGTTGCCCAATTATGAACACTTACCAACTCTAACTACCTTGATGGTCCATCTCCAAATTAACTTTTCTCTTTGATGATCTTCAGATTTTATATTTACTTTCATTCCTTCATAAAATGAAATAGATTTAAAAAATTCTAAAATTCTCTTCTGTATACATTCTTTAGGGTCTACTCTTAGGATAGCTATATCAATTATACTCTTTTTTTTTTTTTTTTTTGCTATGTCACATGGCTGGTAGGATCTTATTTCCCCAACCAAGAACTGAACCTGGGCCCTTGGCAGTAAAAGTGCAGACATTCCTAACCACTGGACCTCCAGGACATTCCCTGCATTGCCTTTTTAAATTTGCATAACTAATGGCTGCTCCATTAGTCTCTACATACTGATTTGGTTCTCTGACTCTAGTCTTACTCACTGTCCAGTGAGTGTTTGTCAAAAAACCCTTTATCACACAAATCTAAGTACTCAATCATATTGTGTCCTTGGTGCAACATTGCATCTCTTATTCATATCTGCTCAAGCAATACATATTTCACATCAGCCCTTTTCAAAAAGCTGAATTCTCCAAAGTTGTATGTATGATACATTTTACAAGTCTTGAAAATATATTATTAAATTTTTATTGAAGTACGATATACATGAGGAAAAGTGCACATCACATAAATGTCTAGCTTGGTGAATGTGCGGAAACAGATTACAACTGTGTAAACAGCACCCAAATCAAGAAAAACTATGTTAGAGGACCCTTAAAAGTCTCTATCATGTCTCTTTC
Source organism: Bos mutus (assembly GCF_027580195.1). NCBI lineage: Eukaryota > Metazoa > Chordata > Mammalia > Artiodactyla > Bovidae > Bos > Bos mutus. The sequence continues at coordinate 99,973,621 of NC_091646.1, forward strand.
AGTGAGTACCAGTCCCACAAAGGTAACAGCTATCTTGACGTCTATAATCATCTTACTTTTTCCTGGTTTTGCACATTTTATAAATAGAATAATACAGTATGTCCTTGGTTTTGGCTAACTTCTTTCCATCACCATTATGTTTGTGAGATTAATACATCTTATTGAATATAGATGTAGATATTTAATTCTCATTGCTGGGTAGTATTCTATTGACAAATTTACCACAAGGTATTTATCCATTCCAGTATGGCAACTGGGAATGTGGGTACTTTCCAAGGTGGATACAATCTTCTAATTTTGTACATGTCTTTTGGTGAATATTAAGTATGCATTTCTCTGGGATATATACCTGGGAGTGGCCTATAAGTCAAATCATGTTTAAATATATTTGACAAGTAGACTAGAGAAATCTCTGGTGTTTATCTTTTTGTAAAGAAAATAATCTCTATAATTTCTGCTCTGCAAAATGGATTCTCACATATGGTTAGTTATTTCACAAGGGGTGATACATCTGCTGTCTGTCTTTCAAGTATTCATCTGATTGTACTTATGTTAATAACAATATAGTTTATTGTTGTGATTATCCTCTGGAGCTCAGTATGTTTCAAAATTTGAAAATGCCCATAAAAATATCCTTATCCAATAAACACATGCACTTGTCTATGTTACTTAGTCTAAGATTTAATTAAAAAGACAGACTGAGGCAAAAAGACATGCAGCAGATTTTCTCTGACCTACAGTTTAAGAATGTCAGAGAGAGATCATTGATTAGTTTTGACTTACTGGATTCCTCCCCCCACAGTTATTTTTAATTTATGGATTTTTTGAATCAGATGAGACTACTCCACTAGTAAACATGAATATTAAAGATGTTTTATACATGAAAATATGGTCAATGCAAAGGCATTAAATCAAAAACAAAGGATGCCCAGAGAATATTTATTTGCTTATAATAGAGATCGTAGAAAGTAAGAGGAAAATAATGAGGGAAATCTGAAAGACTTAATCCAGTTTTTAAATTATATGGACTTGAAATGCAATAGATGGTGATTGCGTTCAGAGAAGAAAGACTCAATGTCCTGTGTAAGAGTTAACCTTGGAAGTGTTGACTTGGCCAAAAAGTTCCTTCTGGTTTTTCTGTAGCATCGTATGGAAAAGCCCCAATGAACTTTTTGGCCAACCTGTAGCACTTGTACATTATTCTAGAGAGGAAACATGGATACTTGAAAAAGTATGAATGGACAATTCATTTGGCAGTTATCAAAAGTATACCATGTGCCAACCATGGGGCTACGCTCTAAGAAAATTTTTAAATGAATAAAATTCTAACCTAGACTAGATTCCCCTAGAAGCAGACCTTGAAACAATGGCTTAAGTAACAATGACTTACTTATATGATGATCTCAGGCAGTACCTGTAGGAGAGTAGGACAGTGAAATATGTAAAGGAAAGAAGCCAGTAATTGAGCCAATTACTGAGCAGGTTACTGCTGTGAACAACTAGAGTCCAGCCCCAGTTAGTGAAGTCTGAGTGAAAGTGAAAGTTAAAGTGAAGTCACTCAGTCATGTCTGACTCTTTGTGACCCCATGAACTATAGCCCACCAGGCTCTTCTGTCCATGGGATTTTCCAGGCAAGAATACTGGAGTGGGTTGCCATTTCCTTCTCCAGGGGATCTTCTTGACCCAGGGATTGAACCCCAGTCTCCTGCATTGCAGGCAGACTCTTTACCATCTGAGCCACCAGGGAAGCCCTTAAGTCTGAGAGATGGTGAAAAATACACCTGACAGTTGTTATCAATAAGGGGCAGTTATCTCCCACATCTCATCCATCATTGGCTGATTGACTTGTCAGTTCTCTACAGTAAGATTTCTACCACTCTACTAAAATCATTTTCTGCATGATCTTCAGGAAATCTCTTGTGGTCAAAGCCAGTGGATACTTTTGGTATGGGTTTTTGGAAATCTGACTGCTTAGGTCCAGGTGTTGGCTCTTGTATTCACTATCTGTATGACCTTAGGCCAGTTCTTTAACATAGCCCCTATTTCTTCATTGGTTAAATGAGGAGAACAGCAACAACAGTAATGACACAAACAATGATACCTACTTCATAAGATTATCATGGTGGTTAAATGAGTTACATGTAAAGAGCTTAACACAGTACTTTAAGCACAGAGGGTATTCAAATAATGTTTTATTATGATTTGTATTGGCTCCTGTGACATCTGTGGTATATGAAAGTTTAACCACACTTGTGGTTTTGAAATTTTCTCTTATCCACGTTTCTTTGGACGTGCCCTTTCCAGGTGGTCCTCCTTCCTTTCTAGCCATTCATCCGTCTGATTGACTATTTATGCTGTATCCTGTCTTTGTGCTGTATTTTCCAGGACTCCATCTTTAACCCTCTGTTTTGCTCAGTCTATACACCATACCAATGAGCATGTGTTCATATTGGTGGCTTCAATTTTTACTTTTCTCTAGTGATCTCTAATCCTGAATTTCTCTGTCTCCCAAAATACACAGCTGTGCCGTGCATAGCATCTTCAGTCCAAGTGACTGAAATGATAGTCCTATATGGAAGATCCTCAGAACTTTCCACTGGATCAGTCTAAGACTGAACTCATTGCCTTTTCCTTAGAACCATTAATCTGTATTCCTTGTGAAAGTGAAAGCATTGTTGCTCAGCCATTTCTCTTTGCAACCCCAAGGACTGGAGCCCACCAGGCTTCTCTGTCTGTGGAATTCTCAGGCAAGAATACTGGAGTGGGTAGCCATTCTCTTCTCCAGGGGATCTTCCTGATCGAGGGATCAAACCCTGGTCTCCTGCATTATGAGCAGATTAGATTCTTTACCACTGAGCCACCAGGGAAGCCCCTTTATTCCTTGAGGAGATGATAAATAACACCTTCATTTAACAGGCACCAACCAATCAGCAGTCAGGGAATCTTAGACTCCATTGTTTCCCCAGTGCTTAGGCTAATGCCTGGTATCAATAGATGGTAAAGAAAATGGTAATTGGCAGGATGGAAATATTGATGCAGAGGGGTAGACGGATTGTTGAGTAACCTATAAATCTGTTTCTTTAAGTATTATCTCATGATCATCCACAATTGAAGGTCAGAGATGAGAAAGCACATCTTTAGTGGGGTGCATACCCAGTAAACCATTTTCTGTTAGTAATTTATACACACATGACCCCTTGGGGATAAAAACCTTCATTGCTGTGATTGCACAGGCACTCAAATGGGATGTTTGTCTGAAATGATGGTATAGACTATAGAAGCTTCCTTCTTTTTCAACAATTAAGAAATATCTACCCACATGATCAGAGAAACTGTTTTCCTTCTTTCTCATATAGAGTGATAGCCTTTTAAAAATATAAATTATGTCTATCCTATTGAAATGAATATAAGATGTGTAAAATATTCACTGGCATAAATGCAAATGGCTTACCATGTTTTTGTCAAAAAATACTAGGCGTTCTAAACATTTTGATAGCATAGTAAAATGTTACCAATTAAGGCTAATTAAGGCAAATTGTAATCATAGCCTTTTAGAGGAAAGTCAATTTTATTATTTCCAAATACATGTAATATGCATATAACAATAGGCCAAGGAAAATAAAGAAGTGCCAGCTATGCATAGCAAACCAGCCTGCTATGATAAGTTGGAAAATGGTTTGCAATCAGGTTATCAATTGTTTCTATGATTGATAAAAAATTCCAGAACACTTAAAGAGACGTTTGCTTATATTTTAAATTGCTTTTTTATGATAGCATTTACACTAGTAATTTTGTAAACTGAAGATTAAACAGACTAGTTAATAACTGTAAATCTCAACTATAATAAGTGCTATACTACCCAGTGGGGGAACAACAGCAATGCAACAAGCAAACAAAAAAAATGGTTTTCACAGATTACAAGGAGGTACTGACATTTAAACAGAGGGTGACATGTTAAGCAAAGTTGAAATATAATATGCTGAGTGGATTTGCAATGCAGAGCAAACACCCAAACCAAAATGAATTCAATAAAACAGTATCTATCATGAGTGTCACTTACTCAGTTTTACCTATTCCAGGCACCAGATTCTTTCATTCATGTCACAGGCACTAATCTTGTGGGGTCTATTTAGCCCTGATGGTTATTTATAAAATATCTCAAGTACTTCTTTAACTCATAACTTGGAATAATTTAAGAGAGGCAACAACAGGTTTAATTAAGAAGACCTAAGCTTATGCCATGAAATAAGAAGCACAATACTGTGCTGTATAAATTTTATTTGTCCGTTGCCCATCTCTACCGCATTCTCCACTCTGGGAGGCTAATGTGTGTCATCAGTGGTCTCCCATGTCCTCTGGCTTCCAGTTGATTTAGCCACTGGGAAGTGGGAGTTGGAAATAGAATAAAGAGGGCAGAGAGGTCAGGATATTTATTCTGCTAGTTCCCTACCCATGAAGTTGCTTCAGGCTATGTCCCTTGACAAAAGGTTACTGCTCTTCTCAAGGTGCTTTCTTATGACTCTCAGCTTCTGGCCACTTCTCCCTCCCCTGATATCTTGGGCCTATATGTAGTAACATCTCCACTGCTGCAAGACCCAGTTTCTTATATTATCTCTGGTGATTTTCCTACACCCTGATTGTGTTATAATTTGTTCCTTTGTAACTAAATCGCTCAGATTATCCAGGCCAGATCAAGCTGAGATATTCCACAGGACAGTGTGGGGACACTGAAGGGTTTAAGTGAGGGAGTGGAGTGATTAGATTTATCTTGTTTATTACTTTGTCTACAATGTGCAAGTTACATTGGAAAATAGACTTGAGGCAGAGAGACTATGTAGTCTGCTGCAAACATAGGCAGAAAATGATAGAGCTTTGCATTGGCAATGTGTGGAAACAAGGAAGGAGTTCTGTATGACAGAAATTAGTAGCCAATTATATATGGTGTTTTGCAAGGCTTAGGGAAAATTCTAGAATGTCAGATTTCCTGCTTAAGGAATAAAATAAATAGTGGTTTTATTACTTGTTTTCTATGGCATTATTTCCATTTTATGAAATCAGCTTAAAGAAAGGATTACATGGCCCTTAAAGAAAAGAAAAAAACAATCTTGTCATGTTTATTTTGAATATTCTAAAATATTCCAGAGCAGAATCTATAGGGAATTGCTATCTTTGACTCACAAGAATATAAAAAAATAGCTTCAGTGTAAGTCTGTCCTACTTGTAGAATATAACTGGCGTGAATTCTAAAATATTGTTACAAGAAGTTTCTAAATATGCAGGAAAAAAAATTTTGAGACCAAGTAGTTTTCTTGGGAGTTGAGAGAAATATCAATAGGGGAGTGAGGAAGTGAGATAGGTAAGGCAAGACAGCCAGTTAAGGATGATGCATAATCAAGCAGGTTACCACGATGACCCACTAGAGCTTTATCCCACTGGGAAAGCTCTGGAACCTTTATAAAACACATATCTCAAAGTTATCTTCCCTAGCATCAAGGGTGCTCTCATGTTCATACCCCAGTGCCTACCATCAGCCATTGATGAGAGGCTGCTTCTGGGAGGCAGGGTGGTGAGAGAGTGGAGAGGGGATGGCAAAGCATACTCTTTGGGGCAACACAAAGCCTACAAGCAACAAAATGTCAGTGATAGTATTGGAAATAAGGCTGCTGGGCACTGAAGTGATAAGGGTGGGGAATTTGGACATTCTGTTATAGGAGCTTTCAAAAAGGTTATTGATATTTTGCTCCAGAGATGAAGAACAGACAGAGTTAAATTTTTCACTTATACTATTGATGTTCTAGGTCACTTTCAGGAAGTTGACTTAACAAAAACTCATGTTTGCCTTTAAAAAAAGTAAGAAATACTACTGTCCGTCATGCTAGCTGTAACACAATGAGCAATTTCTTTCATAAGTAATAAAAAATGTGAGATAATATTTGGATGTTCAATTTCATATGTCTTCTCCAGACTAGCATTTACTCCCACATATTCATTTTTCCTTCTCTTTCAGTTGAAAGAATTCAGAGTCAGTGGGATGAAGTACAGGAACACCTTCAGAACCGGAGGCAGCAGTTAAATGAAATGTTAAAGGATTCAACACAATGGCTGGAAGCTAAGGAAGAAGCTGAGCAGGTGGTGGGGCAGGCCAGAGCCAAGCTTGAGACATGGAAGGAGGGTCCCTACACAATGGATGCAATCCAAAGGAAGATCACAGAAACCAAGGTTAGTATCAAAGATATGTTCTTAAAATACACTGGATAAAATTATACCGTGGATTAAAATTTAATGGTTTTGTATGTAAATTTATTAAAAGAAAACATAGACTGAGGGAAAAAAATCTATATAGTCTTCTTGGATGGATGGCTTCCATTTCTAAATTAGTCATTGTTTAGACTACACCAAGCTACACAGCTTGTTTTTAATACTAGACTTATTTGAAAAATAAACCCTGAAATCTCAATAGGTGAGTTACAGTGATGATTAATTCCTTGGTTGTGTCATAGTCCAATAGAGGTCAAAAAACTCTTCTTGGGAGCTTTCCCCTAAATGGTGAGTTGCAGATTCAGGATTTTCTAATTTTATTAAACTATAATTTTAAAATCATGTCTGCCCTAAGTCACCACAGAAGAATAAGAGAGAATGTGGTAAAGACATGGGGTTTTAGGGCCAGGCCTCAAAATTGTGGACATTACTTCCATCCATATCCCATTGACCAGAACTTATTCCAAATTTAATTTCAGGAAGAATAAGTTGGAGTAACAAACTGGTGAACTTTTAGCTGCTCCTTGCCATAGCTAGTTTTCCAAAGGGTCTGAACAGCTAAGAGGACACAGTTTTTATTTCTATGACAAGAATGTTAGAAAGCCATAAGTTTGTAGTATTTCACAAACTTAGTACATTTGTTGGAGGCATCATCTAAGTGAACAAAAATTTTCTCTTTCATAAGATATTTGTTACCACTAAAATGTTCTCCCTTTGACAAGGGTAGATGAATTAGGAATTTCTAAGGATGGTTTTTCCAATTTCTCATTTGATTATGTGAAATACAGAATCCGTGTGGTTATTCTTGAGGGTTCTGCTCTCATCAATCAGGTACTCAGTATGTCACGCTATTTCATTTTTCTCTCAAAAATTTAAGATTCTATGAATCTAGCAGATAATGGAACAGATTGGTTAACTGGTAAGGAGAGATTACATGGAAAAGTAGTTTGGACTGGACCCTTGGGTTAGAAATGAGGGGAAGGAGAGGTGAGAGGTGTATAAAGATAGAAATGATCAGAGCAAGAAGACTCTGAAAATTGGCAGTTAAGAAATACTCTTAAAACATACAAGAACCCTAAAGTGATGGCAAGAATAATTAAGGTTTAATAGCTTCTGAAAGAGCAAGGGGCTTTAAATAAGAGACGGAAAGAGTTGCAAAAGTAAATATGAGAGGAGGAAACAAAACAGTTTTTTCATCAAAACAAGCAAGATGTTTTGGACACCTAAAACAAAGACAAGATTATATTATAATTGCCATCCTTATCAAACTTTTGAAATAAAAATTTTCTTTTGAATAGTCAGTCTAAAACTGTGCCTTAAAATGGCTCAGCCATTATCTTTGGAAACTTATGTTTTTGTTTGTGATATTTAGGAATTTAATGATATATATTGTTACAACTTCAGTGTAGGTTCCTAACACAAATAAAGATGACTAAAGCTGTAATTTTCATGTCCATTTCCTAAATAACATATGCTAAAGCTAAAGTAATACTAATACTGACATTTAGAGAATACTTGGTACTTGTCAAAAACTATGCTAATCACTGCATATATTGGCTTAGTTCATCCTCCCGAAAACTTTTCATGAAAAATAGTATTATTGTTCCCAGTTTACGTATAAGAAAATTGAAAGCCTAGTGAAGTTCAGTAACTTCTCTTAATAGCAATAGAGTTGGAATATGAATGCAGAGCAATTACTTTTGTAAATGACCTCCCAGATTTCTTCTTTAACCCACTGTCTGTGTGGCTTAAACAGATCAAAAAACACTGAAAGTATCCAAAAGGGAGAAAATTGTAGTTGTGAACTGACAAATAAGATTACCAGTGAGCCAACAGGTGGAAAATGAAAGTAGTGAAACAGCCTACTAGGGAGAAGTTTTCATATTCCATTTTACTGTGGAAAAACTAAAAAGATAAGTGTAGATTATATTCCATTTTTAATGAAACTCCAATGTTTAATTCTTATAAAAGTCAGGGAGCCTGATAAAGTGGAGGACTGCCTTTATGTCTGCTGTGTTATCACTCCTGAGTGATATTAGCTGGCTTATCACTTACAGTTTTCTTTTAGGAAAAAAGTGTGAAGATAGACATAATAGACACTGGTTAATTTGACCAGAATCTCCTTACTCCATGAATTCTTTCTTACTCTCTGTATCTAGGATTAGCATAGAGATGGTGAGCCTAATAGTCAGTCATCAGACTGTATCTATAAACTTGGAGAGCTGTAATTACAGTAGCCAGCTTTCCTTGGAGTAGCATCGCTGATGACTACCCTCCTCGTCACAATGAAATAGTTTCAAAGCCAACCACTGGCCCTGTTATACTCTTTGAAAACTGAAACCAGTCGTCATACCTGAACTACTGAAAAAAATCACTCATCATTCTGATATTTTAATGATTCATAATTGCTACCATTTGTCTATAGTTTCTTCTGCTTATCTACATATTTTTAATTGTCTTCATATTGTAGATAAAATTTTGAATTCTTATTTTAAAGGTAGTATTATCATATAAATATATATGTTGCTGTATAAGTTTTAATAATTATCATTTTAACTATAATATTGCATTCAGTTCCATCTTTCACCATTTCCCTACTAATTTAGAAAACCTCTGCTCTTGGTTAGACAAAATAGTAGATTAAACACTGAAATAACAGCCCCTTCACAAAGTAAAAGTCAAATCTGAGATGGCATCTGAGAAAAGTCCATCTTGAAAGCATGTACAAGGTAGAAGGAGATAGCAGCAGGAGAGTATTTGGCAAAAGAATAGACTGTAGATGGTCCACTGAGTCAACAGTTAATGAGCAGATCATTAAGAGATGCCCATAATGTATGTCTAGTTTCTTTCTTTCCTATAATAACCCTGACTTTTTTGTAAACAAAGCATAAAGTAAGTAGGTGATTTTGTTAACTGCACGGCTTCATTTGCTCTTCTACATGGACCTAGTAAAGTAATATATATATATATTTTTTGAGATGGAAAGACAGATATTAGGGGAAATCATGCAGGATTTCCATCCTAATCAAAATATTTGCCAATAGGCCATAGCAGAAGAGATGATGCCATTTAATTTTTGTAAGAGGTAAGATGGCACACCATTGGCACCTAAAACTGCCAGCAGTGGTCATCTTTGGCTTTCTTTTATCTGGCACAATCTAGGTTTACTCCACAACCTGTTTCCCAGGCTGTTAAGACTAGTCTAAACTTGGCAGTGGATTCTTTGGAAAAAGTATTTCTTAATGATTTTAAACTTTCTTTTCTGGTGTCAAGAGAGATTTACCCAGACTCAGAGTTTTCATTTATTTTTCCCCCTTTCAGCTTTTGAAAGAGCAATTCCTTTTTTGTCTGTCTTGTGATTGCTTTTGTGTCAAATTCAGCATAAAAGCTTTTCAAACGTGATGGCATTAGCTGTTTTGTGCTTGGCTGAGCTAAGAGTACATGAATTCAATAGAGAAGTGAAATCTTGTTTGAGCCTAGCTGATTTGGCTATATAATACTTAAAACTATCTGAGGTGAGAAACTCAGTAATTTATCAAATTATTAAATACAGGTTTCTGAGGCTGTAAAATATCTAGTTTTGAAGACATTCATTTGGGAATGGAAACAGAGTGTAATCATGTAATTAATAATAATTTTAAAAGTTGATCTTATATGTAGTAAATCTAGTAGCTTTTTGATGATTGAAAATTATTTTACTAGAAAGAAACTAACCAGGGAGAACTTCTTTTTCAAACATAGATGCAGAGCCTGACTGTTTTCATTTTAAGAGGGAATAAGTGGTATTAGATAGTATCTTTATCTACCGAAAAGATATATATACAGTAATGGAAGCTAAATCCTCCTTTCACATATTTTATTTACTATTTAGATGAGCATTGGAGAAGGAAATGGCAGCCCACTCCAGTGTTCTTGCCTGGAGAATCCCAGGGATGGAGGAGCTTGGTGGGCTGCCGTCTATGGGGTCTCACAGAGTCGGACACGACTGAAGCGACTTAGCAGCAGCAGATGAGCATAAAATTAAACCAGCAAATTGACCCCAATGGTAGTTTTAGGCTTGGATTTCTGATACGGTAATGACAAATTTTTATTAGAAAACTTCTTGCTAGGACCTGCCATTTATTCATGCATTTTCTATATTTCCTTTTGCTCTCCCCTAAAGATTCCGTGTGATTAAGGAGAAAGAATCAATACCTAATGGTACTTTTCCTCTCAAAGTATGTATGAGTATATTAAACTTCTCAAAGCATACAGAGTGCTTCCTACATCACTGATAGAGCACAAGAAAAATAATGGGTAGTTTCCCAGGTCCTACTACAGTATATAAATGTTTAGTGCAGTCACCAAGACTTCGATGGCATTATGCTCTGATTGCACCATATTTTGCCTTAGTTCCTTTTCACAGTTTAACTTATTCCATGCTTGAAAATATGATGTGGCAACTCTGTAAACCCACTCCTCTATACAAGCAGCAAATTGCAAAATTGTTAAAATTGCTTTTTCTAAACTCTGGAAATTAACCAAAGGTTGGCAACAATATGTAATCTACTGAATTTCACTAAGAACAGCAGGGTTTGAGGCTTTTTAACTTGGCTTATTCCCATTACTTTCTTCCAACTACACAGTAGCCTTAAAAATAAACAATCTTAGATATGCAGATGACACCACCCTTATGGCAGAAAGTGAAGAGGAACTCAAAAGCCTCTTGATGAAAGTGAAAGTGGAGAGTGAAAAAGTTGGCTTAAAGCTCAACATTCAAAAAACAAAGATCATGGCATCTGGTCCCATCACTTCATGGGAAATAGATGGGGAAACAGTGGAAACAGTGTCAGACTTTATTTTTGGGGGATCCAAAATCACTGTAGATGGTGATTGCAGCCATGAAATTAAAAGATGCTTACTCCTTGGAAGGAAAGTTATGACCAACCTAGATAGGATATTCAAAAGCAGAGACATTACTTTGCCAACAAAGGTCCGTCTAGTCAAGGCTATGGTTTTTCCTGTGGTCATGTATGGATGTGAGAGTTGGACTGTGAAGAAGGCTGAGCGCTGAAGAATTGATGCTTTTGAACTGTGGTGTTGGAGAAGACTCTTGAAAGTCCCTTGGACTGTAAGGAGATCCAATCAGTCCATTCTGAAGGAGATCAGCCCTGGGATTTCTTTGGAAGAAATGATGCTGAAGCTGAAACTCCAGTACTTTGGCCACCTCATGCGAAGAGTTGACTCATTGGAAAAGACTCTGATGCTGGGAGGGATTGGGGGCAGGAGGAGAAGGGGACGACAGAGGATGAGATGGCTGGATGGCATCACTGACTCGATGGACGTGAGTCTGAGTGAACTCCGGGAGTTGGTGATGGACAGGGAGGCCTGGCGTGCTGCAGTTCATGGGGTCGCAAAGAGTTGGACATAACTGAGCAACTGAACTGAACTGAAAGCTACTAGAGAAAGATAATAGAATTTATATAAAACATATTTTCTGACCACAGCAGTATAAAACTAGAAATCAATTACAGAAAGAAAAATGGGAAAGGTGCAAACATGTGGAGACTAAATAATATGCTACTAAAAAAGCAATGGGCCAATGAAGAAATCAAAAGGGAAATCAGAAAATACCTCAAGACAAATTAAAACTCCAAAAATCTATGGGATGCAGCAAAAGAAGGCTAAGAGGAAAGTTTGTAGTGTTGTAGGCCTTCCTCAAGAAAAAAGAAAAATCTCAAATAAGTAGCCTAACCAACCACCTAAGAGAATTAGAAAAAGAACAAAACCAAAGTCAGCAAAAGGAAGGGAGTAATAAAGATAATATGAGGGGAAATAAAATATTAACAAGCAAAAGAAAAGATCAATGAAACCAGGAGATTTTTTTTGAAAGACAAACAAAATTGATAAACTTTTAGCCAGGCTCACCAAGAAGAGAGAGAAGACACAATAAACAAGATAAATGAAAGAAGAGAAATAACAGTCAATATTAGAGAGATACCAAAAAATTCTTAATACCACAAATACTTACATGCCAACAAATTGGATGGCCCAGAGAAAAAAAGGCAATTTTCTAAAAATATATAATAGGCCAAGATTGAATCAAGAAGAACCAGACAGGGATAAATTGGGAGATTGGAATTGATATATGTACAATATTGATATTTTGTATAGAATAAATAACCAATGAGAATCTATTGTATAGCTCAGAGAACTCTACTCAATGCTCTGTGGTAACCTAAATGGGAAGGAAATCCAAAAGAGAGGAGATATATGTATATATATATAATTGATTTGCTTTGGAGTACGTTGTAAAGCAGTTATACCCCAATAAAAAGTAATTTCAAAAAAGAATCAAACAATTAGAACAGACTAGTCACTATGGTAAAATTCAGTTTGTAGTTAAAAAAAAAAAGAAAACTCCCAGCAAACAGTAGTCCAGGACCAGATTGATTAACAGGGGAATTCTACCACACATATAAAGAAGAACTAATACCTGTCCTTCTCAAACTTTTCCAAAAAGATTGAAGAGGATAGAACATTCCAGAATTCATTCTACAAGGCCACCATTACCCTAGTGTGAAAACAAGACAAAGACACTACCGAAAAAAAAAAAAAAAAAGGAAATTATAGGCCAATACCTTTGATGTGTATCAATACAAAAACCTCAACAAAATGTTAGCAAACCAAATCCATTGATATATATAAAAGATCATATGTCATGATCAAGTTGGATTACAGATGGTTCAATATTTGCAAATCAATATACCATATTAACAAAAAGAAAGGTAAAAATCACACGATCACCTCAATAGATGCAGAAAAAGCATTTGATGAAATTCAGTACCCATTCATCAAAAAAGAAAAAACTCAACAAAGTTAGCATAGAGGGAACATATTAATATCTCAAGTTAATAAAGGCTATTTATGACAGACCCACAGCTAACATCGTACTCAGTAGTGAAAAGCTGAAAGCCTTTCCTCTGTATTCAGAAAAAAGACAAGGAATCCCACTCTCACCACTTCTATTTGACATAGTATTGGCAGTCCTAGCCATAGCAGTCAGACAAGAAAAAGAAGACAAGGCATTCAAATTGAAATGAAAAAAAGCAAAACTGTCACTATTTATAGATAAAGTAATGCTTTATATAGAAAACCCTAAATAAAGTCTCCACTCAAAAACTAGTAGAACTAATAAATGAATTCAGCAGATTTGCAGGATAAAAGATTAATATACAGAAATCTGTTGCTTTTCTATACACTAATAATGAACTATCAGAAAGAGAAAGTTAAAAAACAATCTTACTTAAAATCACATCAAAAAGAATAAAAAGCCTTGGAATAAACTTAACCAAAGAGGTGAAAGACCTATATTCTGATGAGGTAAATTAAAGGTAATGCAAAGAAAGAAAAAGATATTTTGTGTTCTTGGATTGGAAGAATATTGTCAAAATGCCCATACCACCTACAGCAATTTACAGATTTAATGCAATCCCTATCAAAATACCCATGACATTTTTCACAAAATTAGAACAAATAATCCTAAAATTCATGTGAAACCATAAAAGACTTTAAATTGTTCAAGCAATATTTTTAAAAAAAAAGAAAAAAAGCTGGAGGTGTCATCTTAGACTACAGCAATCAAAACAGCATGGTATTGGCACAAACAGACTTGTAGATAAATGGGACATAATAGAGAGACCAAAAATAAACCCACACACCTATGATTAATCTATGCTAAAGGAGGCTGGAATATCCAATGGAGAAAAGACAGTCTCTTCAACAAGTGGTGCCTGATAAACTGGAAAGCTACATGTAAAAGAATGATATTATAACATTTCCTCACACCATATACAAAAATAAACTCAAAATGGATAAGAGGTCCAAATGGAAGACCTGAAACCATAGAACTCCTATAGGCAGAACACTTTCTGACATAAATCACAGCAAGATTTTTTTGGCTGTCTCTCCTAAGGCAAAAGAAATAAAAGCAGAAATAAACAATGGGACCTAATTAAACTTAAAAGCTTTGTCATAGCAAAGGAAACCATTAACAAAATGAAAAAACAACTTACAAACCTGGAGAAAATATTTGCAAATGATGCTACTGACAAGGGATTAGTCTTCAGAATATGCAATCAGCTCATACAGCTTAATATCAGAAAACAACCGAATCAAAAAATGGGAAGAAGATCTGAGTAGACATTTTTCCAAAGTAAGTAGTCCAGTGGCCAATAGGCACATGAAAAGGCACATTCACTAATTTTTAGAGAAACGCAAATCAAAGCATCAGTGAGATACCACCTCACACTTGTCAGAATGTGCATGCATGGGCAGAATGGCTGTCATCAAAAGGTCTGCAAATAACACATGTTGACAAGGATGTGAAGAAAAAGGAAACTCTTGTACACCTTTTGGTGGGTATGTAAATTGGTGTAGCTGCAATGGAAAACAGTATGGAGGTCCCTTTAAAAACTAAAAATAGAACTAAAAATTCCATCCCAGTGTATATATCTGGGAAAAAATGACAACAGTAACTTGAAAAGATACTTGCACCCCAGTATTCATAGCAGCACTAATTACAATTACCAAGATGTGGAAGCAACCCAAAGGCCCATCAACAGATGAATGGACAAAGATGTGGTACATCTATGCAGTGAAATATCGGTCATGAAAAGGAATGAAGTTCTGCCATTTGTAGCAACATGAATGGACCTAATATTATCCTTAGTGAAATAAGTCATGCAGAGAAAAGACAGTATATAATATTATTTATATATGGAATCTAAAAATAATACAGATGGATATATATGCAAAACAGAATCAGACTCACAGACTGAATATTTTCCTCTGAGATCAGAAACAAGGTAAATACGTCTGCTCTCACCACTTCTTCAGTCGTGTCCAACTCTTTGTGACCCTATGCACTGTAGCCTCCCAGACCCCTCAGTCTTCCCAGGTGGCTCAGATGGTAAAAAAAAAAAAAAAAAAAAAAAAAATTTGCTTTCAATGCAGGAGACCTGGGTTCAGTCCCTGGGTTAGAAAGATCCCCTGGAGGATGGAATGGCAATCCACTCCAATATTCTTAAGCTTCCCAGGCGGCACTAGTGGTAAAGAACCCGCCTGCTAATGCAGGAGACAACAGAAAAACAGGTTCGATCCCTTGGTCAGGAAGGTCCTCTGGAGTAGGAAATGGCAACCCACTCCAGTATTCTTGCCTGGAGAATCCCATGGACAGAGGACCCTGGTGGGCTACAGTCCATATGGTCACAAAGAGTCAGACAAATGAAGCAAAGCATTCTTCTATTCTTCTTCCTCACCGCTTCTATTTACCACTGTACTGGAAGTTTAGGTTGGGAGAATAGGCATGAAAAAATAGGTAAAAATTATCCATATTGGAAAGGAAAAATTAAAATTATCCCTGTTTGCAGATGACATTATCTAGTATATAGATAGTTCTAAGGAATACACTACAACTGTATAAAACTAATAAGTTAATTCAGCAAATTTGCAGGATGTAAGATCAAAATACAGAAAACAGTGCTTTTTCTATAAACTGACAGTGAATAATCTGAACGGTGAAATTCACAAAATTATTCCATTTATTGAATAAATAACAACAAAATATTAGGAATAAGAAAAATGCAAGACTTTTCTGTTGAGAACTACAATGCTAAAAGAATTTAAAGTTTAAGTAAATGGAAAAGCGTGCCATATTCCCACATCAAAAAACTTAATATTGTTAAGATATCCATATCCCAAAATTGACCTACAGACTCTCTATAGTTCTTATCAAAATCCTCATTGATTTTCCTATATAAATTGACAAGTAGATCCTAAAATTCGTACTGAAATACAAAGGACAAAAAATAGCAAAAGTAACCTTGAAAAAAGCACAAACTTGGAGGACACACAATTTCTAATTTCAAAGCTTAATAGAAAGCTAGTAATCAAGATGGTGTGGTACTGACATCAAAATAGATATATAGATCAAGGAAATAAAATTGAATATTCAGAACTAAATTCTTGCATTTATAGTCAATTGATTGTTGGCAAGAATGCCTAGACAATTCAAAGGTAAAAGCATATTTTTGTTCAAAACTTCATGCTTGCATCACTGAATTATCCACATATAAAATAATGAAGTTTGACCCTACCTTAGACCATACAGAAAAAATAATTTAAAATGGATCTTAGAGCTAAATATAAGAATGAAGATATTACAACTCTTATAAGACAACAAAGGAGCACAATGAGTTAGGCAGTGTGTTCTCTGAAAAGACACCAAAAGCCAAAGTGCAGAGAAAAAATGTATAAATTGGACTTCATCAAAATTGAAAATTTTGTGCTGCAAGCAATATTATAAAGAAAGTTAAAAGATGACCCACAGAATGAGAGAAAATATTTGCAAATCATCTATCTGATAAGACTTGTATGCAGAATATGTAAAGAACTCTTAAACCTCAGCAAGAACAAGAAGGACTCAATCTTAAATCAGCAAAGGATTTTTAAAACATTTTTTCACAGATGTACAAATGGCTAATAAGCACACAAAGTGATGATTAACATCCTTTGTCATAAAGAAAATACAAATGAAAACCACAATGAGATAACCACTTCATACACTCTAGGGTCACACTTGAGTAGGTATGTCAGTCAGGATAGGCTAAGTTACGCCACACTAACAAACTATCCCCAAATCTAGAGACAACACAAAGTTTGTGTTTTGTTCATCTTATATGTCAAGTGTAGATTCACAAGGGCATTATACTGAGCTTACTCAGGGACTGCAGCTGATGAGAGCAGCATCTTGATACATACTTCCAGGATCAGAGAGTCGGGAACACAATGAATGAAGCCATTTACTCTTAAACTGCCTGCCTGAAACTGACATGTAGACAAAATCAATTGTCACTATCCCCAGTTCAGTGGGGATGCAGATATGTGATCATCTGGTATGAAAAAAAGCACTGAATGTTCATGAACAATAATGTATATAGTATACCACTCATGGGATTTGAAAATAGCTGTGGAGATGCTACTTTCTGGGAATGTGTCCTCTGGTGTTCTGTCTGGAATCATTTCTACCCAGTCAAATCCACACCCTCTCAACCAGACTTCTTAGATGCCTGGGGTAGCTGGGTGATTTGTTCATTACAACACTGCTTCAGCCTTTTAATAAAGTCAGCAAATTAAAGAAAGAGCACAGATAAAGAGAATGCTTTCCAAAATGTCATAATGAAATTAAGGTAATGAAGCACTTGGAGGGCTCTCCTCCTTTCTTTTTGTATAAAACTTATTCCAAAGAAGCTGGAAGAGAAATGGGGCCTGAAAGTAACGAAGGGGAAAAATAAATTGTATGCCATTAGTTTAATTATAAAAATTCATTACATGAAGCCATGTAAGACAGAAAATAATGGAACTCTAATGGGTTGGCCGATAACACATTTACTAGCCTGCTCTCAGCTTGTAGTCATTGTCAAAAGGACAAAGAAGTAGCAACTTTGGTATGTAGTCCTCAAAGCTGTTGAAAAGATGAATCATGTCCAGTAAGCTGGAAAATGAGGGCTGTTTTTTCAAATAGTATCCCCTGTATACACAGTTACTTTCTGAAACAGTGTTGTTTAGTAATGTCAGAGGTTTAATAGATGAGTCTTGAAGTTAATGGTGAAAGACTTTACTTTTGAAATGGCTTCCTTACAGATATTTTAACATTTCTATTATATATACATAAAGAGGTTTTATAGGTCATTTTAATTCACACAAACAAGACAGAAATTGTATTTCCTTTTCCCAATAAATATGTATAGAACATTAATTCATACTCAGGAGTAAACGGTTTAGTGATTTTTTAATAAACTAAATATGTATTTTTTGCTGTCTCTGTTTGGCAATGTGTTACTTTATTATACATAGTAATTTTCCAATCATGCTATAATCATCAAGGATACTATTTTATATTCTTCAAAATCCAATTATAATAAATCCAACCGTCTTCCTTAAATTCTTTTATGTGGAAGCATATCTTCTTTAAGTAGATTGAACACTGAATTTGAAAGCCAAGAAAACTACATTTTTGTGATGTTTCTTTCACTGACAAGCTATGTCACCTTCATCAAGTCACTTAACCTTTTAGAGGTTTTGCATAAGAGGAAAGTGTTGCAGGAAGAAGAGTCCCTTCCAGAGTCCAAGAGTAGGCTCCTGTCTAACGCTTGGAAATGAATTGTCTGAGAAGACACCTGTATTGACAAAGCAAGAGACTTTATTGGGAAGTGGTGCCTGAGTGGAGAGAGCAGGAGGGTAAGGGAACCCAGGAGAACTGCTCTGCCACGTGACTCATGGTCCTGGGTTTTATGGTGATGGGGTTAGTTTGGGGGTTGTCTCTGGCAAATCACTCTGACTCAGGGTTCTTCCTGGTGTCGTGCACATTGCTTAGCCAAGATGGACTCCAACAAGGAGGATTCTGGGAGATTGGTAGGACATGTGGCATCTCCTTTATACCTTTCTGGAATGCTTCCTGTTGGTGCTGGCTTGTTCTGTGTTCCTTACCAGGACTTCCTGTCCTAAAATGATTCATGCAAATGGTTACTATGGTACCTGACTAGGGTAAGCAGTTTCAATCAGTGTTTCCCCTCACAAAAGGAGACAGAGGAAAGGAGGTAGCAAAAGATGAAAGTGGATATTTATGTAAGGATCATATATTTGAGGGAGAGGTCATATACCCAAGGAGGGACATTTTAACTTCATCTTGTAGGTAACAGGGAGCCATTGAAAGGTTTAGCAGAGGAGTAATATGGTTAATATTTGTATTTTAAAAAGATTGCTTGAGCATCTATCCAAGGATGAAAGGTCTGGTTTGAAAGTAAAAGGAGGGAACCAATAAAAAGGTTATTGCAAAGTCCAAGTAAGAGGTGATGAGGGCTTAAATTAAGGCAATAGCCATGGAGGTAGAACATTTGGATATAAGGGCACATTGTGATATAACATTTTTATGGATATGCACCAGCCTCCTTCACTAGCTGAGGATCAACCTACACTAAGGAGAAGAAGGTTGGGCTAGGGACAGAATCTTTGTGAATACCCACATTAAGGGACAGGCAGAAAAAGGAATACTTGAGCCTTAAGAATATAGAGAGGACACCCAAAAAGAGGGGGGCCAGGAAGGATAGAGCCTCAAGAAGGACAGAGCAGTCAGTAGAACCAGTCGCTGTCTGGAAATCAAATAAATAAGAAAGTAGAACTGTCCACAGACATTGATCATTGCTGACTGAATTGGTTAAATATTTTTGCAAAAATGCAGCATGACAACCTCATGACACTATTAGCATACAACTATAAGCATGTATTTCTTAAGTTTGCAGCTTGTCTGGGTGACATTGCCACACGTAGCAGGTTGGGTGGAGTGCCTCTCTGTCACATGTCACTCATCCTTCTCCAGTGATGGGCAGGCCAGCTCACTAACATGTTTGATAATGGCAGCCGTGCAGAAGGGCCAGCCCCAATGCAGAAGCACGTTTTCAGCCTCTGCTTGTGTCATGTCTGTTAACATCCCACTAGACTTAGGCAAAACAAGTCATATGGCCAAGCTCACTGTCAAGGCCAGGAAGGTCAGTTGTGCCTTTTGTAGCAGGAAATTCAAAGTCACACGGCAAAGGGCATGGATACAAGGTGGGATAAAGAACTGAGGTCAGTAATTCGATTTGCCACAGTGACTTCTTTCAGAATAGTTTTACTGAGATGGCAGTGGCAGAAACCTGATTTTGATGAATTGTGCAGTGGCAGGAATGTAATCAAGTTGAGGCAATGAGTGAGTGAATATTTGCCTTTTGAGGAGCTTAACTGTGAAGGGAAAGAAAATGATAGCAGATTTTGTTAAAGATGGGGAAGAGGCTCATGTTTGAAAGCTGTGGAGAAAGATCTTGCAGAGAGGAAAGAGGTTGAAAAGACAGAAAAGGGAGTACATGGAGGAATAGGAGGAGGAGTGTCAAGTTGGAGGAATCAGTGTCCCTCAGCACAAGTCAGCTCTTCCCCTGAGACTGGAGAGAAATTTATGCTTGATGTTAAATTGTGTGTACTCAGTCACTCAGTCATGTCTGACTCTTTGCAATCCCATGGACTGTAGCCTGCCAGGCTCCTCTGTTCATGGGATTCTTTACGCAAGAATACTGGTGTGGGTTGCCACGCCCTCCTCCAGGGGATCTTCCTGTCCCAGAGACTGAACCCGAGTCTCCCACATTGGCAGGCAATTCTTTACCACTGAGCCACCAGGGAAGCATACGGAGGGGGTTTGGTGGATGCATAGTGCAGATACACAAGGCACAGTGCCTGGAGAGAGGCAGCCAAAGGGCAGAGAAGATTTTCTATATTTAAATTTGTCTTGTCTTGCCTTAAAATATGAGTTTTATTTCACACAAGCAATTTGATTTTGATTTTGAGCTCATAACACACCTAAGGCATAAGCAGTATAAGGAGCCCCATCCTGTTTTACAGACAACAAAGCTGGAACCCAAAAGGTTGAAGGCTTTAAGATCAAACTGCAAGACAGTGGCCAGTCCAGACTTCCTGGGAACATGCCTTTTCATTATTCTGCATGGCTTTTCATGATGTTCCTTTGAGTGAGAGCCATTAAAATTTTTTAAATCGAGTTCACCTAAAACAAACCTGAAGTTCACTTGTGGGTGAACATCCCAAAACACGTTTGATAAGAAAACTTATACAATACTCAACTTGAAAGTTTTAATTGTAGGTCTGCATACTCACAGATTCCTGGGTGACTCGGTGGTAAATAACATCGCCTGCCAATGCAGGAGATGCAAGAGATGTAGGTTCAATCCCTGAGTCAGTAAGATCCCCTGGAAAAGGGCATGGCAACCTACTCCAGTATTCTTGCCTGGGAAATTCCATGGACAGAGGAGCCTGGTGGGCTACAGTCTTTGGGGTCACAAAGAGTCGGACACAACTGAACACACACACATACTGCATACTCACATTTATCTTCTAAATTAAAGGGAGTCTTTTAGAGGTACGGCATTGTAGACAATGTCTATGAAATAGTGGGTCCCTTTCTTTCATTGAATGGAGGCTCACTGTTGTGGCTGTAGTGTGGTTCATTAAAAATAGCAGTAGCAGTAGTGGTAGTAGTAATAGTGATTATAACTAATACTTTTTTAATGCTTTGGGTATACCAGGCACCACTCTGTTTTCCCTGGATTTTAAAAATTCATCCCCATATTAATCTTTCAAGGTAATAAATACTGTTAATATACATATTTAACAAGGGGAAAACTGAGGCACAGAGAGCATAATTAATTTTCCCATTTGTCACATCATTAGTAAGTGATCAAGTCAGGATTCAAACCCAGTAGGCTCATTCTGTTGTCCAAGCTCTTAAATACTCTTTCCCTTCCTCCTTTGTTTTCTCCCGTGTTGGGTCAATATTCCTAAAAAGAGTTCTGACAAAGAAAAAAGAGAAGGTAAATGTTAAAAAATTTGTATACTCAAAATTCTTGAATTCAACTTGTGCCATAATCTATAATCATTTTTTCTGTCTAAAACACTGTGTAAATACAGAGCACATATTGTAGCAGCATTATATGAGGTTTGAATATGAAAATTTCTTTCCTGGTTGGGGACACAGTCTTATAAGAATTGAGCATTTTCTCTTCTTCATAAAACACACACACACACACGCCTCCAAAATCATCTTTTTTTTATAGGCTAGTACTCACAGTATTTTAAATTTCTTCATATGCCATGATCACCACACAATTCCCTGTAGAGTATACCATTGTAAATGGAATTCAGAAGTAAAAAGAATGTGTGTGAATTCCATTGTATTTTGAATTTACACTTCTTCTGTGGTCTGACCTTGTCCCAGGACTGAATTTCACAGTGTAGGCAAAGCTGATCAAGGTCATTGTTCCTGTTGTGAATGACGCTTGGCTAAAGCCCAAGGTGATCAACATATTAATACCTTAGGAGGAAGGAAACCAGTCTGTTCTGTCTTTAAGGGAGAAAAGGGTGCTGCCTTGAGAACCTTTGAGTTTAGATAAGGGCCTAAGCCCTGTCAATGTGAGTCAAGGTCAGTAGGATTTTTTTCTTTTTAATCTTTCATCACAGCAAAACCTGAGCAGTGAGTAGTGAAGAGCAGCGTTTAGTCAAGATTTCCTTAGGTATAAAAATTTAAATTTCAGTGTGAATACAAATTTGAAGCAAAATATATGGCCTGTGTATTCTTCTCTTTCAAGCATTAAAGTATACCAAAAATCTCTGGTTTGAAGTCAACCCTTACTGTTTTATTACCTTTTCCTATGAAGTCTCTAATTAAATTTTACCCTGCTATGTCCTTCAAGATTCTGGAAAATTCCAGCATAGTTTTCAACTTCTACTTTTGGTATTTTTTATGATCTATAGATTCAAACCAAAGAATATATCTCTTATATCTAAACTTTCAAGTAGTTACCCATGAGTGAGAGTTGACTTCCAAGATTGGCTTTCCTAGATAAATGATTTTAATTGCACTTATTAAAATTGTAATTAGCATTTTATATTGCTAAATCTCCAGGAGGAGGAAATGCCAACCCACTCTAGTATTCCTGCCTGAAAGATCCCATGGACAGAGGAGCCTGGTAGGCTACAGTCCAAAAGATTGCAAAGACTTGGACACGACTGAGCAACTAATAAGCATGTACACATTGCTAAATCTCTACAGATACACTCTGATGTTGGTTCATAATAGGTGTTTTTTTAGCATTTGCATTTTTCTTCAAAAGGAATTACTTTACAGAAAGGTAACTAAGTTATCAATGTCAGTTTTGTAGATTCTTATGCTGCCAATTAGAGATTTAATAGATGATTGATAATAAGCTCTTCTTTTAAGCTCTGAATACCATCTTCTGGATAAGGGTCTTTCATATCTTAGTGTACATTACTTTTAACACTGTAGGTTAAAAGTGGCTTAAGTGAAGAGGGAAAGGGGAAAAGGTAATTTTGTACTGTAGGAAATTTCTAGAAAGGCAAAGTCTTTGGTGTGTGTATGTTTCACCTCAGAAAGGCTTTTGTTCAGTGTGAGGCTATAAAAGTAGAAAAGGAGTTTATAAGGAGAAACGGGTATTCCACAAAGTTAAATTTTAATTACTGTGTAGTACAGTGACTATACTCTGTACCTTTAAAAATTGTCTCTCTTTTTATAGCAAAACTTAGTGATGCTGGCTTTAGTTGGTTGCTGCTAGTTCAATTATCTGGGTCTATTTGCTGTTTGCAATAAATGCAACAGTCTAGAATAGACTATTCTAATTAACTGAGAAATGCCAGATTGTATAATGACTATACATTTTCAAGGAACAAGAGTCTACTCAAATATACTGAAACTGTGCTGAATGTACTAGTGTTTGATTTTTATCATCATAAATCGTATTAACATAAAAGAACACATACTAAAACAAGAGCAATTACTCTTTTCACAAACAACATTTAGTTTCAATTTTCTCTTTTCCCCTTCCAGTTCATGTCAATGTACTCGTACAGATTTAAGAAATACAGTGATGATAGAAATTGTGTTCTGTTTTTGTCCTTAGGATTTCTGTGCACATTTACTGCATATTAGACCATTGGGTTGAAGTATTGTCTTATTTTAATGTCCTCTCATTAAACATTGAAATTGTATCTCATTTTTTACTATCTTAGTTGATGAAGATCTTTATTCCTATAATGTATTTCTTTTAAATATTTTACTAGAACAAAATATTAAAACTAGATTACTGAGTCAATGGGAATAAGCATTTGTATTTCACTTGATATATATTGCCAAACTGTCCTAATAGATACCATTCCCAGAAATAGTATATCAATGTGCTAGTTTGGCTACAGTCTTTCCAGCTTTGGATTTTATTTTTTTTAACTTAATTGGTGTCAAATTGTAATACTCCATGTTTTTCATTTATTAGAAAGTTGATTTTTTTCTCTTTCTATAAAAATAGCTTTTATTCTTCCTCTTATTTGAATTTCCTGTTACTATTCCTTTGTCCACTTAACCCACCGTGTTGGATTTGGTATAACTGTCTTAGAAATTTAATAATACTATAATGTTTATAAGCCTCTCCCATGCATTTGAAGCAATGTTTAATAGAAATGTACAGTTAATATGCATCCAAATGAGCCTATCATTGGTTTATTTCTTTCTTTGGTATATGATATTTCAAGTGATAAAATAGTGATAAATGCTTTGATAATACTCAATTGTTAAAGATAATAAAAGAAAACATAGATCATTTGGTTTAACAAAATTTATATATTTAAAATTTTATTCTGATTTTAAAGTAGAATAGTTGTAAGTATTATGAATAGGCCAATCCTTTAAAGAAGTTCAAAACAAGAATAACAGCATTTTTTTTTTTTTTGGAAGCTCAATATTTTCTGTATGCTACTTTAGTTGAGTGCCAGTAGATGGCACTAATTACATAAACAATTCAACAAGTTAATGACGGGGTTGGGGGGAAATGCATGTGTTATTTTTTTCTGTTCAAATTTTGGTATATGTCATATATTCAACAATGATTTGGGAGCTTATTTTTATAGTTTTTTCTCTCCCATGATAAAAAGACAATTAAGCCAAGGTTGTTTCCAATTAATTGCTACTAAATTGAAATACCTGATACTGAGTATTGCTCAAGATGCTGCATTTGAAAACTTTTGTCATGAAAAGTGGGTTAGCTTATACTGTCCAGATTGACTAAACCACACAGGGTCAGTGAAAAGCAGTCATGCAGACATGCTCTGACCCAAGGATTCAGAAGTTACTTATGAGAAAATCCAACTAGAGATTTCAGAGAAAAGTGACATTCATTCTCTTTTTCCATGTGCATCTATAGCAGTTGGCCAAAGACCTCCGCCAGTGGCAGATAAATGTAGATGTGGCAAATGACTTGGCACTGAAACTTCTCCGGGATTATTCTGCAGATGATACCCGAAAGGTACACATGATAACAGAGAACATCAATGCCTCTTGGGCAAGCATTCATAAAAGGTATGAACTCCATTATTTCTAAAACTATTTGCTGACTTCCATGATGGGGTGGTGACCATGGGTAGACAATGCAGATTTGCTTTCCCATCCTGCTAACCTGGGGCTTGCAAGGATCCAAGATGAGAAATGCCAACTAAACTCACTTTCTTTCTGAAGTCCTCTTATTTTAAAGATGAGGGACCTGAAGACTGGTGAAATCAAATGACTTGCCCACAGTCAGAAAGGTAGTGACATAGCTGTGCAATTAGACAAAAACAAAAGATGGATTTGTAGATAGAGGAGCCATTTACCAGTCTACTTTGACAACTCTATCCAAAGAAGTATTGTTCTATTCCATCACGATGCATACTGCCCCGTCTTTAATCTGACAAGGAAGTCATTTTGGGGTTCATGATGGAGTTACAGCTACTGATGGTGCCATCATTGTATCTCACTCTGCGTACCCAATAGGAAAATTTGTGCAGTGTAACATGACTCATAATTTCATTTCCCATTATATACCTAATGGCAATCAATGGCTCTTAGAGACACCATCTCCTCAAACTAGGTCCTGTCTCTTTATTATCTAGTCTTAACCCCTTGGGCTTTTCTTTCATTAGCATTATCCTAATTATATTAATAAAATTATAAACAAAAACATGAATTATGTAACTAATTGTTAAATGATTGTCCTTCACATTAGTCTAAAGTCCCTGAGGACAAAGGCTATCTTTCTTATTTGACATATCCTGAACCAAGTGATGCAGTAGGGAGCTGGTAAACATTCGTGTTTTTCTAATTGAAATGTAGCTGATATACAATATTATGTTAGTTTCTGATAAACTACCTAGTAATTTGACATTTGCACATATTATGAAATGATCATTATGTTAAGCCTAGTAGCCATCTGTCCCCATACAAAGTTATAACAATGTTATTGACCATATTCCTTGTACTGTATGTTATATCACTATTGCTTATTTATTTTATAACTGGAGATTTATACCTCTTAATCCCCTGCACTTATTTCACCCCTTTACCATCTCTTCCCTTCTGGAAACTACCCATTTGTTCTCTGGCTATATGAGTCTGTTTTCATTATGTTTTGTCTGTTTTTGTTTTGTTTTAGATTCCACATATGAGATCATACAGTATTTGTCTTTGTCTAACTTATTCACTTAGCATGATATCCTCTAGATCCATCTATGTTGTCACAGATGGCAAGATTCTAATATTTATAGGTGAGTAATATTTCAACCTAGACAGCATATTAAAAAGCAGAGACATTACTTTGCCAACAAAGGTCCATCTAGTCAAAGCTTTGGTTTTTCCAGTAGTCATGTATGGATGTAAGAGTTGGACTATAAAGAAGGCTGAGCACCAAAGTATTGATGCTTTTGAACTGTGGTGTTGGAGAAGACACTTGAGAGTCCCTTGGACTGCAAGGAGATCCAACCAGTCCATCCTAAAGGAAATCAGTCCTGAATATTCATTGGAAGGACTGATGTTGAAGCTGAAACTCCAATACTTTGACCACCTGATGCGAAGAACTGATTCATTGGAAAAGACCCTGATGCTGGGAAAGATTGAAAGTGGGAGGAGAAGGGGACGCCAGAGGATGAGATGGTTGGATGGCATCACCGCCTCAATGGACATGAGTTTGAGTAAACTCTGGGAGTTGGTAATGGACAGGGAGGCCTGGTGTGCTGCAGTCCAGCACACCAGGGTTTGCAAAGAGTCAGACTGAGCGACTGAACTGAACTGAAATTACATTTTTCACTGACCCAAAAGAATCTGTAATTTGCCAAGCTAATTTGACTCATGCCTCTAAAGTTCTTCCATGTTTCCTTCTCACATACACTCTACAAAAATTCATCCACTTGCGTAGTTTCAGTCTGCTGATGACTATCCATTTATACCATTTGCAGCTGAGAGTCATCTTTGAATTTCAGACCAGCATATCTGATTTACTTCTTTTTACTGTGATGTCCCATAGGAATTTCAAACTTAATAGCCCCAAAGCTGAACTCATCTTTGTCCTCTTACAACCTCTTTTTCCAGATGCAACCTGCTTCTTTTCCTGCTTTTCCAGGTCTCAGTGTAAGTGCCATTTCCTCCAGGAAGCCTTCCCTGACTACCAACCCCAAAGCCTATACTCTTTTGGCCCCCTGTTATTGTGCTTATCTCACTACACTGTTCTTAAGTGTTTGCTGGTCTTTGTCTCTAAGGAGAATGTTTATTCTGTGAGTGTATACACAGTGGCTGTTTATCGACCATATTACCTAGCACTTATCTTGATACACAGTATCTCCCCACAAAACATTTTTTGATTAAATAGGGAATTGAACAAACAAACAAACAAAAATATCTGTGAATGTTCTGGTGTGCCAGTAACTCAACAGAAGAAAAATGTACCTGTTAGGATCACTTTCAGTTTCAAGTAACAGAAAACCCAAGTTCAATAGCTTACCTAATGGGGGTCTGTTTCTGTCACTTAAGGAGAAGTTCAGAATTAAGCAGGTGCTGACATGAGCACAGTAGCTCAGCAATATCAGCCCTGAAGGCTCCTTGTTTTTCTTGACGTTTCATTCAGAATATATGCATTCCAGCAGGAAGAAGGGGCAGTGCTGGTGTCAAGAAAACATGGCTTTTGCAGGAACTTTTGGGTCCGAACTATGCCACCAAACCACCTCTGGTATCTAGGAACTGGGGCTGAGCCAGCCAATAGGGAGTGTCTGCCATGAAGGGTATGGAAGGAAGAAACTGATCAACTCTCATGGTGTAGCTGGGCAGCATGAAATTCTCTGGAGAGACCACCAGTCAAATCCAAGTAAATACAGTACAGTCATGTAGGTCATATATTCATGCACAATGGACTCTTGTAGGATTGTCATAACAGTGGACCATTTGGGCTTGGTGTTGGTTCTGGTCAGTGTGAAAGGGCACGAGGACAGCTGGATTCTCTATTGGCTAATGATACCTTTACATGGGAAATTCACATACTGTGTATGCTGTATGTGTCACCTGCACAGAATAAACCATATTTTACCCGGCTCCATCTTCTTATATTTTATATCCTTATAGATTATATGCTAGATAGTTAAAGAACAAGAAAACTCTTTATGTGATCTTTTGCATTTTGACCTTTTTATCCAGTATCTCGCCCAGCTAAACCCAGAAGTGAAGGAACATCACCAGCATCCTGTAGATTGGTGCTGTTCAATAGGGTAGCCACTAGCCGTAGGTGGCCATTTAAGTTCAAATGATTACAATTAAATAAAATTTGAAATTCATTTCTTCCAGCTCATCAGCCACCTTTCATGTGCTCAGGAGCCACCAGTAGTGAGTGGCTTCCCCATTGAACAGTGCGAAATTGAACATTTCCATCATCACAGAAAGTTTTATTGACTGCCCTGCTTTGGATCATCTTTGTTTCCATTCCCCTATGCAGTTTAGCATACATATATAATAATTGCATACCATATTACTTCAAAAAATAGCTTTTGGCATGTTTTGTAAGTGAAAAGTATTTCCTTTCAAAGTGGTTCATGTTATTCCATTTCCTTGATTGTACCTTCTTCTTCTGTTTGTCCATTTTCTAGAGTTGATGTTTAACATCTCAAAAACTACAACTATCCCAGAATATAAACACTTTGACTTTTGTTGTTAATCCTATAACCATAATTTTAAAGGAAAAATTACTGATATTTGGGTTTGTGGGAAAAAGTATGTCCTGAATTTGAAAAATATCTGTAACCAAGACTTCTTAGGTAGGAGAAACTGTGTTGAAAACATTCTGATTACATCATTTCCCATGGTTCCAGTTTTACCACTGAACGCTGATACATTGCCTGCACTGAAACTTTCCAGCATATGGATCAGTTCAGTTTAGTTCAGTCACTCGGTCATGTCCGACTCTTTGTGACCCCATGAACTGCAGGATGCCAGGCCTCCCTGTCTGTCACCAACTCCCGGAGTTCACCCAAACTCATGTGCATTGAGTCGGTGATGCCATCCAGCCATCTCATCCTCTGTCATCCCCTTCTCCTCCTGCCCCTAATCCCTCCCAGCATCAGGGTCTTTTCCAATGAGTCAACTGTTCATATCAGGTGGCCAAAGTATTGGAGTTTCAGCCTCAGCATCAGTCCTTCCAATGAACACCCAGGATTGGTCTCCTTTAGAATGGACTGGTTGGATCTCCTTGCAGTCCAAGGGACTCTCAAGAGTCTTCTCCAACACCACAGTTCAAAAGCATCAATTCTTCGGTGCTCAGCTTTCTTCACAGTCCAACTCTCACATCCATACATGACCACTGGAAAAACCATAGCCTTTACTAGACAGACCTTTGTTGGCAAAGTAATATCTCTGCTTTTTAATATGCTATCTAGGTTGGTCATAACTTTCCTTCCAAGGAGTGTCTTTTAGTTTCAACATATACAAAATCTTTGTGTATTTGGAAGCCTACATAAAGCAATAAAATCTTTACTTCAGTTTAAAATTTTTGAATGTTAAATAAGGTACAAAAAAGTATTACTCAGAAGAACTTCACTTTGGTATCATATATTGGCAAGCTGTAGTTCCAAGACATAATCAAAAGCAAAAACAAGTTAATTTTGTTTTGTAGTTTAGTGTTCAATTTAAGTTTATTAATTGGTCAGAGGAATCTTCAAATACTATACTGACTTTGATGGGACCTTTAATTACCATTTTATATAGAGAAATATAAATAGTCACATGGACCTAAAATGACTTAATCTAGCATTCATGAATATTTTTAAAAAGCTGCTTCTCATGTAAATCCTGTACTTTAGCAATTCATAACAGAACATAGATCATCACTGTGGCATGTGTAGGAAAATATTTTGTTTTCCTGATCATATGCCGTATAGAGTCCATGTTAACATATAAAGCCAGAAATGTGGGCCTTTGCAAGTTCATTTCTTTCCCTTCAGTCTCTGTGAATAGATATGAATTGGTGAATAAGATGATATTAGATGTGATATTACATATTATTATGAGAAGCCTCTAAGGATTAGATTTCAAGGACTGCCATCTGGCTGATGACTTTATGATGACACTGTCATGAGATTTCATTTCCTTATTTCTATTCCGGGATCACTCTTTAAACAAGAAATGAGCATTAACTCTGAATTGTCTGTCTGTAGCTATAGGAGAACTTCTCCAGCTACTTCAGCAAGGAGCAAACTCATCAAGTAGAGGGGCTAGTCCTAATACCAGCAGGTTCAGCATGACTGGCAGTCCTTCACAAAAGTGCCCAGATACCTGAGAAATCTCTCTAGGTTCTAAGAAAAATTTAACATATATTTGTGTGCATGTATAAGTGTGTATATGCATATTCATGAATATATATGCACATATACTATCCCTAAAATTGTATCTCAGTATTCTCCTGTCCACTTTAATAATATGCTTCAAATGTTAATAATTACAATTAAAAGTTGAAAAGCTGAAGGATTATCATCTGTGTTCTTCATCTTTGGCAACAATGAAGCCCTTGTAAATCACTCCTTGCTTCTCTATTTCTAGGTCTTTTTTCTTTTTCACTTTAAAGAAGGAAGAAAAAGGAGAAAAAATTGAGCCCTATATTGTGTGCACCGAAGAGCTGCTGTAACTGAATACTGGATCTCTTTCACATCTTTCACCATATTTTTTTAGTAACCATTCTGCTTTCTTTCTCTGGGATTTTCAATTTCTTCTTTCTTCTCCCCTTCAGCCAACCATCATGTTCAAGTTTCCCTCATCCTAAAAGAATTTTTTAGGATACCAACATTTCTATCCAGCTATCCTTGTTTCCCCCTTACCATCAAAAAATTTTAAAGCAACAATTGACATTATTATTTCCTATTCTTCAGCTTCCAGTTATGCTTTGACCCACTTCAGTCTGGCTTCCCTCACACTACCACTTTCCTGAAGCAAGGACTCGTTAAGATTGTCAAAAATTTTTATAATAGCTAATTGCCCTATTTTTATTTATCCATCTGCTTGACTTCATTTTAACTTTGGTTCAGTTTATCAACTCTATTAGTTGAAACTTTCCCTTCTTTGATTTCCAAAGCAATATTATTTTGCAATTATATTTCTCTAGTAATACAGTAAGCATGAAGTGCTTGGTGCAATGCCTAGCACATAGTAACAGCTCAGTAAATGTCATCTATCATAAACGTTAATAATTCATTCACTCAGTGAATATTTTAGTTCTGGGTATGTGCTCAGTAGGCTCAGTTCTTGGCCCAAGGTATACAGCAGAGAAAAGCCCTCTCCTCATGAAACTTACATCCTGGGAAGGAAGTGAGAAACAGACATTAAAAATTAAAATAGTTAAATGTATGGGATATAAGATTGTGATAAGTGCAATGTGGAAACATAAAGAGGGCAAGTAGTTGAGAATTTGTGTATGAGTGAGCGTGGGGTGGAAGAGAAGGGTCATTACTTAAGTATGGTGGTTAAGAAAGATCTCAGTAAAAGGGTGAGGTTTAAGCAAAACCTACGGAGAAGGCAATGGCACCCCACTCCAGTACTCTTCCCTGGAAAATCCCATGGATGGAGGAGCCTGGTAGGCTGCAGTCCATGGGGTCACTAAGAGTCAGTCACGACTGAGCGACTTCACTTTCACTTTTCACTTTCATGCATTGGAGAAGGAAATGGCAACCCACTCCAGTGTTCTTGCCTGGAGAATCCCAGGGACGGGGGAGCCTGGTGGGCTGCCGTCTATGGGGTCACACAGAGTCAGACACGACTGAGCAACTTCACTTTCACTTTCACTATGGATGTGAGAGTTGGACTGTGAAGAAAGCTGAGCACCGAAGAATTGATGCTTTTGAACTGTGGTGTTGGAGAAGTCTCTTGAGAGTCCCTTGGACTGCAAGGAGATCCAACCAGTCCATTCTAAAGGAGACCAATCCTGGGTGTTCATTGGAAGGACTGATGCTGAAGCTGAAACTCCAATACTTCGGCCACCTCATGCGAAGAGTTGACTCATTGGAAAAGACTCTGATGCTGGGAGGAATTGGGGGCAGGAGGAAAAGGGGACGACAGAGGATGAGATGGCTGGATGGCATCCCTGACTCAATGTACATGAGTTTGGGTGAACTCCGGGAGTTGGCAATAGACAGGGAGGCCTGGCATGCTGCGATTCATGGGGTCGCAAAGAGTCGGACATGACTGAGCAGCTGAACTGAACTGAACTGAAAGAACCTAAGGAAGTGAGCCCTGTAGATAGCTGGAAGAAAAACAGTACAGGAGGGTTCTAATAACTGGAAATCCTCTGAGACAGGCGTATGCTTGGCTGGTTGAAGGAACCTTGACGAAACCTGTATGATGGTAATGGGTCAAGCAAACAAGAGTGCAGTAGACAAGGCGTTCAGAGAGGTGAGAAGAATCTGATTACACTGGGCCTTATAGGCCCCTCCATGGACTTTTGCTTTTGCTCTGAATGAAATAGGAGTCATTGGAGGGTTTTGAGCAGAGGGATAGCATCTTTAACTTCTCTGGCCCCTCTGCAATAACAGACTGAAGGGAAGCAGTGAAACCATTAGGAGACTCTTGCCATAATTCATTCAAAAGACAACTGTGATTTGGACCAGAATATGAGGTGAATGTGGTAAGAAATGGTTGACTTCTATGATATTTTAGGACACAGCCCCAAAGGTTTTGTAATGGTTTAGATTTAAGTATGGAAGACAGGCATCAAGGAAGACTATGGAGTTTCTATCCTGAGCAACTGGAAGATGGAAGACTCACTGAGATGGAGGAGGCTCTAAAAGTAACTCATGTTTTAGGAAGAACATGTGGACATGTCACTTTTGAAATGTCTATTAAGCATCGAGGTGGAGATGTGGAGTAGATAGCTGGCTATAAAATCTTAAGTTCTAGGCAATGATAGGGATCCAAGATATAAATCTAGGAGTTGTAACAATAATCAGTGTACACTCTCTTTGCTGTATACAACCTTTAAATCCTGGTGTTCCATTCTTAAATCTCTCTTTTATTTCTCTACACACATTTAAACTACCTTTGTCTGTCAACTTCAACTATCATTAAGACTCCTCAGTGTTTTTTTTCCATCTCACATCTTTGTCCTTTTCTCTAGAACTATACTTCCAACCACCTCCCATTCATCTCCATCTGCCTTAACTACAGGCTCCAAAATGTCTAAAGTAGAAGGCATTATCTGCCCCTGAAACAATGCATGTTTCCTATGTTTTCAGGGAAAGCATAACTTAATTACTTGATTGTCTTTAATGCTGGAAACTTAAGAATTACCTTCTACTTTTTCCTCCCTCTCTCTTCTCTACTCATACCTGTATTAAGTTGGCTTCTAAATTCTGTGACTTCTACTGCAAAAATTTCTCTTAAGACTAATGCCTTTTCTTTATTCTTCTTCATCACCTCATCCTAAAGCCTCTTCATATTATACCTGGTAGATTGTGACCATGTTTTCTCTGTGCTCCCAACCATTGAATCTCTACACTCACTTGGTATTCACACTGCCCCAGAGTTATTTTCCTTAAAACTAATCTTCTGATTTCTCTTTCCTCTTAGCACTCTTTTTTTTTTTTTTTTGCCTCTTGAAATCTGATGGATGGTATTTTCGTAGGTGATATATTCCCGAAAGCATGCCCCAATTTTTCCAACATCAGAAACAAACAAAATTGATTTATTTTCAGGGAAGAAAAGCACATAATACCACCATGTGTGCTTGTTCGTCAGTTTGTTTATTTAGCAGAGGGACAGGCATGTGAACTTCATAAAGTAGTCTTCCGCTCTGTCCACAAAATGCTGTCCTTTCTCAAAACATTTTTGGAATGCCTTTTCTGGAGCTCCTTGGGGACTGTTTTCTGATCTTCAGAAGACTGTTCTATTATTGTGTAGCCACACCTTGTGTTTGGGGTAACAAACACTGTATTCACTAATTGTCTGTGTATTGAATGAAATGAAGCAATTCATCAGATATTGGGCACTAAATGGCTTTGGATTATTTCCAGAAACTTAGAAGATAAAGATTTGCTGCTGCCCTCTAAGCTACGTAAAGAATAGGATATGATGCTAACAGGAGATCTGTTGAAAATATGACTTCGTAAGTCAGAGACTGCCTATTCTATATTTGTAGCATGTTATGGTCATAAATATTAATGCTACAAAGGGCCCTAAAACCACCAGTTCAAAATTCTCAATTTAGAATAGCCCTATTTTTAATCCCTCTCATGCAAAATATACCTTCTAGTCCATTTTTAAGACTAAAGGGCATTTGGTATATTGAAAAATTCAGTCAGTTAGCAACTCTTCTAGGTACACTTCTTTTAGCAATAGGAGGACATTTCTCTAGGCTCTTTAAGACAAAGTTGTATATATAGTTATAAGGCACTATGGTTTTTATACTGCTGAGACCCTGTCTTCCAAATGATTATGAAGCATAAGAATTCTCACCATCTCACAATAGGATAATGTATTAATATACCTGTAATGCAAACCTTGGGGCTCTGGGCCAGGGAGTGTCATGATCCATGCGAATCTAAAAGGTTCATGGTGGCAACTGCCTGCTTCACTTTATGTCATTTCCTTTAAAGCAATTAGAATGTTTCTAGCTTGCAGGGATTGCATAAAAAGGGAGACATTTGGAATCATATCATTGGTGATTTACTGGTGTGGAAAATTACCTAGTCGTGTAGCCAAGTAGCTGTGTTCGTTTTAACCCAGACCTGCAGTCCTAAACCAGGCCCTCCAAGCACACCAAAATACGTGCTTACAAATGCCTCTTCATACCATTTACCCATGAAAAGACTAAAAATTTTAAAAAAAGACATAATTGTTTCCTAAAGTGAAGTTATAGGATGCCAGCAGACCTTTCTTTTCTTCATTCATTCATTTAATATTATGGTGTCTAAAAGTAAAACAAATGAGTGAAAGTTTCACTTGCTTCATTTAATTGAACCATTAATGTTAACAACAGCATACATTATATTACTTTTCAATTATATTTTCATTTATCATTGTCTCCACATAACTATCATTCTCGAAGTCTTTAAAACATTCAATAAAATATTATAAATTAGCTGGAGTTTATTTTTAGAAAGATGAGTTATTTTGACAAATAGGTATAATCATCATTTGATTTGGGATTTTATCTCTCCAGTTCTAACAGTCATGCTAGTTTGGGGATCTTTTGGCTTCATTCAATTTATAGGGATTTATTTTCTTTCTATAAACCATTAATTCATATGTATTTCTGAAAGTAAAAAATATGCAGAACATGTAGGTATTAGTGAGTTTTTATGGAATTTATTCTTTTCAACTTCCTCCCCCAGAGAAGGGGGTCATTGAAGCATGTCTAGGCAGTGATCAACAGCAGCTCTTTCTCGGTCCCCTTTTACCACTTAGGAAGCATGATCCCATCCCTGACTCACTGAGGCAAAGAGCCCAGCTCAGGTTCTTTGTGTTGTTTCTTGAGCCCGGTAGATTCTGAACTCCTGGTAGCCACTACATACTTCCTAGAGCCTATCAGCTTCATGTCTTCAGCCCTGCATACTACTTCGTGTTTCTGTGCCATTGCTGACCCACAGATCTATGTGTCTTGTTTTCTAAGCTCAGATTGAGCCTTTTGGTTTTGTGTTTTTATATTTTACCTATACCATTGGTCTGTGTTTAAAAGTTCCCTCTATACTTTGAAACAATTTTTTCCTGATATAAAATGATATCTACTAACTGTAGAAAAATTTAAAACTTGAGAAATAGTCACCATCAACATTTTTTTTAGCATTTTCTTTCATAGTTTGGTAAATGTATTTTGTTTATATTTATTTAACTTACTCCCAGTTTAGTAACAGTTGAAAGCACTCCCAGATTGTTTTTTGGTTTTTTTCCCTTTTAAAAATCCTTACTACCTTTTATTAGGGAGGTAATGCATACATATTATCTTTTCAAGCGAAAAAAATGGGAGGAGGAATACTTTCTTAATAAGTCTTGTGACTTATTAAATAATCAGAAACAAAAGCAGTATCTGCATGCCTCCAGCCAATGTTTTATGCTCTGGCCATTCTGCCTAGCATCAGTATTCAGCCAAAGAGATAAAAACTATTTAAATTTGTGGGAAATCAATTCCCCATTCAAATCAGTGGTGGTGTGTTTTTAATATTTTATAATATTCAGCTTCTCTGTTTCCCTTATCAAGTCTCTAATATGGTACTCATGACCATTTTGTGGCCAGCCAGAGTCTTCATGCCATAGACCATTGAAAGCAAGGCAAACAGACCTAATCCAAGCCCCTTTGGAGACTTTAACCCACATTTCATAGATTTATGGCTACTCATACAATTCCTGAGGAGTTATGTTTTTCTTTTATATTGCAAGTATTTTAAATCTACCTAGCAAAATTGAATTAGCTATTAAACATCAATTTTACCACAACTTCTTTTTAAAAATATTTAAATGAAACAAATACTCAACAAAAATGGTCAAACACAACTTGCATCCTGAGACAAATTAAGTGAATAATCATCATGAAGTCATAATAATTATTTATGATTTTTATGTTTTTTGGTAGCAAGACATGACTTATTAATGTTTAATATGTGGGTCATACCTAAGTTGCCTATTAAGACAGACATGCTAAAATGGCATTGTTCTTTTTAGCTGTGAGTATAGCTGCTGACCTCTACTTAGAGCTGGTGTTCCAAACCAAAATCTGTGTCTCTGAGGCCTATGTTCCCTTCATTGCTTTTTAATGGATACATATCAACTTGGAAGGAGGTTCTGGCAGCTTTTCACAGTAATCTAATCTCAGCTCTGTCCTCTTCAATATTTCCATCAGTGACTTGGATGAAGACGTAGATAGCATTCTTATCAAATTTGCCAATGACACAAAGCAGAGAGAAATGGCAAACACAGTAGACGAGTATCAGGAGCCAAAAAGATTTCAGCAAATTGAGGTGGAAGGCTGAATATTGAAAGGTGAAATTGATTCAAAAGAAAAATAGCATAAAAGACAAAATCCAGTTGACTTAAGACTGGAAACAGGGAAAAGAAGATTCCCTGAGATGGAGAGTTGTGTGCAGAAGGTTTGTGGAGAGTGTTTCCATGAGATACATGTATAAGTATGTGACAAAGGTAACACTGGGCAGAAAGAGAAGCTACCCTGCAGTGAATCTGAGGCCTGGGGAGAATCTAAGGGGAGGTCTGGAAGTTGTAGCTCCCTTCAGAGATGTGCTGAATTGAGGCAAGGGAGCTGGGCCTTTGTATTCCAATACCAGCCAGTTACTGGTTCTGGGTCACTCCGTGGGAGAGGGCAACTTTGGATAAAACCTACAGTTGAGGGCAATTTCCAGTGAGAGTGGCAGCTGTGAGCTGTTAGCAGCCAGTGATCCCACCAAAAAGAGCATGGGTTTTGGCAGAGCATCAGTGTATATACTACCCAAGCATTGCCCCAAAGTGTGGTCCCTGGACTAGCAGTATTAGCATCATCTATGAGCTTGTGGGTCCTACACCAGCCTACTAAATCAGAATCTCTGGGGATATGGCCCAGAAAACTTTTAACAAGCTGTCCAGGCTCCAGGTCATTTCTATGCATATTAAAGTTCGAGAACCACTGCACTGTGTCAACCAAGAACATTCAGAATTGGGAGATAAGACAGGTTTTAGTGACAGTCATCTTTCCTTCTCTCTCTCTCACACACATACTGCAGTAGAGCAATAGGAAAGGAAAATTAGGGAGCTGTTAGGCTGAATCAATTCAGGCATGTAATGTAGTCTAAGAACTTATATTTCAATTTAGCAGAGAGAGGAATTTTGTGATCAAGCTGTCCAAAGGTAAAACAGCCTGCCTCTTAAGATTGTAGAAGTATTCAAGAACAGGCTGGGTAATGCCTTGGTGTGATAATTTCAAGCATCAGGTAGACACATGACTTTAACTTTAGCATCCTGATCATCACCCTCCCATGCTTTTCTTCTCTCTTTTTTTTCCCCCTAAGTGAGTCTCTGCCAGAACTAGTTAACTCAAGAAAGGTTATATGGCCCAAAAGAAAAGTTTAGGCATTATCAGGTTAAGTCAAAGTAAACAAACTTCCATAGAACTAATCAGACTTTCATTATACTGTATGAATTATGAATACACAATGTGTGTTTGGGAACGCATGAGGAAAAGGATAGTCTGTATAGCATGCATCAGAGAAGGCAATGGCACCCCACTCCAATATTCTTGCCTGGAAAATCCCATGGATGGAGGAGCCTGGTAGGCTGCAGTCCATGGGGTCTTGAAGAGTCGAACACGACTGAGCGACTTCACTTTCACTTTTCACTTTCTTGCATTGGAGAAGGAAATGGCAACCCACTCCAGTGTTCTTGCCTGGAGAATCCCAGGGACGGAGGAGCTTGGTGGGCTGCCATCTGTGGGGTCACACAGAGTCGGACATGACTGAGGTGACTTAGCAGCAGCAGCAGCAGTATAGCATGCATACATTCTAGAATTTTGTGAAACCAATTTCTCTAGGAGACTCTTACGGGCCACTATAGTAACTGGAATCAAGATTGCCCGGAGAAATATCAATAACCTCAGATATGCAGATGACACCATCCTTATGGCAGAAAGTGAAGAGGAACTCAAAAGCCTCTTGATGAAAGTGAAAGAGGAGAGTGAAAAAGTTGGCTTAAAGCTCAACATTCAGAAAACGAAGATCATGGCATCCGGTCCCACCACTTCATGGGAAATAGATGGGGAAACAGTGGAAACAGTGTCAGACTTTATTTTTCTGGGCTCCAAAATCAGTGCAGGTGGTGACTGCAGCCATGAAATTAAAAGACACTTACTCCTTGGAAGGAAAGTTATGACCAACCTAGATAGCATGTTCAAAAGCAGAGACATCACTTTGCCAACAAAGGTTCGTCTAGTCAAGGCTATGATTTTTCCTGTGGTCATGTATGGATGTGAGAGTTGGACTGTGAAGAAGGCTGAGCGCCGAAGAATTGATGCTTTTGAACTGTGGTGTTGGAGAAGACTCTTGAGAGTCCCTTGGACTGCAGGGAGATCCAACCAGTCCATTCTGAAGGAGATCAGCCCTGGGATTTCTTTGGAAGGAATGATGCTAAAGCTGAAACTCCAGTACTTTGGCCACCTCATGTGAAGAGTTGACTCATTGGAAAAGACTCTGATGCTGGGAGAGATTGAGGGCAGGAGGAGAAGGGGACGACAGAGGATGAGATGGCTGGATGGCATCACTGACTCGATGGACGGGAGTCTCAGTGAACTCCGGGAGTTGGTGATGGACAGGGAGGCCTGGCATGGTGCGATTCATGCGGTCGCAAACGGTCTGACACGACTGAGCGACTGATCTGATCTGATCTGATCTGATAGTAACTGGGACAATACTCAGTACTCAATAAGCATTTATAAGAGCGATCACATAGCATGTAGCCCCAGCTGCTGCATGGAGAGCATTTCACTGTAGGTTACCCTAAGTAGTATTCTCGAGTGCTATTAGAACAACTTTTCAGTAGGGTATAAATTTATAAATTTGCATACCAATCAAGGGAAGCTGTGCTATTCTACCTTTGGACTCTATACATGCATATTTTCTATTATTCCTTGGATCTATTATTTTCACTTCATATCCTATTAGAAGTTTAGGAACATTGTCCTGGGTGGGTGGATGTTTAGATCGATGACATAGATATTGATAGGTGGGTAGATAGATAAGGGAGAGGAATCAGAGAGAGAGAGAATGAAAGAAGAGGAGGAAAAGAAGAAGGAAAACAACTATGAAAACAATGACAGTGATGACAGAGAAAGAGAAAGCTCGATTCTCTGGCACAGCATATTTGAGTCATACTGAATCTTTGTTTTCCTGAAACGTTCCACAGTGAGAATAGGAGGTAAATCATTCAGAAATCACACAAGTAATCTTGGATCCCTTTAGTAAAAGAAGTCTCTCTATTTTAGCAAATAGCGATAAGCAAGAGAGTCTATTATAATTGCTGGGATCTGCTAATATGTATTTTTTTTCCCCTGAAACAAATTCTATTAACCCTCCTTGATACTCTGTCCTCATCAACATGTTAATGACATGGGACTAACTCTTAGAGATTTTTATCTCCCACACAAAACAGAATCTGCAACCTGCTAATGATTGCATTTAGCCTAATTGTAAGGTTGCTGCTGGTAACAGAAAAATGTATTCTGGCAGATAGACACTTCTAGAAGCTCAGCCAAGCACTTGGTGTGTGTGAATCAGCCTCTATATACTTCTCACTTGGCAACCATTCTTGATGGAGAGTCCCAGTCTGCTCTGAG
This sequence comes from Bos mutus, assembly GCF_027580195.1. NCBI lineage: Eukaryota > Metazoa > Chordata > Mammalia > Artiodactyla > Bovidae > Bos > Bos mutus. Next base: position 100,014,159 of record NC_091646.1, read on the forward strand.
GAGAGGCCAGGGCTGTTGAGTAGAGTACCTGGAGAGGCGCAGTTCTAGCAGGATTTTATAGACCTCTTGGCACGCCAGTGACTCAGGACACCTTGACCACAAGCCCTTAATCAGAAGGGCAGGGCGGCTTGCTCAGGCTGAGTTCTGTACTCTCTTGTCAAATAACAAACAAGGAGACAGACATTTACCAATTGCTAGTCCACATTCTAAATGAATATAACATTTCACACGTTTGAGTTCACTGAGTGTGTGTTGCCAATTTCATTATCAAAATATTTATGACTCAGGAAAGGATACTGAGATGCAGAGAGTCTATTACTTTCCCAAGTTCAAAACCCCAACGTTGTGACAGTTCTGATGCAGAAATTCTTGCATTTGAAGAAAAAGAAGAAAGACTCTTTTCTTTTCCTTATGTTTACATTGAAGTATCGTTTGTATGATCTTGGGTTTGCTAATTCAGGGGTCCCAACCCTGGTCTGTGGAAAAACTTTTCCACAAAACTGGTCCCTGGTGCCAAAAAGTTTGGGGACCACTGCCATAACTCTTTGAGAATTTTCTCATGTAGGGTGATTTGTTACTTTTTAATATTTTGAAGAAAAACACACACATACATGTAAGTAATTTTATTAACTCTTTTCTATCTTTGCTAGCATCATTAATATGACTAATTCCAAAAGGGCATCTAAGCAAGTATTTGCCATTTTTCTTGGAAAAGCAAGTTTCTCTCCATTTTTCTGTATCTCTTTTCCAAACTTTAGCCAAATTTTGCTTTTGAAATGGGTTATCTGGTAGAGCCTCGATTCTAACTTTGAAGAAAAAGACTCAAACATTGACAGTTACGTGTCATTATTATATAATGAAAATATCTGAGAAGAAGACTGATATTGACCTATATTTTTCATTTTCTAGTTAGTCACTTTGGTAAAAATTAAGCACTCTTTTCCAGATACTGCAATGGTTGTTGGAGAGAGATGCTGAACAAAATTCTCCTTGTATTTATATTTATGAATATATATGCTAGGAAAGTATAATAATATCTTTTTCTATAAGGAGAGACATAATATTCTACTAATACTAGCTTTTGTTCCTTCTAACATACATAGGAAGAATTTTCCATACTGTTATAATTTACTGAGGGAATCTACAGAATTTTAAATTTACTTGCACTGGGTTAACAACTAAGAATTTTTTTTTTAATGTGCCCTTTGTTGAATTACTATTACACACTTATTTAATACTACTATTGTGTCATTTGAGTACATATTCCACTCACAAAACAAATATGTGGTATTTTTAGTTCTAACACCAAGGCTACACCAATACTTTTATTTTTAGCAGATCATTTTTTATGAAGATTAAAATAATTATGTCACACGTTGCAAGTTTTAAGAGCTACTTTAAAATATATGCTCCAGGAAAAACATGATCAGATGGGTGAAATTATGATGTTCATACTTTCAAATGAAAAATCAGATACATATGTGCCGATTAAAAACACTTGATTTTTATAGGATAATGAACTATAACTTAACCTCTAGAGACAGCCATTTTTTTCCTCCAAGAACTCAAACTACTTAATGATAAAGTATTAAACTTAGTCCCAGAATCTAGTTATATAATGATACAAATGTTATAAATAAGAAAGGGAAAAAGAAAAAAGCTTATCCACAAATTATTTGTTTCGCTGACAACATTTATTGCAGAAAGTGCATGAGTGACATACACAGTGGTCTCTCAGAGGTGCGGAGTAGCCATAAACTCTGTGTTTTCCATCATTACAGCAGGGACTTAAAGAACTGGGCTCAACTTCTGAAAGTTGCTTGGAGAGCCAGTGATTTCTAAGTAATCACTGTAAAATTTTTGAAATTAAATTCAGCAACTTCACTAACACCAAGTGAACAGATAGATCATACTCAGCAGCATGGCCATTCTGAATGGCATTCCTCTTTCCTAGAGGTACCATCTCATTCACTGTCAATCCTATGAGCAGGCCTCGCCTCCCCTCACCTGGATTTTGATGTGGGGAATTTTCTCTCTCTGTCCTCACAGGACTCATAGAGCAAAATAAGACTTGGATTAAAAAACATTGAACTCCCATTCTGTGGCGAGCAAGAGCAAGTGTAGCATAACTACACTTACCTGAATGAACATTAATAGGAAAGTGACCAGACTGTTCCGTAATCTACTTGTGTGGGGTTTTTAAGTGTTGTACCACCATCAGTGCTATCACTGGCATATACCTTCAAACCAACTATAGCAGATCAGTTGATTAATCACTAAGGGTCTTATTTAAATGGCAAAATCTAAAGAGCATTTTTTTTTTCAGAAAGCTCATGCCAGTACTAGAATGAGCCAGATGCTTTACAACTTAGTATCCATAATTTAAGTAGTTGTCCCTCAAAGGATTTCTAATTCCATTTCCTTATTACTCTGGTTCCTAGAGTTTGAAAAAACACACTGAGGTAATGACAGGCTAAAATCAAATGTGTTGATTTCATTACTAAAGCTTATGTCTTATTGTTTTTTATTTTTGCCAAACCTTTCTATGTATATGTTAACCTCAGGATACTAGCAGCGGATGGTGTTGTTTTTAAAACCGTGAATGTATAGTTTTCTCTAGATAATTTTAAAGAATGCTGGCTTACTTGAGGACTTTTTTTTTTCCCCTAAAGCTCAAAAACAAACTCTTCAAAGATTTAATTACTCTAAACAACAGAAAATGGGAACTTTGTTTTCCAAAAGAAAACAGAGTCTATGGAAAAGTTGCTTATGATACTCAACAGTACTCGGATTGTTGACTAATCTTAAAGGAGAAAGACATCAATTAATTCATCGATAAGCATTAACATTATCCTTTCCCAATAATTCGTATCATAAAAATTGGGGGCAAAATAATTTAGATGATGTTATAGTGAGACACGGCTGAGCGACTGAGCATTCATGTGTGTATGGTATATATATATATAGTAAATGAATGTATATAAAAATGAACACTCATTCATTCAGCCTTGACGTCTTTCCTACACAATGGTTAAAACTTGCCTCAAAAACTACTCTTTAAAAATCCATCCTAAATCCCATATAAATATAGCTGTAGTATAAGAAAGATATTATCTCTTCTTTAGAGATATACAAAAAACTAAGGATATTCATAACGTGGTTTGTCTTAAAAGAAATGCCCACCTTTGGGTGAACAGGGATGTTTGGGAAAAATAAAACTCAAAGAAGCACTGCCTTTAATATGCCTCCTCTCTTGTTGTTTCTGTCACTTCTCTGTGCTCCTGTCCCCATCTTTGCCTCCCTCACTCCCTACTCCTTTTGATCTCCACTTCAGCTTCCATGGTTTCTCCATTATTTTTAGCAGTTACTTCCAGTGGGGCTCACACTTTGTCAGGTCTTATATTCCTGTTATTGCCCATGTATCGCCCCATCCCCAGTGGCTGGAAAATCCTTCTCAGGCCCCTTCAACATCTTCTTGCCTTTCCAGTTCTTCTGCTTCTCAGCATTTATTTATTTATTTTTTTTTTTTTACTTTTCTAGACCCGGTCTTTGTCTCATATTGCTCTCTTCTGACTCTAAGCTTTTATCCACTTAGAAAATGGCATATCAGAGTGTTGTTCCTCTGAGCAGATCTTTGGCACAGCCATCTAAATGCTGCCATGACGGGAGATTACCTTGCTATTGTGCACTTTTTCCATAGTATATGCAAACTGCCTTGATCCACATCAAAAGGTATCATAATTAGGAAAATAAAACACACAAAAGCCTCCTCAATTATTTTATCCTAGAAATAGAGAAATGATTTTGAGCCAGATACATAGAATAATACTCATGTCACACTAACAGTGTTCTCTAGTTAGCATCTTATTGTAAATTCATTCCTTAGGACTTTGATATCTGGAACTTTTCATTTTCAAATGATAGGTACCTATCTACTAATTGCAAATTATTTTAATATATCTTTTACATAAAAGATTGTCCCTTTTGAAAGCTCATTTGGAAAATAATTTGGGGTGAGAGACATAATTTTTTAAAAATATTAACAATGTGTTTTTATGCCCCCATTTGTAGTTCAAACTCTGACTCTGTTAAACTTTGTGTAGCTTTTTAAAAAAATAATAACAAAATGTCTATACTTTTTCATTCCTGTGAAAACAGGTTTTCCAGAGTTAGTGAACTTAAAATAGCTATTGTACAAGTTAGAAAGTTGATTTGTTCTTTCTGTCATGTTCATTGCTTTTTCAACACAGCAAAATTGTAAATGTAAACTTCTCCCCTACAAGATGAGCTGGGCTGCAATTTTCAGCTAATTGGGAGAAGCAGCCCTGAGTTGAGCACTGTCAGGCTGATTTGAGTCTTAAGATATGATGATGATTATTGTGTCAAATGTAATCAAGAACCTGGGCTCTGAACTAACTGAAGGCCTGGCTGTTTTTAATTCAGGTCCGTATATGAAGTAGACCTCTGGTTCACTGGTAGTCACAGCTGCCTGTAAAAGCAAGCAATTTTAAAAATATAATTCTGTTCTCTGTGGAGCTGTTAGGATCAGGGATTGGATACACAGAGGGCAAATATTCTCATTCTGTCCCTTAAAAATTCTATTTATTTTCAGTATAATATTCTCATCTTGAAATTTCCCAGTAGCTCCGTATCCGTGGTTTTCAACCTTCTCAGGTCCAATGCCAACCCCTTCCTTTCTTATAACAAATACTTTGTAACACCTTCTTTATAGTCATAAACTAAAATTTATAGATAATATATCCTACCTGTAGATACTTTAAAAAATGATGTTTTAACTTTTTAATTTTTAAGAGAAATATGAGCCATTTATAATAAAATAATGTGTATTTCAGTATGGAGCAATTCAGTCAGGATCACGCTAGAGCACAAGCGAAGGTTCTAGTTGACTACACTGTGAATGCAATATCAACCATTATGGAGTGACACTGGTGTGTTGTATATGGACTCAAATACTGTGAGTGGCATTGGCCATCCATAGTGTAATTTTCCAAAATGCTAAACAACTTCTAACAAAATCTGTAACAGCACTAGGTAAAATTTTCCTTGGGCTTTCATAACAGTTGGGCTTCCCTAGTAGCTCAGCTGCTAAAGAATTTGCCTGCAATGCAGGCAACCCCAGTTCGATTCCTGGGTTGGGAAGATCCTCTGGAGAAGGGATAGGCTACCCACTCCAGTATTCTTGGGCTTCCCTGGTGGCTCAGCTGGTAAAGAATCCACCTGCAATGTGGGAGACCTGGGTTTGATCCCTGGGTTGGGAAGATCCCCTGTAGAAGAGAACGGCTACACACTCCAGTATTCTGGCCTGGAGAATTCCATGGATTGTATAGTCCGTAGGGTCACAAAGAGTTGGACATGACTGAGTGACTTTCACTGTCACTCAGTTCCTTTTCTGAAAATTCCAGTGTCTATTACAATCTTGACAAAAGTACTTTATATGTATATGTTGCTGCTGCTGCTGCTGCTAAGTCACTTCAGTCGTGTCCGACTCTGTGTGACCCCATGGACGGCAGCCCACCAGGCTCTGCCATCCCTGGGATTCTCCAGGCAAGAACACTAGAGTGGGCTGCCATTTCCTTCTCCAGTGCATGAAAGTGAAAAGTGAAAGTGAAGTCGTTCAGTCGTGTCCAACTCTTAGCGACCCCATGGACTGCAGCCTACCAGGCTCCTCCATCCATTGGATTTGCCAGGCAAGAGTACTGGAGTGGGGTGCCATCGCCTTCTCGCATATGTATGTAAAATTGAGTTAAGTTTTAGGTTCAGGTGTTCACAGGGTCTTGCCCTACATGAGTGTCTAGACGGACATTCAAAAGGGTAACTTGCCTGGTGGTCCAGTGATTAAGACTCTGCACTTCCAATGCAGGGGGTGTGGGTTTGATCCCTGGTGGTGGAACTAAGATCCTACATGCTGTGGGGTGCATCCAAAAGGAAATAGAAAAGTATTGTGGGACTTGGGACAGTGTTTTGTTCGTGGAGTCTACCATCTGTAGCCCCTCCCCATGGAATGCCAGTAGCACTCTTCAAGCACTCTGTTAATCAAAACTGTCCCTCAGTTTCCAGAAAGCCTCTGTTGTGTTGTCTGTAAAATTTGGTTAAATATTTTTTCATGATGAGAACTGATGTATTGATTAATGAAATAACAATATTCTCTGAGAACCTAACCTCTTTCTTCGTGATCCAGTTGCAATGTATGACTAATGAAATCAGCAAACATTTAAGATCTGCTTGAGTCTGAGTGAACTCCAGGAGTTGGTGATGTACAGGGAGGCCTGGCGTGCTGCGATTCATGGGGTCTCAAAGAGTCAGACACGACTGAGTGACTGAACTGAACTGAACTGGATTGTCTAGAAAAGTCTTTAAATATTCCGTGACTATCATTGCAGTTAGAAAAGCCTTTAAATATTCTGTGACTATCATTGCAGTTAAAATCTATTTCCACCATCTTTAGTAAATGCCCTGGTCTCTACAAAGGGGTGATGATGACATTCCTCTCGGAGCTATGTTAATTACCTTCTAAGTAGATGTTGACTAATGCAGTTGAATTCTGTGTTAAAATCACAGAAGATATTACTGTAGCTACCATGATGAATGCTTCTTAGATGGAGGCTGTGAGAGAAATATGAACCCATTTCTTGAAGAGACTAATCAGATAATTTAGTAAAACATACATACACAATCAGTTAAAAAAAAAACTATATTACCTATATGTTTGAGGCAAAACATTTTTTTGCATTGAAGAATTTTCTTCAATGGGTAAGCAAAATGCAGTCATCTATTTGAATTTCATCAGGGCATTTGACAGGTTCTCTCATTATATTCCTATGACTAAATTGGAGAAATACTGGTTAGATGCAAGGCAAATTGGATGGTTTAGCAACCATTTCATGCTTTTACACAAAGAATGTACATTAATGGGTCAGTATCCAGAGTTCTCTGGTGGTCCAGTGGTTAGGACTTGGCACTTTCACTTCTGGGGGCCTGGGTTTGATCCCTGGTCTGGAATTAAGATTTTAAAAAAAGAAAAGGAAAAAAAAAAATGATTACTGTTAAGCAAGGGAAGGTCTCTGGTGCTGTGCTGTACTGTTCTATTCTCATCCCTGACAAATGTTTTTTTAAACGTAGATGAACACTTCCTTTGATTGAGTAATTAGTTGGCCACGCCATACAGTTTGCAGGATCTTAGTTCCTCAACCAGGGATTGAACCCAGGCCCAAAGCAGTGAAAGCATGGAATCCTAAGCACTGGACAGCCAGGGAATTCCCATGCTGGATGTTTTTGTTAGAACCTGAATGGAGCTACAGAGAGGGCATCCATTCAAATCTATGAATAATGCAAAACAGGGAAGGGAGGAGTATGTTTGCTGACAGAGCCAAGTGGGTGCTTGGACAGGATGACTTTTTAGTCCCTTTCAGTACATGTTATCTCTAGATCAGGCTCAAACTTATAGGGTATTAGAAAATTTGCCAAAGCAATGGATTTATTTTGACAGAAGTTATTGTTTGCTTTGCCCTCTGTTTTTGCAATGCACTTAAAAATATATTGGATTAACATTCCTTGCAGGAGTACATTTTTTTTTTCAAAAAATAAATTGTTTTCATGTAAGAGTAGCAGAAATTCAGTCATTGACAATCCAATGTGACATGTCGCCCAGTGAAATAGCCTACCGTTTCACTTTCACTGCTAATTAAAAAATTGATTAAAGGTATAAGCTCCAAGGATTTAATATCCATGCTTCTACAAAGGGAAACATAATTTTGGTCACAGGATTGCTTATTCTTATTTTTAAACATATTAGTTATAACTGAGTGATAGTCTGTTATACAATCAATTCTACTATAACAAGAGATATCCACAAGTTATTCTGAGGTTCAACTGAAATAGTATAGGTGAAAGTAATGTATAAATTTTAAAATTCTATGCAAATATAAACTATTATTCAATAAATTCACATCAAGAAATAATTACTATTTATAAGTATTTTGAAAACAAGTAATTGAGACATTCTCACTTTTAGAAGCTATGCCTGGTTCATAGTAGGCTCATTGACTTTAATTTGGTTTATTGAGTGTCTGTTAAATACTAGGAACTGTGGGACGAAGCCTTGTGTCAAGGGATTAACAAAAAGTTGATATTGATGGATGATGATGATAAAGATATAAAGACATTTGGTAAGCGATATAATCATAAATAAGAGGATTCTTAAAAGCATGTGCAGCTCTCAGAGTGATTCCTTTAGTGTTATAGTTTTAATTGAAAAAATAAATCATTAATGTTTTACTATTCTTCATAAATTTGAATTGATCTTATAGAAGGCCATCAATATATTCTAAATTATTTAGTTCTTTTAAATGTAGTTTCTCCCCATAATAATTAATAGTGGGAAAGTAGGAAACTTTAAATCTTTATTTTGATCATCCATTTTAATTAGCTCAAGTTATTTGTAATCCTACAAGTCTTATAAAGCATATCTGAGTCATTAAAAGGATTCAAAATGAAAAGAGCAAGGGCAGTTCTTTTAGAATCTACCAAGACAGAGTCACTTTGAGAGATTAATTCATTTCTCAACCGGTCTTATTAAAATATATTTATTTTACCATAAAATTTCTAGGAAAGAACGTGTGAAGTGTTTGGTGTTCTTGTTAGATATTTCTAGTGTAAAACATTTCTCAAAGATACAGATTTCTGGATAATTTCTGTATAATTAGCAAACATTTACTAAGTTACCATTATGAGAAGGTCACAACTGTATGTATTAAATGCTTTTTTATTTCACAAGAATAAAAATATTACTGCCTACAATCCCCTCTTTTAAAATGTTAAAATCCTCAAACCTACTTCAAATCCAACGTGCAGTATTCATTTTAATAGTTTTCTTAGATGGCAACTGAAGATGGTAAGCAAAGGAATAATCTTTTTTTGTTCTTCACACAAATATACACCATAATCTGAATTCTTATAATAATCACAGAAAGCAAGGAGCTTTTGACACTAGTACTAGGGAAGGACTGATGCTGAGGCTGAAACTCCAATACTTTGGCCACCTGATGGGAAGAACTGACTCCTTGGAAAAGACCCTGGTGCTGGGAAAGATTGAAGGTAGGAGAAGAAGGGGACAACAGAGGATGAGATGGTTGGATGGCATCACTGACTCAATAGACATAAGTTTGAGTAGTCTCCAGGAGTTGGTGATGGACAGGGAAGCCTGGCATGCTACAGTCCATGGGGTCACAAAGAGTCGGACACAACTAAGCGACTGAACTGAACTGAATATCCTTTATATTTACTTCACAAGGAGATTGGCAAATGTACCTTGAGATGTAAAGTCAGAGCAGACTAGATTAGATGTTTCACGTTTTGCCACTTTGGTAACTTGCCCAGCCTCTCAGAAAATCATGTTTCTCATCTATAAAATGTTGCTGATAATAACAACCTGCCCCATTAACCTCATCAAGTTGTTTAACATATCAAAAAAAAGATATATGTGGAAAAGCTTGAAAACTAAAGAGCATTGTTTTAGTGCAAAATACTATGGCAATAAATGTTGAATTTAAAAGGCTCTCAAAAAAAAAATAAAATAAAAAAATAAAAGGCTCTCAAAAGTGCATTATTAACCACAAAAGAGTGCTGAGTGAGGAACTAGGTAATGATAGTCACAAATATTTAGAGACCAGAACTTGAAGTTCATATCAGGAATTATGAAAATCGTTCATATTTCTGAATTCCATTGAGAAACCTCTACTGTAAGTTCATATAATCAGCTGATGATATGTTTTTAACCCCTTCTTTCCTTTTAAAGGGAATCTGCTATATGTTTGCCTTTTGATGGTAGAAAACTGAACCAACTTGCCTTGCTGTCTTGTGAATGTTATATAACAACATCTCCTGTTCTCTTTTTCTCTAAGATATTGAGGATGTGAATGTATATTTGTTTGACTACAGTCTAATGAGACTTCAAAGAGATGATCTTTTAAATTGGTTTCTATCCTAGTTTTCATATATCCTTTTAGAAGAGAAGAAAGCTACTCAATCTAGCTTATCAAAACAGGAAAATACATCTTTTAAAGAGATTAACATTACAAGTGACCAACATCGACTTAAAGATTCATATTATACAAATCATAGAGAATTTATTAAGAGTAGAAATTGTATCCAGTTGTAAACTCAACCCTAATCTAAGTTTATATTCTTCTGGATGGCAGTATCAATGTACATTTTTTCTAAATGTCTTTTACAGTGCTATAATTAAACTTCTCCAAAATAGTACCTTAAGGTATTGTATCAGTAAAAATATATATAAAATACAGATCTTAGACTAAGGAATGTTAATCTCTTTGTTAATATTCCAAGGTAGGAAATATATATATATATATATATATATCTTGAATACTTGTTTTTAATATTTTGTATATTTTTATCAGCTTTTCTCAATGATAAATGTCTGAAACACAAGTCAAATGAAGTGAATAATGCCAAGAACAGAACAAAGTACATTTTTACTGCTGTCTCCTAATTTCTTTTGAGAAATATCCCAATACTTTTGGAAAAAAGTATGTAATTATGCTTGTTAACCTAATGATATATTGTGCAAATCTCAATTTTTGAAATGCCCATAGAGTGAAAAAATAAAAGAGTTGGAATGTGTATTTTAAAATTTCTTACATGATTAATAATACCTATATTCTCTTTCCATCCAAATATAAAGTCCAGGTGATTTTTCTTTTCACTAGAATGTCTGTATCTTTGAAGAAAATAGCTAGCTTCAAAACTATGGTTTATCTTTAGAGAACTAATCTATTTTCCATGCAAGTATGTTGCTTCTGCACATGTTAAAAAGTCATCCTGTGTTGTCTGGGGTGACAAAAAGATGGGAATGAGTTTTCTGAGAAGTAATCAGCAATACTTTGGGAACATTTAGGTCATAGTTTCCAATTAACTCTGAAGAGTTTGAGTAATTTAGTACCAAACCTCAGGAGAGAGGGGATAAAAACCTCTTTGATGCATTTGTCGGTGAATGGCAAACCAGCAAATTTGCATTGGAAATGGATTTTTTTGTTTGTTTTGAAACAGAGACCAGCTAGATCTTTCTACTGTAGTTGGAGTGAGGGAATATCTTTCCCTCTCAGTAGGTTTCTATGTGTTGCAGTGATGGCTCTTATGGTAAAATAACAAAGAGATGAATTTTTGCTCCAAAACGAAGGCCAGGATTCAGTAGCATAAACTTTCCAGCACTTTCCTTTCTTTTACGACTGCAGTGAGTATATCAGAGAGGAGTGGACACTAATATCCATTTTCAGAGTTAGAAAACTGTCTTTTTCAGGATTCAATACTTGAACTATAATCCTAATTCCACCACTTCCTTGGGTTCAACTTTGGGAAAGTCATTTTGGCTCTCTCAGAATCAGTCTTCCCAACAGCAAAATGAAACTTGCAATAACCTATGAGATATCTAAAAGGTTTCTGATTGTTATGAAAATTAATTCAATTAGGCAGACTTTTGTTGAGCATCCATCACTGTATTTTGAGATAAAGCCCAGCAATGATCCCCACTTCCTTTGATAAGAAAAGGGAAAAAAAAATGTGTTGAAAAAAGATAGATTTATCACTTGTTAAGGAAATTGACACAGAAGTTCATGAATACAGTGTGATGCATATTATATTCAAGCTACTGTTAGGGAATCCAGATGAACTACAACCTGAATCATATTGTCAGTTCAGTTCAGTCACTCAGTCATGTCTGACTCTTTGTGACCCCATGGACTGCAGCACACCAGGCTTCCCTATCCATCACCAACTCCCAGAGCTTGCTCAAACTCATGTCCCAAACTCATGTCATGAATCATATTGTAACTATAGATAAATGTCTAAATATCGGTCTCCTCCACTAGACTTGAATGTGTTCAATGTCAAAGTCCATGTCCATGTCTCACTGACTTTAGTGTTACCAACACCACGCATGAATCCTGGCACATAATACATGTAGACGAGGTGCATGCATCACCTAATGCATGAGTTGTTGGTAGGCATGTGGAAATAAGAATGAGATTCAGGTTTAAAGATAACCTGTATGGAAGTTGAACTCAGTGGGAAAGAGTGAAACATCCAACTGAAAGCAAATGAAGAAACCAAACATACTGTAGGTAGGGAAAAAAATGGGAGGTTAATTTATGAAATGGTGAGAGAATAAATCTGAACATACTTTTAAAATTTTTGAAGAGTTCTGTAGATAACAGATTTTAAATTTATTTTCTGTGCTAGCTTAGAGCCTTCATCTCATACTCTGTGTCAATAGTTACATTAAAAGGACAGAATATTTTTCTCACCTTAGAGTTCAGTAACAGAGGAAAAAAGAGAAACATTCTCTCAGTTGCCAGAACCCTTCTGGGTCATCTATCTAAGTAGATATTTTCCAAAGACACATAAAGCCATAGTCTTAGAATTGTTGCTAGAGATGGAACTAGTAGGATACTGGTCCAAGCATTATTGAAGGATTTTGCTTAGATTCATGCTTTTCATTAGTGCACATTGCCAATAGAATTGCTGGAGATTAAAAGGAATGCTTCCTACAAACTGCTGTATAGCCATAGGTAATAAAATTCTAGCTGCCCCATGAAAATACAATGCAGACTTATTTTTTAAACAAAAGCAAAATTAATTCATTGGCTAGCAAACCAGTATAATCTGTTATGATTACAGAGAATTTGAACTTCGGGTTAACTCTGGTTCTATGAGCAGTATTTGGCCTAAAGTCCAAGTGCTTGCTGCTAAGGTACTCATTTTCTCTGATCTATATCTAACAAACAAAAAAGAACAACAACAACAAAAAAAACCCCACATCATCCTGTAATACTTTCCCTAAAACTATCATAGGAAATGATAGTTGTTAAAGTGCAAATAAACCGGGAAGGAAAGATCGAGAGTGTTTTATTTGGTTACTTCCTGATAATACCAGGGCACGGATGAAAATGTTACTTAGCAGAAGACCAAGTAGTGTGAATTTCCCGTTGGTTACACTTTCAGAAACATCTGGGAAAAATATCAGATTGAGCCTTTTTTCCCCCCCAAATATTCAATGTGTTTGTTTCTGTTTGGTTATATATAATGTGTGTGTATATGTATTTGTGTGTGTATAATCATTTAATACAGTGCAGTGATGAACTGTCATCCCTGCTGCTGCTGCTGCTAAGTCGCTTCAGTCGTGTCCAACTCTGTGTGACCCCATAGACGGCAGCCCACCAGGCTCCCCCGTCCCTGGGATTCTCCAGGCAAGAACACTGGAGTGGGTTGCCATTTCCTTCTCCAATGTATGAAAGTGAAAAGGGAAAGTGAAGTCGCTCAGTCATATCTGACTCTTAGCGACCCCATGGACTGCAGCCCACCAGGCTCCTCCGTCCATGGGATTTTCCAGGCAAGAGTACTGGAGTGGGGTGCCATTGCCTTCTCCCTGCATGTATTTAATCATGGAATATTGTCCATACATTAATTAAGCTCTTCAGCCTTACCTTGGAAAGTCATAGGCTTCCCTTTTTTCTTTTGCTTTTTATGTATTAGGTTGACCCATAACAAATTAGTGATTTACAACTTAGGTAAAAATCTGGAGTCTTAGAGATTTATTCAGAGATACCATGGTGTGGGTGTGTGTGTAAGTGTGTGTGTGTGTGTGTGTGTGTGTGTGTGAAGGATGAGGGTATACTCTGATTGCCTCATTGATAATCAGTTCTTAAAAAGAAAATGGAGATGCTGAGACATGCCTTCTGTGATTTTTCCACTTTATGCAGATTTGTGCACGTGGGGGGTTGTACTAAGCTTTATAGCTCCAACACTTTGTCCTTTCAGTAGATTCTTGCTTCTAACTGGTGATAATGCCTTATCTACAGATCTCCTTAAAGGACAACCAAAGGTATAGTAGCTCTTCAGGCTCAATTGCTGAGTATGAGAATCCTTCATCCTGTCTCCTTTTGTGACCACAATCTGTGCAAGTGGTTGTATATTTCTCCACATACATTTTTTAACAAGTATATTTTTCAAAGTTTTATTTAGTATGACAATTCAGCAGGTCAAGTTCCCCAGAAGTCAGATTCTGAGAAAGTGATTAATGTGTAGGGATTTCTTTATTTTTTGGTAGAGTGCTCTCAGGATGAATACCTGGGAGAGAAGAAAGGGAAAGAACCAGGATAGGACAGAAGGAGAAGCTGGGCTTCAATTCATTTGTAACCTCAACATCGATCAATCCTCCTCCCCTCCCGAATTGTCCAAAGCTGCAGCAAGGGGGATAGACTTTTACAAAAAGTCCACACATTAACCAGTCATTGGGGGCAACCTGCCTGCATCCAGCAGCTTTCCCAGGAGTTAAAGCAAAACACATTGCTGCTTACTCACTCAGTCACGTCGGACTCTTTGTGACCCCATGGACTGCAGCAGGCCAGGCCTCCCTGTCCCTCACTGTCTCCCAGCCGTTTCACAAGTTCATGTCCATTGAATCAGTGATGCTATCCAACCATCTCATCCACTGCTTCCCTCTTCTCCTTTTGCCTTCAGTCTTTCCATACTGTTCATGGGGTTCTCGCAGCAAAATTACTGGAATGGTCTGCCATTCCCTCCTCCCCTGGACCACATTTTGTCAGAACTCTTCACTATGACCTGTCTGTCTCAGGTGACCCTGCATGGCATGGCTCATAGCTTCAGTGAGTTATGCAAGCAAAACATACTTCAGTCCTGAAAGAGGGGTCTGGACATCCCAGCACAGCTTCCACTACACCAGTAGTTCTCAAAGTTTGGTCTCTCCAGTGTCAGTGATGCTCAAACTTGAGCATATATCAGAATTGCCTGGAAGACTTATTAAAATACAGCTCGCTGGACTCCACACAGAATTTCTGATACAGCAGGTCTAGGGTGGGGCTTGAGAATTGACATTTCTAATAAGTTCTCAGATGGCATTGATACTGTTGGGCTATGGAACATTCTTTGAGAACCACTGTACCACACTGCCTATATTTACCTATGGAGAATGGTGTCCTTATGAACAGAAATAAAACTTTTTGAAGTCAGCATCCCATTCCATATACCATCAAATTCTCAGCTATTTTTGTGCATTCTATACCTGGACTTGCTGATAATTAAAATTTGTCATATAAAAAAGTACTTAACTGATGCAGTAAATTATATTTGTAAAGCATTATTACTATTTTATGATAATTTGGTCATTGTTACTTTTAAAGTTCATGCCAAATTTTCTCCAGGGTCCATAATTTGATAACCTGGATATTATCATTAAAAATAATAATCTATGTTCGAGGTCTTTAGTTTTGTTCTAGGTAATTTTTTTATTACTTTATGATTCTCATTGCTACATTTTTTATCATAGAAGTTACTTAAAGGCATGCGATTATAGAAAATTTTAAAGTATGGTATATATTCAGAACTATTTTGAATGCACAAATATGGAATACAGGTAACTTTGACTCATCTAGTCTAGACGTAGCACAATTAAAATTTAAGAATTCAGTGTACATAGATGGATCTCAGGAAAAAGGATGCAGCCTTAAATCTCCCACACAAGCCAGAGATAACAGTCTCACCTCTGATTGAAGAGATTTTCTGCCATTGCTGCCACTGAATTTTGTCTAACGTATTTCCAAATTGGAAAATATTCAACCCGATGTTGTCAATATTTCAGGCCACAAGGGTGTTGTTTAGGAAAACGGTGCCTTACTGTCCTTAAAGAGTTACTGCTCTTCCCTAAGGGCCTAATTTACAAAGCAGCGACCTTGGTGGTAGGATTGGGCTGGAAATCTCATTGTCTCAGTAGAACACTTTCATCTGATTTATGTGCATCACATTTTCCAAATAACTCTTAGAAAGTTATTTACTAGTTACTTTCTCTGGAAGCCAAGGGTAAGTGGTGTTTCTCTTTAAGGTTAGAGAAGCTGGGATGCATCAAGCACAGCTCATCATGATGATGAAGCTGATAATAAAATGCACAGTATCTAATTCTCTGCCATGAGGGAGTTTCACATTGCCCCTTTTATTTTGTGCGACTTTGGAATATGTTAGAAAATACATCAGTGTCTAACCCTGCGTTTGTCTCCTGCAATGTGACAGCTTATTTCTATGCCAAATTTGGAGCTGGAGGTGGAGTAAATCTTAGTGATTTCTAGAGTACAAGCCAACCTAAAATATTAGCTAGCACTGGCTGAAATTGCCCCATTTGTTGGTCAGAAATGGTCAAATGTTAGCAATTACACAGGCTTCAACCTGTATGTTGTATGTTTCGCACCAGATTATAACATTACGTTTCTCAGTTTTGTCACAACGGTTCTGAATTTTTAAATCATCCTAAATAAATAATAAAAGATACTTTGCTCTTTCTCCCTGCGTTGATAGTTTGCCTGAAAACTAAGCAAGGAACTAGCAGTTCAGGCTAGCCATCGAACTTCATGAGGTTTAACTGATTTGCCCAATCAGAGCACCGGGCTACCTTTCAGTTGTGCAGTATTCAAGTTTATTTAGGAGTTGATAAATAGCTTAGTGCAATGCTTCCTTTTTTCCAGTTGCTGCACCCTCATAAACCTATTCTCCCCTCCACCAGTTAATGCAGACAGAAGATTTTTATCCAGTATGAGCACCAAAACTACACTGTGGAAGACTGTATGCTCAGCAAAAACCTCACCCATGATGAATAAACAGCTCTTCCGGGGGCTTTGCTGCCGCTGGCTCGGCAGGAGTTGTTTATTGCCTGGTTTGCACATCCCATGATAAAGTTGCTGCTGAAATAAATTGCAGTTTTGCATAATTATTGACAATCACATCTTAACAAGCAGTGTGTATCATATTCAAGTGTTCAGTTTTTTTTTTAAATCCATTTTTAGCTTATGTTGAATCCCAGAAAGCGTTTGTGTAGTAATAGAAGGCAAATACGACATTTAAATAGAGTACTAATTTCCTTATTGCAGAAAAAATTTACCTGAATCTTTTTAGATGGGGCTGTTATTGCCTCGGGCAATTTTCCTTCCCAAGTTACTATTATGTAGATGTTTGCTGAGGGCATACGTATGTGTATCCACAATACATGCATTATATATATTGTCAGAAAATATGAATAGCTCTTTTGTGGATTTTTGTGTCACTAGGGAATTTGATTCATTCCTTCTATAAGATTAGAGCAATGAGAATGGAATGTGGGCATAGGGAATCCACATTTTTGAGCAACTATAATTTGTGACTCATAATGTGTGAGGCACTCAGCTTCACACACACTGTTGTATTTTCAGTCTCATCAATACAACAATATGCATTGCAGATGAGAAATCAGAGAGGTTAAGTAACTTGTATCACACTCGGCGGAGGACACTGCGATTTGAACCCAATGTGTCTGGATTTTAAGCTCTACTTTTTCCATTACCCATAAAATGTTTCTTTTGGAAAATATTCTTAGTTGTATGACCATCAGGTAATGCAAAAGGAAGCTAATACAATAGTTAGAACTATTAGAACACACTGATGTTATGCAGATTACATGTTGCACAATGTTTGCTATGAAATATGTAGTTTTTCTACTTCTTAATCTTTTTGTTCCCTTTTGTTCTCCAGTCCCCTTCTCCTTCTTCCTCCAGTGTTCAACTTTCCATTGTAGGTTTGCATTTCTCCTGGCCTATTTAATTATGGTTCCCTGCCTCAGGTAACATTAAAGATAAGCATGGTAGATTTTAGGGTTTTACCTATAGAGATTAGTTTCAACTTTTGCCACATATTAAAATAACCTTTCAAAATTGACCAGCCAAAATGTTTTTTAAAACAAAGAATTTTTTGGAAAATGAACTTTCAAAAGTCTATAAGTCCAAATACATACACACACACACACACACACACACATGCTATTCTAGTGGTTGATGTTTTCAAGTGGAGTTTTAGCAGCAACTCACATTTGTTGCAATGTTATGATTTAGTCCCTTTGATTTTGCTCTTTTTGTGGGATTCACTGGCTGCACCATTCTGATATTTGAGGATAATTGCATCTGGACATTTGTTCCTTTGCAGAGTGAGTGAGCGAGAGACTGCTCTGGAAGAAACTCATAGATTACTGCAACAGTTCCCCCTGGACTTGGAGAAGTTTCTTGCCTGGCTTACAGAAGCTGAAACAACGGCCAACGTCCTGCAGGATGCCACCCATAAGGAAAGGCTTCTAGAAGACTCCAAGGGAGTAAGAGAGCTGATGAAACAATGGCAGGTAAGTCAAGTGCTTCTACTTTTATAACTTGTGAATTGAACCAAAGAATCCTCAGCATTTGTCCTTGTAGTTGATATGCTGTGGACAAAAGTAGTGGTTTATGTGGCCTTATATATTTAGGCTTTTGGGCTAGAAGAAGAAAGAGGGAGAAGCAAAAAATCATTTCTTATTTCATTTAACACCCCAGTCTTCTAAATAGTATGTGGTTTTGACCAGGAAGAATTTGCGCATGAACGCTGGAGCTTTGATAAGAAGAAACTTTGCTCAGAGAAAAGGAATTAGGGGTTGGTTTATTAAATTTGAAAAAGTTGCCATTTTTGAGTGTTTATTTAATATTTTACAGGAAAAGCATCTGTATGAATTGTCTGTTTTATTTAGCGTTGCTAACTGAATCAGTTTCCCTTCATTACTTTCCAATACATTTTGAAATGTTAATCTGGCCTTTTGTGGGTTTCCTCCTAACATAATCTGTGAAAATAAAAATGAGATGGCTAACTTGGTCATGGTTAATGATCACACAATTTTCAGACAATTGTTTTTCCTAGAAACAAAAATTATTGCTATAAAATTTCATATGCATAAACAGCAAAAACAGAAGTTTCAGGTTGTTTTATGTACTTGAAATCTTGGTGTGAATCATATTCTATAGTTCAGGAAGGCTCCTGATATTTAAATACTTTGGGGACATGATAGAGTTTTCCTGACCTATATTGGAGTTTTGTTATGTAGAGTCAAATTTTCTGACTTGAAATAAGAACTTTACTAGTACCACAAAGAAACTTTGGAGTGTTCAAATAATATGATCCATTTTTAGGCCTAACTTCAGTTTTTTAATATTTTAAAATTATGGCAAAAAAGTGATAGTGTATTCCAGGTTGAAAAAGAATTCCAAAACCAAATCATAGTAAGAAAAGTTTCTTCTCCTCCCTCTCCTTGTTGTTCTCCTTCTTTTCTTCTGTTTTGATACGAGATCTGATCTACTTTGTATATAGAGTAGATGACAGTGGCAATTTATAGCTTCTTGAATTCCTCATTCTTGCTGTATCATTCTCCTCAGACCCCACTTGCTCCTTCACAATGTGTGTTGAATTACTTTGATCATTTGGAGGTAGTTTGCATAGATAAAGCCAGGTATTGTTCTAAACAGGTATCTCCTATGGCTTGTGGATGTAAATGCGGTGTAACGTTTTTTTTTTTTTTTTTTGGTCACTCTTAGCTAAATGGTTAGAAAATATGTTGCTAACATATTTGACTTATGATATTTCATTTAAAAATTTATCTTGGCTTGTAAATGCCCATAAAGCCACCCTAGAGTTTTAAATATGTGGATTCACATATTCCTATCAGCTATGGTAAATAACGAGTAAAACTTTAAGTGGATTTTTTTTAGCAGATTCTTTTCAAAATTAAAGATTGTTCCAGTGACTCAATTTTGTAATAGGGATTTAATAAAATATTTCTTAAATTCATGGACAAGTATTGTTGAAGACAAAACAAGAATACATCCATGTATCTCCTATACATTTTATATTTGTATCTATAGTACTTATACAACAAAAATTCATACTGAAACTTATCATGAGAAACTGCAAGATTCTGAATCAATAGGAAAAAATGGCAGTGTTTCCTAACTATGTTTATTATGAAAGCGTGGAGAATAAAGTGCATTTTGTGCTTAGATTTCTAATCTCTTCAAAAACAATTGGAAATTATGCTGAGGAAATTTTCTTAGCTTATTCTCTATTACTCATTAAAAAATCTATTTATTCTTAAAAACCATGTAAAATTCCCTTAGAGTTCCTGAAAACCTTAGACATACCATTTTTCTCTTAACTATAATAGGACTAAGATACCAATGTTATTTTAAAACAGAGACCATTTTCTCATTCCCTCTCTATTAATATTGTGTCTTCTATAAATTCCACTTGCCTGAGGTTGAAACTACATTTTATGGATAGGAATGACATTTATAGCCAGCTCTGATTTTCAGTTAGATGGTTGAATAATGGCCTTTTGATGAAAGATTTGAAGATGTCATGGTAAAATCTCTAAACTACTGAAACTATTGATTACTGTTAACAGCACATTTCAGCTGATAGAATTGAATCAAGATACTGGGGTTTAAAAGCAACAGCTTGAAAATAAATAAAACTACATACCTTAGGAAATTACATGCAGTTTCAGTATTTCAGCTAAATGGAAGTGTTTGCTTTTTTTCCCCCTCTGAAGATTTTTTTTTTTTAATTTTGAACAAAAGGGATGTTCTATAATATGTGTGAAGGAATCAAGTGTAATGGTGTGCCTTTCACTTCATTTGCAGAAGCTGGTAGCATTATATTCTTTGCATGATTCATGCTATATAGCAAGAACAGTGCTTACATATTAAAAAAGAAATTCCAAATGCCTAGCCAGAACATCAGCTTTCCCAGCAGATCCCAATATATCTATCCAACCCAAAGCAGTGATGTTTTACTTTATACAAATGCTGCAGAATGGAGATAGGGGGTGAAAACCTTCACAAAAGGAATTTTTCTCTATGGCTGTCAATCAATTTTTCTATATATGGCGACTCCAGCTCTTGCTAGACTGCCTATCACTGCTTATCACCCACTTCATAGGATGTTTAATTCTCCCAGCAATAATTATAATTCCTGGGTTTGATAAGCATATATGTATTATGAAACATATGCTTCCTGAATGGAATTAACCTGATTAATTCCACTCTGGAAGCCATTAAAGTTTTTTCCTTGTATGAGAAAAAATGATGTTATTTACGTTGCTTATTAAAAGCAAGGTCATATTTGTCCCCATACTTTAGGATGACAAGATCTTTTCTTATACAGTATTGGTATTTCTGACAGTGTAACTGACATCTTAAAGCCAATGTATTTTTACAGCATTCCATATAGAGGCTTGTGAAGTGACAGTTTGAAAAGTTTTAAATTGCAAATTTATTCTTAAAATGAAGAATTATATTCATAATTGTATCAGATTCTTCCTATGTCCAAAGCATTTCCTACTTTGGGCCTCAGAGAATTGGTAAAGATGGCCACACTTCTAAGTGCTAACATAAAACTATTGGTAACCAACTGAAAATGGGTAGACTGCATCTTTGCTAATATTTCACAAGAATTTCACCAATCTTAACTGATTCTCTAAGCACCCCTAAGAGATCATTGTAGTAGCAGCTGGTAAAGAAGGTATGTGGGGATGGGTGTGCAGTGGGGAGAAATGGTCATAAAGGTAAGATAATTAGGGTCTTTTTCTCAGCAAGAGAGACTATGGAGCAATTAATATTTGAGATCCCCTCATCTGTGATCTTGGAGAACGCAATGGCACCCCACTTCAGTACTCTTGCCTGGAGAATCCCATGGATGGAGGAGCCTGGTGGGCTGCAGTCCATGGGATCACTAAGAGTCAGACACGACTGAGCAACTGCACTTTCAATTTTCACTTTCATGCATTGGAGAAGGAAATGGCAACCCACTCCAGTGTTCTTGCCTGGTGAATCCCAGGGACAGGGGAGCCTGGTGGGCTTCCGTCTACAGGGTTGCACAGAGTCGGACACGACTGAAGCGACTTAGCAGCAGCATCTGTGATCTGGTTCCTGTCTCAGGCCCTATACAAAACACTTCCAGAGAGAAAAGATTGATAAATTTTGAATTGTACATCAGAGTATACCCGGAAATTGATTAAGCTATCTTAAATTTCTAATACATTGTTGAAATTGAGGGAAAGTAGCTTCTTCAATGTTGCTCACACTATATTTTGGCCCACTGATTAATTCCAAAGGAATAAGGAAGAATGCAACCTCAATAGCAAAATTAGTATCCTGAATAAATTAGATTGTCACATTTGTTGGTACATTTGAAAAGAGAGATAATCTGAGTATCCCTAATTCTTAGAAAAGAAAACACTTTGTATATATAGCAACCCTTTCTGTTGCTATAATTTGAATTGAGTTTTACATGTATTTTTTAACCTTTCTACTTTGGTGTCCAAAGATTATGAAAGTTTATTTTGATGTTTTTATTTTGCCTAGTGTTATCTGCCTGCCATTTTTGATAATATGCAAAACATATAAATGTATACATATATACATATGTATTAAATTTCCATAAAATGTTGATTAATTCATCAAATCTTTATTAAACACCATTAGATGTCTAGCATGGAGTTAGGACTAGCATTACAAACATAATTAGAGAGATGTTTTTCAAGCATAGTTCAAAGAACTAGGTTATATAATCAATTTAATGAGTATCAATTCACATTTTTTAACAGAAAGGAATAAAATTAGTAGAATAGAAAAATAACAAGAGTCTATCCCTCTTAAATAAGAGCCAGTATTATTTTGTGAAACTTCGGTTTCAACTATTTGTATATGCATGTGTATGTATTTGTGTACGTACTGGACTAGTGTGTAGCACATATTCAGAAACCTCTGTATTGGAGTATGATTTCTGCCTTTGGGATGCTTACATTTCAGAGGTGAGGATAGTTACACTAAGATAAAATTCTGGTAGTGTGATGAGTGTTACAGTAGAGGGCTAGACAGGGTCTAATAAAAACAGAAGATGATTAAGTTAAGCTTGCCAGAGTCTCCAGGGAATTCACCTGGAACACTGTTTTTCAGTCTTGGAAGAGGTTTTTAAAATGCTAATTTCTGGGTTCTAGCCCTAGAAAGTCAAACTGCATTGATCACAGCATGTCCAGTCCGTGCTTCTCCTGTCCAGCCAAGGTTGAGAACTTCTGTTTAGAGAAAGTTAGAAGAATGTGTCAAAAGTGAGCTAGATGCACAGAGTTAACAAGGGATTTCTGGCATAGGAAACAGCATATTGAAAGTCCTGGACAGTTGGGTAGTTTGAGAATCAAAAGGTACTTTTTTATGGCTGGGGTGGCTGGGGTATGATTATTCTAAGAAATGTGATTGGAAAGATCAGCTGAGGCTAAATCATGTAGAAAGGCAGCATGATAGAGTAGATAGAGTATGAGCCTTGTAGGTAGAAAGATCACTTATTTTACCACTTGTTGTCTAACCTCTAAGTCTCAATTATATCCTTCTGTACAAAGAAAATAATGCTTCACAGAATTTTGTGAGAAATAAATGATAGGATACATGTAAAATGCCCACCAGAGGGGCAGAGCGTTGCACTCAAATTGCTCGGTATGTTAGCTGTCTTTTCCTTCCTTGTTTCCACCTATGTTTAAGAGTTTGGACTATTTTTACTCTATGAGAAGTCACAGCATATTTTTAAGCAAGGAAATTAAATAACCTGACTTATGCTTATGTTTTTGAAAGATTGCTCTGGTAGCTATAAGGAGAATGAACTGGAAGGATACAAGATCTGTCCAGGAATAAAAGTTAGAAAATTATTTCTGTAATATTCCAACCAATAAATGACCATTAAGATGTTGAGGCTAAACAAAGGAAACATATATGTGAGCTATTTGGAGGTAAAAGCTAACACTGTGATGCACTGGGTTGGCCAAACATGCAGGTTATTCTGTAACATCTTACAGAAACACTCACATGAACTTTTTGGACAACCCAATAGATTATGGGAGGAAGAGGTGAGGGGGAAATGTGAGGTACAGCAAGAAGTCACTGACTGCTTACCATTTGAGATGACCAGGTGCCAACACAGAGTTGCAGAATTAAAGAGGAGAAATTGTTATAGGAAGAGAAAGCAGCCGGTTTTTCTTTCTCAAGATTACTCCAGCTATTCGTGGTCTTTTATGTCTCCATACAAATTTTAAGATTTGTGAAATCTTAGTTCTGTGAAAAATGCCATTGGTGATTTGATACAGATTGCATTGAATCTGTAATTTTCTTTGGGTAGTATAGTCATTTTCAGAATACTGATTCTTCTAATCCAAGAACATGGTATATCTTTCCATCTGTTTGTGTCACCTTCAATTTCTTTCATCAGCATCTTACAGTTTTTGGAGTATAGGTATTTTGTCTCTTTAGGTAGGTTTATTCCTAATTATGTTACTCTTTTTGATGTGATGATAAATGGAATTGTTCCTTAATTTCTCTTTTTGATCTTTCATTGTTAGTAGGTAGAAATGCAACAGATTTCTGTGTATTAATTTTGTACCTGAAACTTTATCAAATTCATTGATGAGCTCTAGCAGTTTTCTGGTAACATCTTTAGGATTTTCTATGTATAGTATCATTTCATGCAAAGACGGGCTCGATAAAGGACAGAAATGGTATGGACCTAACAAAAGCAGAAGATATTAAGAAGAGATGGCAAGAATACACAGAAGAACTGTACAAAAAAGATCTGCATGACCCAGATAATCATGATGGTGTGATCACTCACCTAGAGCCAGACATCCTGGAATGTG
This sequence comes from Bos mutus, assembly GCF_027580195.1. Taxonomy (NCBI): domain Eukaryota; kingdom Metazoa; phylum Chordata; class Mammalia; order Artiodactyla; family Bovidae; genus Bos; species Bos mutus. Next base: position 100,038,757 of record NC_091646.1, read on the forward strand.
AAGTCAAGTGGGCCTTAGAAAGCATCACTACAAACAAAGCTAGTGGAGGTGATGGAATCCCAGTTGAGCTATTCCAAATCCTGAAAGATGATGCTGTGAAAGTGCTGCACTCAATATGCCAGCAAATGTGGAAAACTCAGCAGTGGCCACAGGACTGGAAAAGGTCAGTTTTCATTCCAATCCCAAAGAAAGGCAATTCCAAAGAATGCTCAAACTACCGCACAATTGCACTCATCTCACACACTAGTAAAGTAATGCTCAAAATTCTCCAAGCCAGGCTTCAGCAATATGTGAATCGTGAACTTCCTGATGTTCAAGCTGGTGTCAGAAAAGGCAGAGGAACCAGAGATCAAATTGCCAACATCTGTTGGATCATGGAAAAAGCAAGAGAGTTCCAGAAAAGCATCTATTTCTGCTTTATTGATTATGCCAAAGCCTTTGACTGTGTGGATCACAATAAACTGTGGAAAATTCTGAAAGAGATGGGAATACCAGACCACCTGATCTGCCTCTTGAGAAATCTGTATGCAGGTCAAGAAGCAACAGTTAGAACTGGACATGGAACAACAGACTGGTTCCAAATAGGAAAAGGAGTACGTCAAGGCTGTATATTGTCACCCTGTTTATTTAACTTATATGCAGAGTACATCATGAGAAACGCTGGACTGGAAGAAACAAAAGCTGGAATCAAGATTGCTGGGAGAAATATCAATAACCTCAGATATGCAGATGACACCACCCTTATGGCAGAAAGTGAAGAGGAACTCAAAAGCCTCTTGATGAAAGTGAAAGTGGAGAGTGAAAAAGTTGGCTTAAAGCTCAACATTCAGAAAACAAAGATCATGGCATCTGGTCCCATCACTTCATGGGAAATAGATGGGAAACAGTGGAAACGGTGTCAGACTTTATTTTTCTGGGCTCCAGAATCACTGCAGATGGTGACTACAGCTATGAAATTAAAAGACGCTTACTCCTTGGAAGGAAAGTTATGACCAACCTAGATAGCATATTCAAAAGCAGAGACATTACTTTGCCAACAAAGGTTCGTCTAGTCAAGGCTATGGTTTTTCCTGTGGTCATGTATGGATGTGAGAGTTGGACTGTGAAGAAAAGCTGAGCGCCAAAGAATTGATGCTTTTGAACTGTGGTGTTGGAGAAGACTCTTGCAAGTCCCTTGGACTGCAAGGAGATCCAACCAGTCCATTCTGAAGGAGATCAGCCCTGGGATTTCTTTGGAAGGAATGATGCTGAAGCTGAAACTCCAGTACTTTGGCCACCTCATAAGAAGAGTTGACTCATTGGAAAAGACTCTGATGCTGGGAGGGATTGGGAGCAAGAGGAGAAGGGGACGACAGAAGATGAGATGGCTGGATGGCATCACTGACTCGATGGACGTGAGTCTCAGTGAACCCTTGGAGTTGGTGATGGACAGGGAGGACTGGCATGCTGCGATTCATGGGGGTCACAAAGAATCGGACACGATTGAGCGACTGATCTGATCTGATCTGATGTATAAGTATCATGTCATCTGCAAATGGTGACAGTTTTATTTTGTCTTTTCCACTTTGTATTCCTTTTATTTTTCTTCTCTGATTGCCATAACTAGGACTTCCAAAACTATGTTGAATAAAATTGGCAAGGGTGGGCATCCTGATCTTGAAGGAAATGTCTTCAGCTTTTCACCATTGAGTATAATGTTAGTGGTAGGTTTCTTGTGTATGGCCTTTATTATGTTGAGACATGTCCCCTCCGTGCCCACATTCTGGAGAGTTTTTTTCATAAATGGGTTGTGAAATTTGTCAAAAGCTTTTTTTGCATCCAATGAGTTAATCATATGGTTTTTATTCTTCAATTATACAATGGAATATTACTCAGCCATTAAAAAGAACAAAATAATGCCATTTGCAGCACCATGGATAGACCTAGAGATTGTCACACTGAGTGAAGTCAGATGGAGAAAAAGAACTTTTGTTTGATATTGCTTATATGCAGAATCTAAAAAGAAATGATATGAGTGAACTTATTTATGAAACAGAAACAGACTCACAGACTTAGAGAATAAATTTAGTTACCAGGGGGGAAGGCTGGGGGGAAAGGATAGTTAGGGAATTTGGAATGGACATGTACACACTGATATATTTAAAATGGATAACCAACAAGGACCTATTGTATAGCACAGGGAACTCTGTTCAATATTATGTAACAACCTAAATGGGAAAATAATTTGAAAAAGAATAGATACATGTATAACTGAATCACTTTGCTATACACCTGAAACTATCACAACATTGTCAGTCAAGTAAACTCTAATATAAATGAAAAGTAAAAAATAAAATAAAATAATTAAATGGATAACAAAAAAAGAATGCAACTGGTTTTGAGGTATCTGTGAATAATAAAGGTGAAAATAACACCTCCCTTGAGGCACTTTTGAATGTGGATCTAATTTGGAGAAAGATATAGGTCAAAGATATAAAATTGAAGGACATCAACATGGACCCCATTAAAAATACATAATATTACACAGAAATCAGTGTCATTGTTACTTGAATTTCTCCATTCAGAAATATATCTAGAAGTCACTAAAATATTACTTGCTGTAGCACAGAATTGGTCTTAAATGATGCCATCTTGTGCTATTTAAAAAGACAGCTCTGAAGACTCTTGTAAATGTTTTAACCATGAAAAAAAGGCAAAGAACTAGCAAAGCTTTGGTGTAAAATTCTTACTGTGGAGAATGCAAAAGTATTTGGGTAATATATCCAAGATCAAGAAAAACTCTTTCCAGTTAGGGCAGTTAATTTCTTCTCTTATATAAAAGTGGAACGTTTTGATTTACTTCTTGTTCTACAGGAAGAAGTTTATACACATTCACAATACTATGGTTGGTAGTACTCAGGAATAGATTCAAGAGCCACGTGCTTTTTATTTTACTATAGTCAATAATTTATTATGTTCCATGGGTTTCTCAAAGCAAGAATGTTAGTGGTTTGCCATTCCCTTCTCTAGTGGACCATGTTTGCCTGGCGTGCTGCAGTCCATGGGGTTGCAAAGAGTCGCACAGGACTTAATGACTGAACAACAACAATTATGTTCCAAGTTTGGACCCTGAAGTCCTTGTAGATGACAAAGAAAACCCAAAAAAGAAACAGTGAAAATAATTAAAAGTTTAGAAATAAAGTCAATGAGGACAAGGATTGGTGTTCAAGATTGGTGTTTTAGTGCCTACAATATAGAAAGTAATCCATTTATTGTTAACCAGTGATGGAAAACAGTCACCTCAATATAATACAATGAGTCTAACCACTTGATTATAGGAGTTATGACACTCTGAATCATCTTACCATGGTCTCTTTCATATATGAACCTGTTAATTCAGTGTATGGAAACTTCAGGACCTACTTTTTTGGTATTACCATTAAGTTTGCTATTATTAACATCTGGAATGATACAGGGAAGCACTAATTTGAATAACTTTGTAACTCAGTTATTGGATTCTGTAATTTTATACATACTAACTAAAAGAAAGGCCCATATAGGTAAGAAGACAGTATGCCTACTGAAAACTGAATTTTGATAGACCCTAATAACCATTGTTTTTTATTCCCCACAGAACTTTTGTGAGGCTCTTATAAATAAAAATATTAAAGCACTTTGAAAAAGCTTCTTCAAGTGAAAGATTCTTATTAATGTTATGAATTACCATTAGAGAAAAGCCAAACTAAAGATGTAGACTTAATATCATATGCTTTAAAATCAACCAACTAAAATTATATTAATAAGGATAATAATAACTAAATTGTTCCATGTTTATAATTGGCAAATCATTTTTACTTTCATTCTCTGATTTGATTCTCACTGAAAAGCTCTAGTATTGGTACTATTATTTCCGTATTCAGATAAGGAGGGTAAAATTATGACAGTTCAGTAATTTAGCTATTATTACTTCTTTGAAAATCAACTGTCCGCCATTCATCACACTACCATCTTTTCAGTCAGAGAAATTTCAAACCAAATAGTCATTTCTATCTACATTGCCTTCTTACTTGCCATACTTTCTAGTTCGCGTTCAAGTTCTATCAGTTTTACATCTCTAATCTTTTACACCTGTTCATTTCTCTCCAGTCCACTTACCACCACTCTGATTTTTACTCATTACCTTTTACATTCCCTCACTCTTTCCTGCATTGCTCCAATCCACCCTGCAGATTGCCATTTTCAATTAAGCTTTGTAAAACAGTTTTTATTGTAACTACCTGATAAATTCCATGAGAGCAGGTATTTTATCCACTTTATTCTCTTATATATTCCTATTGCTTGAGACAGTGCCCAGCACATAATGTATGTGTGTGTGTGCGTGCACACACACACGTGCTCAGTCATGTCCAAATTTTTGCGACGCCATGGACTATAGCCTGCTGAGCTCTTCTGGCCATAGGATTTCCCAGGCAAGAATACTGGAGTGGGTTGCTATTTCCTCCTCCAGGGGATCTTCCCCATCCAGGGATCAAACCCACGTATCTTGTTATCTCCTTTATTGGCAGACCGATTTTTTGTGACTACTGCCACCTGGGAAGGCTTCAGCACATAACAGGTGCCAATAAATATTCATCAAGTGAATGAAAGAATATATGACTCCCCTGTTCAAACAACTTTTATGACTTCTCAAAGACCTCAGAATATTCTACAAACTCCTTTACCTGACCCACTAGGATTGGCCCTCAAACTCAATTTCCTATCTTGTTTCTTCTTTTTCCTCTCTATGCACCCTTTATTGTTGTCATTGTTGTTCAGTCACTGAGTCATGTCCAACTCTTTGAGACTCCATGGACTATGGCCTGCCAGGCTGCTCTGTCCATGGGATTTCCCAGGCAAGAATACTAGAGTGAGTTTCTATTTCCTTCTCCAGGGGATCTTCCTGACCCAAACATGGGACCTGAGTCTCCTGCACTGGCAGGTGGATCCTTTACCACTGAGCAGCCTGGGAAGTCCCTGTGCACCCTTAACTCCTACTAAATCGCACAGCTAGCCTGTATACTTTTGTGTCTTTGATGACTTCTTTCTTTTCTTGGGACTCCTTTTCCTCATCTCAGTTTACCCAGATGCAACCTGATTTTCAAGGAAAGTCATATTCACATTCTTCCCTTTTCCCTGAGTCCTAGAGCTAGAAGACATCTTGTCTCCTTCTCAATTCCCAGAGGCATTTCTTTGCACTTTAAATAACACAATGCTTTCTATGTTGTTTTAGAGGGGCTGGAGAAGATAGCATTTAGTAGTGTGGGCTTTGAAGCTTGACTGCCTGGGTTTGACTCATGATTCTGATACTTACTGACCATGTACACATTTCTTAATTGCCATCAATTTAAGCAGCTATAAATCAAGAGAAATTATAACATTTATGCCATTAGGCTATTGTGAGGGTGATATGAATTGATATATGTGAAGTTTATAAAATGATATTTGATACGTAATAAGCAACCAGTAAACATAGCTAGTATTATGTTATTACTATTATCAGATATATTAATATAAAAATATACATTTTTATAAGTAAATTTTTGTAATGTGTCTTTCACTCTAGAGTGCTTAAGAGCTCAATCCTCATATGGGTTGAGAAACTCCTTAATAAGAAATGAATGAATTAATGAAACCATGCCAGAAATATTGGCTACCATGAGTGTTGAAACTCTGATTTTTAAAAAGCTTCATCTTTTCTAACCAAGAAAAAATTAATAATCTTTAGTAGATTTTAGTTCTTAAATGTCAATATTGACTCATGTTTGAAAAGCTCTTCAAAGTCTTCAGGTACAAACAAACCTTAATACTCCCATTCTTGAGAATAAACACTCTACACTGAAAATGGAAAAGAGACCTCTTGCCTTTTATAATGACCTCCTTGGGGAAATCAATTGGCTTGCGACCCTTCTCTTTCAGTCAGACACCAGACATTGAAATTCCCTGAAATACACTTCAGTAACAGTAGTTTATTTTTCTCAAATGGTCTGACCAACATTTGGAAGTCACATCAATGGCTTATAGATATGTTAATAAAATTAATAAAGTTATTTTTAATTCATTCTTTGAGGGAGTAGTGGTGAAGATAGCCAGAAGTATGAGACTATTCACTCGCTTTCTTTAAACTCCAACAGAGCCTGGACAACATCTATATGATTTCAGGCTTTCTTCTCCAAACAAGAATAGAGAAGGTCAGAAAAAGTTTGATCACAGAAAGTCAGAAAATTTCACATCACTTTCTCTTCCTCTATTCAAAGATTTCTTGATGGTTAGGGGTCTTTGAAAGCAGAGTCTCTAGGCAAAATAAATAAATAAATACAGATATTCCTTTACATGATGGGTAGCAGTCCCCTCTTCTTGTTGGAAAATTTTGAAATTGTGGATTGAAGGGATCAAATAAAAAACTCTCCAGTCTTTTATTTACAAATTATTTTTTAAATGAACTTCACGAGAGTCTCTCTAGTGCCTTTCATAATTCTGCTAAGAAAAATTTCCAGGTATTAATGAAAGATTAATAGTATTCAAAATAGTTTAGATTATCAGCATGTGATTTTCATTCCACATGAGGTCCATTTGCAGTTTACATGGTTTTCTAAATTACATTAAAATAAAATGTCAAAAAGTTTCACTTTTTTTTTTTTCATTTTTCACAACATCAATCTTTGAAGAAAGGTTATTGAACAAATGTCTATGCATAAATTAGCCATTCCCCGTAAAGGTAAAAGAAGCCATTACACCTGGTTGTGAAAGAGAGTGTCATGAATGTGGAAGAAATAAATCAATCCCCACTGGAGATCATATCAGTCTAGATGGAAGAATGTCTATAGCCTAATAGTGAGAAAGCAACAAATTACTTTTGTTTGTTCTTTCATCCGTTACTGTCCTTGAGAGGTCTATTAACAGTTAACCATTCAATATTATTAGTAGTATAAATGTAATCTTGAATTCTCTGAAGGTTCAGTTTTTTTGCTCTAATTTGTATTCATCTCCAACACCTTTTGCAATATATTATTCCTTAGGAGTTATAGAAAAAGTTATTCTCATCAGAAAGCAGCATTTCATTTGCTCTCAGGAACCAACCACATTTCACCTCTATTATTTGCTCCCAATTCAACAATTCAACATTGGATTTGATTCAAGGAGGCAACCCCAAATAGAATGAGACTTCAATAATTTACTTCATAAATTCTGTTTTTACAGTATTTTCACAAATGATTGGGAAACTGTTGTACATTGCAGTTTTAAAAACTGAAATGAATGTAGATAACATTTTTACCTCCTATGGGCAAGTGTTGACATTTTCTGTTTTGGAGTAGAAAACAGTGGTCATTATTGGAAGGAAACCATTGGAGTGATCAGACAACTCTAAATTCATTTCTTATCAATAGCTTAAAAGAAATTGAGGCCAGTAACTATATAGAATAAAAGTAAATCTCAAGTGTAATAAAGTGTCTCTCAAATGGCAGTATAGACACATACATTTTACTACCCTATTTGCTTTTCTTTCTGTACTGTTTGCCCCAAGGTCTCATCTACACCACTGTGTACCAATTAATTTCTACAATATACATGTCAATAACCTCATTTGCATTTCTCTACTCACTATTCTGGGCACAAGGTTGTCTTAAGGACATTTTAGTTTTTCTCAGTTTAATCCATCTCTCCTATCATTTTCTTAGTGTATCTGTCTGTCTCTCTCTTTGCCTGTCACTTGCTTACTCTCTCATGTTTCTCATTTCTGTTTCTTTTCGAATGACTTTCAACTAGGCAGAAGGTACATCTCATGTCTCTGTGCCTGCCTCCAAGCTCTAATTCTTTCACTCACCCAGGACTCTCCTTGCTGAATTCTTTCTCTCATTTAGCGGCTATCATTGATGTTGGACAAATGATAGAACCTTATTTCTTAAAGGACCAGAACATCCCCTTGAGCAAGTAATTAAAAGGATTCAGCAAATCAAAATATGAGCTATGTGGATGGATCCTGAAAACATTTTGCTAAGAGAAATCAGCCAAACACAAAGGATATAATTATTGTGTGTGTGTGTGTGTGTATAATATAATTCCACTTGTATGTGGTACTTAAAATAATCAAATTCATAGAGATAGAAAGTTGAATAGTTACCAGGAGGTAGAGGTGAGGAGTTAGGGGACTTTTTGTTTAATGATACCTGAGTTTTGGTTTGAGAAGATGAAAAAGTTCTAGAGGGAGATAATGGTGATGGTTCCTGACAGTGTGAATGTACTTAATGAGACTGAACTGTACATTTTAAAATGGTTGAAATAGTAAATTTTGTGTTGTGAATATTTTGTCACAGTTCAAAAAGAGCAATATGAGTCAACAGAGCTGTTGAGGGACCTTTTGTGGAAGTAGTATGGTAGCAGAGAGTGTGGGTATCTTATTTTATAGGTCAAGAAATTTGCATTCAGATTCTGACCACTGACTTGTGTGATCTTGGAGAAATCGGTTGCATTGTGAAGCCCAGGTTTATCTTCTGGAAAATAATGGAGCTAGATAAAAGAAAGTTGCATGTTTCTCTAAGTTCTCATGCAATCTATACTCTCTTTACTTGGGAAGTTTATTAAAAATGCAGTGTCAGAAGCTGACTCTCTAGGGATGGGCCAGGGAATCTGCATATTTAAAGAGCCCCCAGGTGTTTCTTGTGCCCATTCAAATATGAGAATCACTGGGCCAGATGCTTGCATAACGCCATTTTAGCTCTTGAAATTTGACAAATTTTGATTCTGTAAGGCAGATTCTCAGTGCTTATGCAAGAGAAAGAAATGAAGAAAATATTAGACTTTCTGCTTGTGTTAGAGAATTTTTCACTTGATATCCTCATCTCTGATGCCTAGCCAATCAAGAATGGTATTGTTTATTCCTCCCACTGTTTTGGAGAGGCATGGGGAAAAAAAATAAGCCAGATGGTACTGAGGGAGATTTAACATTACCATATTCTTTCTTTTTCCCTTTGCATATTGTGTAAAACTGCCCATGCCTCCATCTGAGTCATGATCATTCATTTAATGTTATGATTTAATGGCTCATGACATTAAATTATAATGTAGCCTAACATGATCAAATTATAGGATCAGAAGGAAAGTTTCTTTTCTCGGGGTGATTTGTATTCCTTAAGCAAATTGTATTATTGGCTAAAGTTTTCATAATTATTTCTAAGCCTTGATTTAGGGAATCTTCTCTCTTCCCTAGAAATGCATTTTGTAAAACAGAATCTAGATTATAATCAATGTCTCAAAAGTAAAATTAAGAAAGGGAAAAAAAGTTTTATTTTGCTTTGCTTTTATTTTGTGTGTGTGCGTGTGTGTTTAGAGTACTGAAATTCTGTCTGAGACTATATGTGAGATTAAAAGTGAAGCAGAATAATCAGATAATTATTACATACTCACTTGAGTGGCTTATCCTAAGAAAAGCATAACCCCTGCAACAATATTTTACCAACCAATCAGTGAGGTCCTAATCACTTTTATTTTGAATAAATAGTTTTACATCTGTAATATTATGTTTGTTTTCCTTTTGTATATGGGCTCAAGCAATAAAATATATCATCCTTGGTTAATTCAAGCAAAGAAGATTTTATTCTGAACCAATTTTTGTTGTTTTCCTTATTTGAACTTTGCTCACATCTTTACATTTCTTAGCATATAAAATATTTTGTGTTATGAATGTGATTAAAATAGAAAATAATTAGTTAATTTACAAGAGGGAAAGAGAGAGAGAGAGAAAGGGTAAGAGAACACCACAAATCACAACGTGCTTTTCTATTCTGTGAAGTCTGTCAGGGCAACAGAGAAAGGCCTACCCAGGCCTAGTAACAAAAAGGAAAAAGAAATATGGTGGGAGTTTCTCCTGCTGCTTTACCAAGTCTGAGACAAGTTGTGTCAGAGTTTAGATTCTGTAAAACACAGACAATTTACCTGTCTTGTGAGAATCTCAAAATGAGTTTAGATAGGAGAGGCATAGGAGTTGAAATCCAATAATATATGCAACAATGATCATGCCAGAGGTGCACATAGAAAGCAAATTAGTCCCCTAAAAGAGGAACCAAATTGAAATTCCTTCTCTGAGCAAGATTTCAAACACCTTATTCTTTTACTTTTCTGTTTATGAAAATGGAATACCACCAGAAAAGCAAGAATTTGGAAGACAAGATGAAAAAAATAAAATTGGAATTGTAAGGAAGAGACAACCCACACAAACACACACATGCAATGAGAGAGCATTTTACCTACATGTTGTATCTGATTGAGAACTCCCTTTGCTGCAGGGTTCCTCGCAGAAAGTGACTAACTCTCATGATGTGATTTATTTTCTTTTATATGGCACTGGAAAAAGAAAATGTATCTAAACTCCTTAAGGGCAGTGTTGTATTGTTATTCTTATATGTTTGTGCTTAGTTGCTCAGTCGTGTCCAACTCTTCGCAACGTCATGGACTGCAGCCTGCCAGGCTCCTCTTTCCAGGATTCTCCAGGCAAGAATACTGGAGGGGGTTGCCATGCCCTCCTCTATTCCTATGTAGTATATTCTAAAAAGTAACTCTAGATGTAAGATAGGACTTGTGACTCAAATAGCATATTCCACTCCCTGGCATAAAAATTACATCAGTCTGCCTGTATTCAAGGGACACTGCTACAAGATGACTCCAAATAAAATATATGTTTGAATTCTGTATAGGAAAAAAAAAAAGAGTAGGTTATTTATTTATTAAATCTAGTAGCCAATCATGGATGATGTTAATAAAAGCACAGAGCAGTCATCAAGCACAGACCAACATGTGGCAGAAATTATACCCTGAAGAAGTAAGAGATATAACTAAGTACATGTCATTTCAGGTTCTGCAGTATAGTATCTGCTTTACAGACACTGTTCTATAGTTGCAGTAGATCAAATGATTAACTCTAATTTTCCTCCCTTTCTGCAGCCACAACCTTACCACCACCTCCTTAGGAATAAAATGTATCTCCTATCCCCTGGCCTTAAGGGTTGAATCATGTGATTTGCTTGAGCAAACAAGCGAGCAAAATTAACTGTACTAGTTTGAAGCTTAGGCCTTCAAACAGTGTATTAGTTTGAAGAAACCGGCTTGCATTTTCCAGTTTCTGCTTCTTGACCCTATGCGCAAGCAGAGCGTGTTCCATCTAGGCTGGTGGTGTCAGAAAGAGGATGACAGACATGTGCAGGAGGGCTGTGCTAGTCACGCACACCCAGGAGAATAAATGGTTGTGTTTTGAAACCGTAGTGCATTTTTCTGTGTTACTGTGGCAGTAGCTAATTAAAACAGCAAATATGTTTTTGTCTTTCCTGACTGCCTATTGAAAATTAATAATATCAGCCATTTTGTGGTTAAAAAAAAATAAAAAGCCTGTATTTTAAATTTAACGGTTCGCTGCTAAACAAAGTTTTTCAAAATAATTAGCTCTTCCCTTGTTGGGTGATGTCATTATTTTAAGCTTATGTGTCATAAATACATTGTTTATGTCTGTTTATTTATAAATAACATCTGTCATGGTTGGAAACACCACCAGTCTTGAGAGAATGCACACAGTTCCATGTTACAGATTTTAAAACTCTCCTTACATCAAAGTATTGCATAATAATATGTTTCGTTTTAATACATCACACACTCCCAGGAGAAAGTAAGTGATACTTATTTGGTTTTGTGAGAGAGAGAAAAATAATGAACATTACTATCTGGTTTAACCCTCGTGGTGATATGGAATCATAGCTGTGTTAATTACCCTTGTGATTTGTCTTCACAGAGATAATTATATGTGAACTTTCTTTCCAATTTGTTATGTAATATTAGAAATACTTCTAAAATTGACATGGATTCATTATGTTACCATCTTTATTATAATCATTAATCTATTTAATTGAGTGTTTTAAAACTATAGTATTCAAAATGTGTGTGCTGAGTCACTTCAGTTGTGTCTGACTCTGCTACCCCATGGACTGTAGCCCACCATGCTCCTCTGTCCATGCAATTCTCCAGACAAGAATACGGGAGTGGGTTGCCATTTCCTTTCCAGGCAATCTTCCCAGAGATTGAACCCCCATCTCTTTTGTCTCCTGCATTGGCAGGTGAATTCTTTACCACTAGTGCCACCTGAGAAGCCCAGCATTCAGAAAAAAATAAGACTTATTAAAAATAGATTTTTGAAATAATACTTTTTTCATGCCTTTTGAATAATTGGATTATTCAGTATTTCTTCATACTGAATCTAAGTCATACTGTCTGTGTAAAAATAGATGTCAGCTGAAGACAACCAGGCAATGGATTTGTCTTGACAACAATCTTTTTATATATCCAGACTTCATTTATTATTAGGCATGTCTGTTTTTAAAATTGATACTTCTTTACCTTTCTGTATTTAGGGAAATGACACAAGAGAATAGCATTAATTTCCTCTGTCATATGGGCTGAATTACATTTGAAACTTTCAAGAGAGATTGTGTAATCAATTTAAAGAGACATTTGAAAAGATTGCTGTTAATATATCTCTAAAATGAATTAGTGGCATAAACTGTAGCTAGGTGATTTAGGTACAGTTGTAATCGTTAGTAATCCCAGGAGAAGATACAATGCATGCTGTAGTCTCTCAACCAGTGTAACTGCTAAAAATTCTGGGAGACTGGTCCTCTGCAAGGCTTCCCGATATTATTGCTCCTAGGGGAATTTTATTCCAATACTGTATTTACAACAGCAGCAGCCATTAACTATTTCTGTATTACTCCAGTCATAGCTATTACTGAATTATTCACCTACTATTTTGTGGTTTAAAGAATAAGTGGACTTCATATTCTAGGGACAGTGTTAGTCACTCAGTTGTGTCCAACTCTTTGTGATTCCAAGGACTGTAGCCCACCAGGCTCTTCTGTCCATGGAATTCTCCAGGCAAGAATACTGAAGTGAGTTGCCATTTCCTTCTCCTTTCTAGAGAAAGCACTTGAAGAAATGAAAGAAAGTTTGCCGTAGATCTGTATATCCCATGCATGCATGCTCAGTCGTGTCCCACTCTTTGCAACCCCATGGACTGTAGCCCTCCAGGCTCCTCAGTCCATGGAATTTTCCAGACAAGAATATTGGAGCAGGTTGCCATTTCCTTCTGCAGGGCGTCTTCCTTATCCAGGGACTGAACCCATGTCTCCTGCATCAGCAGGTGGATTCTTTACCCCTGAGCCACCTAGGAAGCCCCAGGTTCTCAGGGCTAGCTCAGTAATGTCCTAAAGAAGGAAGGTCAGGTGACATGTCTTGCTGCTCCCTCTTCCATGTGTTATGAGTGTTATTCCTGTAGAAGAGGAGTCAAGAGTGGGAAGAAAATGAAACCTGTCAATACTGTGAATATATAAATAATAAAAGTGGCAGGAGTACTGATTAATTCTGAATCATTCTTTATAAAATGACTAGAGCCGTGAAAATGCTCAGTCTGCACAGCTGATTTGGAAATATATGCAATCTGTTGATCAGAATTCATTTGCAAATGCTCTCTTCCAGAACTTTCTGTACTGGAGTTCTTAAGATTTTTGTCCCCCCCAAAATGAAAAACTACCTTAGGAGATGGTGATTTAAAACAGAAGAAAGCATTTGTCCACCTTAATAGCAATTTTCAAACAAACAGTTGATACAAATGAGTCAAAATACAGTTTCCTTTCAAAGAAAAGTTTCAGAATACTTTCAGTCCCTATATACGTTTTGTTTGGTAGGAAAATAAAAAAGCTAAATTCTTGTATCTTTAAGTAGAAATTTCAGCATAAATAAATGAAAGCTATAGATCTAGTTCAGTGATCCTATAAAGAGGAATATCTTCATCACTGGTCTTTTAATTTCAGGTGGTGTATACATATTATTTTATTTTTATAAGTAAAGCAATTGTGTTATTACATATATTGTTATAACAGTAGAAGTCCTCTCAGTTAAATTCAGTAATAATCAATGTACATTGTTTATTTTATTTCTTTCTGATTTTTAACCAAAACTGTGACAGAAACTTAATTGGTAGGATCAACTTACCACATTTACAAAATTATTACTTTTGTTCACGTGTTCTTCCTTGAACATTTTTTATGTTCCTTAAACCAAGCTACATACTTTGTTTTTTGTTTTGTTTAATTTTGATTTAAAACTTTGTTTCCTAAAATTTCTTCTTCATAAAGCCACATCTCCAACATGCATTCTTTGCTACTCCATTGAACTAGTAAAATACCTAATCTGTTTTCAAGGATTTGTTTCTTAACTATAGTGGTTTTAGCTAAGAATAATGTATTAATATTTTATAAATAATATTAGAATGCCTAAATTGCCTATGCCTGATATTACCATATTTACTGCTCATTTTAAGGTCTCATGATACATTCAATTCAGATAAATTTTTTAATTATTTAGAGGAAGAAATAGAGATATTTTAATGTACTAGGTTATTGATAAAGCCTAGCAAACAATTCTGGGTTTTTTAGTCTCACAAAATATCATCCATCCACGTCCAAAAACTTAAAATGAATTTATTGTGCTTTCTCTTTTATCTTGAAAAAATATTTCATTGTAAAGACCAACTAAGATACGAATTTAAAGACTAAAAAACTGTAAACTATCTTCCTCTTAGTATTTACTTTAGAAGTCTAGCAATAGTTTTTCTTAAGTCATCAATACACTTCTTTGTTTTCTTTAAATTCAGACTGCGTATTTAAGTTCAGATGGTAATTTGAGCTTGTTAGGATCTCACAGTAATGGGCATGGTGAAGTTTACAACAGCTCTTGTACAACATACTTACAGAACCACGGTGAACTGAAGGACAAGGGCCTAGTAGAGCACAGTCAGAGAAAGACTCAAAGCGTGGGCAGCCAAGCCTCCCCTAGGCCTGCAAGCTGGTAGTCAGCTTTCAACTTTTCCAAACCTGCACAAAAGGGGCCTACAGCCCTTGGCTGAGGGGGGCATCCTAACCACTGCCTTCAGTTTTGGCTGCCCACGTTTGTACTTTTACTCATTTCTGATGACAAAGTATTCATTCTGCTTTACCTTTTTTACTAACCTTAACGTCACTATATACCCAGAATAACTTAAGAAGTTATAAAAAACTGTTTTAGTCTTCTCACATAAATGCTTCCTTTAAAAGCAACCTTTTGGAAAGCCCCTAAACAGCGGTTTTTATTAATGACTACATAGTAGCCCCACCTACAGGCACCAGAGGCTGAGGGGAACCAGATTTGATGATGCCCAGTGGGCCCCCATTTTTCAACACATTCTTTTTCCCTATTTATTTTTAATTGTATTGTTTACCACTATTTAAAGCTATGATTGATGAACTACTCAAACTTTCAAACTTTAGAGAAAAAAAATCTATCATCAAAACTTTCTTTTTAATCTTTAGTATTTAAAATGTATATACCTGTTTGGTACTTAAAGGGAAAATATGGTGAGGAGCATTCTGGTTGTGGGAATGTATACAATATACATTTCATCCTATTGAAATAACTCCAGACTTGGTCATAAATATGATGGTAGCTGCTAGACTTACAGTCTCTTTTCAACTTTAATTATATGTGTTTTTCTCTTGAAGCTTGGAACTATGGTATCCATAAATTAGAGACTCAGAGGGCTGAAGGTGAAATCTTATAAATTGTTGGATCAACTTATCAGATGGGAAACATTAAACCCCTGGAGATAGCTGTTTTAAAGCATATCCATCTACATCTTTGCAGTACTGGGAGTTCTAGGACTATGGTAGATCCCTTCATTTTTTTAGATTTATCTAAGTGTCTTCAGACAAAATATAAGACTTTCATGTGTAAAGACTTTGCACATAAGTGCTTTTCTTTTAAGGCATTTAATATTTTTAGTACTTCTATTATCATGCAATAATCTGCACAATACATAAACAATTTGAAAAGTATAATGTATATATACACCCTGAAACTATCACTACAATCAAGATAATATACATACCCATCACCTCCCAGAAAAAACAAAAACGGAATCATAGAACAGACCCATCTAATCACCTTCCAATATAAAACAAAGAGTTGGGTTTTAAAAATTTTTATGTTAAGAACTTATAGAGCCCCTCCATTGGTCTCCTATACTGCTCCCATATTACTGCTAGGAAACTGTCATTCAATTTCAGATATTATATAACAATCAGAGGAAACAGTTGCAGACGGGAATGAAATTAGAACTGTATCTGCAAAACCTTTTCTCTTAAATTCTCAAATTAGCTCTGGTGGCTGGAGGTGAAACGTATCTTCTACCTATTAGCAATAATCATATCAGTACATAAGAAGGACTCTGTAAATTGTAAACAGGAGAGAGCGAATTTCACTGCTCTTTCTACACATAATTAATAGAAATGCAAAAAGGCACCATATCACTTGCTTGTCCCCTTCTAGAAAAGAAGACTTATTCCCTTTCTGTAGAAGAATATGTATTTGAGAATCCAATTTTATTTTAGACTTGAGCCTAGCACTTTGGAGATATTCCGGAGACCATAGAATTCATAGTCAGTCATTAGTATATCATATTAGGCTTCTTTTAGGTACTGCCATCTACAACAGTCTGCTTGAAAAACCTGAAAATATGACCTAGTAAAGTTAAATTTGACTAGTGTTTTTTTTTTCTATTTCTAATCCTTGCCTGTAGCAAATTATTGCTATCTATTCCTGATAGGTGGCATGAATATGAAATTTCTTAAGAGAATTTGATAACTTTCTAATCATTTGGTCTTTTCTTCTTTTACTTGATGGATTCAGAAGAACTTTCCTGGTTGTATTGCTTATAAACCAAATCTCAGTTCATAATATGTATCAGTCAATTTTGCTACCTAGTAAACAACCCAAACATTTCAATGGCTAATAATAACAAAACAAGCTATTTATTTACTCAGGTGTCAAGGGGTGCACTTAAGTGGGGCTTTCCAGGTGGCGCTAGTGGTAAAGAACTCACTGCCAATGCAGGAGACGTAAGAGATGTGAGTTCAATACCTAGGTTGGGAAAATCCCCTGGAGGAGGGCATGGAAACCCACTCCAGTATTCTTGCCTGGAGAGTCCCATGGACAGAAGATCCTGGCAGGCTGTAGTCCATAGGGTCACACAGAGTCAGACATGACTGAAGCAACTTAGCATGCACGCATGTGCATTTATGTAAGGTTAAGCTGTCCGTGGGGTCGAAAAGAGTCAGACATGACTAAGCGACTTCACTTTCACTTTTCACTTTCATGCACTGGAGAAGGAAATGGCAACTCACTCCAGTGTTCTTGCCTGGAGAATCCCAGGGATGGAGGAGCCTGGTGGGCTGCCGTCTATGGAGTCGCAGTGAAGCGACTTAGCAGCAGCAGCTGCAGCTTGACTCTGCTTTCCTCCAAACAGTAGGTCCAGGTTAGTTCTGCCTCCGGTATCTTATTTTGAGACTCAGGCTGAAGAAGCGGTAGCTTCCCAGGACAGTGACAGAGCACAACCAATGTATTTCAAGTTTCAGCCCTTGTCTTGGTCAAAGAATGTAATATAGCTAAGCCCAAAGTCAAGGGATGGGAAAATACTCTCTACCTACATTGAGGTCATGGCAGGGTGTGGATGTGTACTGCTCTTAGGGATGTACAAGTGTTGATGCCAATAATTTAATCTGTTCCACAGTCTATTGGAGATAATCTCAGCAAATTAGACAAATGGAACCCCTAGAAAAGAAAGTAGGATCTCTCTGACTGCGCCTGAATTTCCTACTCTAATCTTTCAAGGTATAATGAAGCCTCGAAACATCCATTGGACAGGAATAAATTTCTCATCCTTTGGGATTCAACATATTAAATAGGCAACATCTCATTATAGTGATAACTGCAAAAGCCATTTTCTTCAGTTTAGGAATACAAATGTGAATGTGTTAATTTTCAATTGAGAGTTCCAAACTTATTATCTGCTTGGCAGCCCTTCTGTGTGACAATCCTTCCATCTGACTATTAATGTTGGCTTTTGACCTAAATTTGAAAGAAACACCTAAACTTCAAGGGCCACAACAGTAATTTTTCCAACCTGTTTTTCTCTGGTTAAGGAAACAAATATACAACTCTTCTTAATTTGACCAATGCAAGCATGTAATGAAAAAGACTCCCTGTGATGAGTAGAAATAATGGAAGCTTTGAAAGTACTTTTTAAAAACAGGGATATTGGAGCTAGTGAATTGACCTCAAACAAAACAAAAACAAATACAGCACTAGTCAGCATTTCCTAGGAAGGATGATAGCTAGAAATGGCAGAGATTATGGAAGCACATTGCATTATGGGGCATGAATGTGAAGATCAGGAATACAGCCTTCCTTAGTGAAATAGTGTTAACTGTTGTTGGCAAGGCATTGTTAAAAGAAGCCACCAAAAGTGAAACAATCCATGATGAAGTTAAAAGCGAGTGTGTAAACCTCATGTAAGGCAACTCAGGCCATCCCAACAAAATAATATAGTACTTTTCTTTATATATGGAGCCAGAGTATATTAAAATAAGTTTATTTATGCCCATTGACAACTACTTTGAAGATTTGTATAGGAAAAAAGGTCCCCTGAAGCATCATTCCATACTTATTTGATGGTTTTTTCTTTTTATAAGGCTTTGTCAGTCCCAGTAGGAAGAAGTCAATGTTATTTTATCAATATGAATTGCTGAAATGCTTCCCAAAATATGTTTGCAATAAAAGTGTCACTTCTAAAATATGAGGGGTTTTCCTGAGTTGGTAAAGAATCTGCCTGCAATGCAGGAGACCCTGGTTTGATTCCTGGGTTGGGAAGATCCCCTGGAGAAGGGAAAGGCTACCCACTCCAGTTTTCTAGCCTGGAGAATTCCATGGACTGTATAGTCCATGGGGTCGCAAAGAGTCAGACCCGACTGGGCAACTTTCACTTTCTAAAATATGACATATTATAGCACATTTATTTAATATTACCCTTTCATTTTTTGCCCCCCAAATATTTACTTGTTTTTAAAGCATATTCTGAGTGTCAGTACAATTGTTGTGATAAAACCATCTCACAGGGAATTTCCTGCAAGCTCTCCTGAGCTTGAAGAGACCCAGGAAAAGATGTGTAACTGTCGATCAGCCCCAACCAGAGTGAGTGACTGCAGGGCTCACTATATACTGATAACTCAGGAAAGGTTGTGTTCCCTGGTCCTTTCCAGAGCTTAGTCAATTGAACTCTGCTTAGTCATTTCCAGAGCAGGGAAACCTACAGGTGGCCAGTGATCTTGGTCAGAGGGATGATGGAATATTGAGACCCTGTCTGTGGTCAGCCGTATAAACACTGGCTAAGTCTGATAAGTCAGTGTAATTGCCTCTGTCTCACTGCAATATGTTAACACTTTGAATATGTATTTACAATGTAATTATTCTACAACTGAGGCAGCATGGCCACATCAGTCCTCTTGTCACCTTAGCCCATGTCCACTGGTTTTGCGGTGGGAAACCTGTACAGACACAATCTGAAATTTCCAATCTGAAATTTACTGTTCATGCTAAACAGTAATAGCCACCTGCTATATAACATTTAGGAGTTCACTGACCGCTTTCACATCCGCTAGCACACGTACTGAAATAACTGTGTGAAGTGTTGAATCCTTGTTCCGTTCTCTGGTTGGTCTTATTTGCTGCCCCTTTGCCTTGGTGTCTCAGTCAGGGTCCCAACAGAAAATAGCACCTTCAAAGGAGGGTAATTTGAGTATTGATTTACACGCACTACATACACCAGGACTTCCCTGGTGGCTCAGACGGTAAAGAATCTTCTGCCAATGCAGGAGACCTGGGCTCGATCCCTGGGTTGAGAAGATCCCCTAGAGGAGGGCATGGCTTCCCCCTCTAGTATTCTTGCCTGGAAAATTCCATGCACAGAGGAGCTTGGTGCGCTACAGTCCATGGGGTCGCAAAGAGGCAGATACAACTGAGGGACTAACAGTTTACACACCCAGAGGTGGGCTGGGTATAGGGAAATCACAGAAGATAGCAAAAGATCCTGGCCTAGCAGCAGAGCTGTCACCTCTCCTAGGTCTGAAGGGATTAGAAAGGGAAGAGAGTTTTCCAAGAACCCAGAGAAAGAAAGATCTTACTGCCTTAGGTAAAATAATGGCCTTCTTTCAAGGGATAAAATAGCCTTAAACCCAGGGAAGGAGACCAAGGGAATCAATACCCTGACCTCAGTCTCTTCGTTTCCTCTTCTCTCTTACTAGTTCTCTCCATTAGTCAAATCCAACCAGAAAACCAGAAGGCGTAGGAGCCCATAGATATAATCCTATCAGTCAGCCCCTTGGAAGGTAGAGAAAGGACAGGAGGGTGGGTCTATAGGGACAAAGAAAATAGAGCTGGCATGGCTGGTTTTGTGATTTGTTTTTTCCTGCATGATACAAAATCTGGAGAAATAGAATCAGATATCTCTTTTGTTAACAATCTTAGCAACCTAATAATACTCTTTATTTAAATATTTAATTCTCCTCAACTGCTTCAGAAATATAACTCTGCTGCTGTGATTTCTATTAATACTCATTAGTAGTATCCACCATTTGCTAGTTAGTTCCTGCACTACTTTGTATGGTATCACTCACTCAGTCACTCAGTGGCTTAGTCATGTCTGACTCCTTGCGACCCCATGGACTGTAGCCTGCCAAGCTCCTCTGTCCATGGGATTTCCCAGGCAAGAATACTTGAGTGGGTTGCCATTCCCTTCTCCAGTTGTATGGTATGGAACAGGCTTAATTTCAAGGACTTAACATTCTAGTGCTTAAAAAAAAAAAAAAACCATGTTTAATTGTGAGAATTTTAGAAATACACCACTTAAGAAATACGAATGAGTTAGATCATTCACAAATTGTTTATTTTGAGTCCACAGTAGTTTCAGTACTGCACGGAACAAAGACTATTGTCCTTAAACAAGTTAAAATCAGAATGAAATCACCTACAAAACAACCTACCATTATACTTTAAGCTTCTCTTGAATGATTCTGTTGTTTTAAAAATATCTTGAGTGTTTCACAGTGTCAAAGCAATGTATACTCAATAATAGCTTGTTAAATTGAATCAAACAATACTAAAATAGATTTGATCAAAACCATAGTTTATGCAATTGACTTTCTAACCATGTCTTCCCTATAAATAAGGAAGAAATGTTTCTCTTAGGAGTTTAAAAATCTTCTATCTAAGTAATTCCTGTTACTTCCTCCTTAAGTAATATTCAAAAATATTTATTATGTATCTAATAACTACTTAACACTGTGCCAGGTGCTGTGAAAGATGCCAAGGTACTAGAATGAACTCCTAATGCTTTAGAGTCCCAATTAAATAACCTAAAGTTAAACCAATTTGAGGAGGGAACATTATTCCTTGGAGACTCTAGTTTTCTCTTGATTAGAAAGTATTAAACATTTCAAGTAACTAAACAGATTAAGGAGAATTCAAGGATGCCTCTCACTAGTAAATTTAGATTAGTCTGCCAAATTTAAGACCTTAAATGGAACTTTTTAATAATTAGAAGTAGGGAGAGAAAATTATAATTACAACGTTTGTAGAATTTATATTTATCACCCAACCTTCTTAATCATTTCCTAAGTGTATCTGGTGATCAGGATTTTATAACTCAAGAAAATATTTCTGTACATTCCGTGAAATCTCTTCTTTCAAAAAGCTCTTCAATTTTGTATTTTGTTAAAAGTTAAAAGCCTCCATGAAAATGAGACAAAAATCAGTGAAAGACTGTAGCTATAAAAATCAGATATGATTTTTCTCTTGAATAACATCTGCTTTTTTATAATCCTTTCATGTTAAACTTTATAAGAATTAATTATAAAAAAGCTTTATTGACAGTTAAATCCTATTTTGGAAAGACTTTCTGCACCGCATGCCCCCCGCCCTGGCCACCAGTGGTAATAGTTTTCGTAATGTTCAGTAGTTACAGATAATCCTTAGGTACATTTCACAGTATGTAAAGTGTGATTTCTCATCACCTGCATATGGCTTGTAGTTCCAGAGATGCAATTTGCTTAATATCAATACCATGTAATGACATTAGTATAAAGGCATTTCCCTATTCCACTGTATTATTTTCAGTTTTATTCTGTAGTTATTAAATAGGATCATTAGGTATCTTTATTAGTCTTAATTACTATTTAATTAGGTAGGTTTGGGATCTTTATTTGGTAAAGCATTGTACTCTCTAAAGCAAGCAATTGAAACCAATTATTGAATAGCTATACCAATGGAGTTTAATATTAAAGGGGTTTAATATTAAATATGAAAAATATACATATTTCAGTACCTTCAGTTCAGTTCAGTCGCTCAGTCACGTCCGACTCTTTGTGACCCCATGAATTGCAGCACTCCAGGCCTCCCTGTCCATCACCAACTCCCGGAGTCCACCCAAACCCATGTCCATTGAGCCGATGATGCCATCCAACTATCTCATCCTCTGTCGTCCCCTTCTCATCCTGCCTTCAATCTTTCCCAGCATCAGGGTCTCTTCCAGTGAGTCAACTCTTCGCATGAGGTGGCCAAAGTATTGGAGTTTCAGCCTCAGCATCAGTCCTTCCAATGAATATTCACTGATTTCCTTCAGGACAAACTGGTTTGATCTCCTTGCAGTCCAAGGGACTCTCAAGGTGAAGCTACTCTGTCCTCGATCTAGTCTCATCACATCCATTAATGATGAGGAAACTGAGATTCAGAGACTCTGAGTCTCTTGACAAGATCCCACAACCCAGGTATCAGTTCATGCACAGATTTCAGCATCTGAATAAAAATTTCCTGAAATATGCTGAAGTGGCTTCTGTGAAATTTGAGTGTCCGTAATACGCTAAACAGAGAACTTCATTCCAATAACACAAACTTTCCTCATGCCTTATTCATCATTCCTTGAAGTTTCTCCCAAGTAAGTTTATACTAGTAGAAGTTAAATTGCATCAGAGCCTTCTTTACATAAATCTAGAGTAGCTTACTAACATTCATCGCAGTTTTTGTTGTTTAGGTGATTTTAATTATATGTTTTCTTTCAGCAATGCATCTTTTCTAATTCATCAGTATTATGTTATGTTAGCAGTTAAGTACAAAATAATTGAGAACAAACTATGACAAATTGAACTAAGCCAAAAAAAAAAAAAAAGGAAGCAAATACCCTTGTGATTTAAGCTTTTTTTTTCAGTCCTTGAAACTTTGAGAATATCTGTCTTTATTAACTTTTGCTTTTTGCTGATGGTTTCTCTCATTTTATTATAGCTCATAGCATTGTAAATTAATTTAACATGAAAGGATAAAAATGTTTCTCTTGAAATGTTTCTCATTAAATTATGGAAAAATATTACAATAAATAAAGGAAAGGAATGCCTCTAGTACCAGCTTCTGTTTGCTCAATTATTGCAGTACCAAAAGTGAAATATTGCACAGTTAACTCAGAGGTAATATTATAGCCATTATGTTATAAAACAGATGAGTTGCAATCTCCCCCCCACCAAAAGGTACAGCATAGGTCCTTTGAAAGTGAAATACCTTTTTTTCTTGCGCTTCATTTAAATGCATACTAACCCCAATTTTTTGAAAGTTCTTGCTAATGATGGGCCCAACTTTATATTAAGAACTGCCAAGTAAATCTTATCCAATTACTTTATTCAGGGGAGTCATTAAATGGAAGTACCTCTGGAATTTTGGAAGACATGTACTGCCAATTAGCTGAAGGCACTACTCAGTGTCCTTTCTAGTGTATTTTTAATTGAAGACAACCTCTGCAGATAAGGTGAGAAGTTGTTACTTAGTGGTACTTGTTAGGATGGGATCAAGGGTAGGAAAGACATTTATCTATATCCTTTCTCCCCTTACAAAGAATGGTACTTAATATATCCAAAGCACATAGGCAGAGAAGATTAAAGATGTACTTATCATGAGCCAAAAGAATTGTTCAAGAGTAAAAAATGGAAGCAGATTGAGGCTCCTTAAGTAGACAGGCTTTTTTTTTTTTTCCATATGGAATTAAGTGCATTAATGTTTATAATCCTATGGAATATACCTCTATGAGCATATGTCTAAGTATTCTACAATACATAAGTTTTTAACGAGGCAAGTATTTGAATAATTTATCTCCCCCACCTGGTGGCTCAGATGGTAAAGCATCTGCCTACAATGCGGGAGACCCAGGTTTAATCCCTGGGTCAGGAAGATCTCCTGGAGAACTAAATGGCAACCCACTCCAGTATTCTTGCCTGGAAAATCCCACGGACAGAGGAGCCTGGGGGCTACAGTTCATGGGGTCACAAAGAGTCGGACACAACTGAGCGACTTCACTTACTGCATAAATCATTAAAGGTCTAAAAGACACAATCACCTATTAAGTGCAAGGCTCTCTGATATGCCCTGAAGAGTATGGCAGTTAACCCAACCCAAATCCTACTTTACAAGAACTTTTTTGATAAGGCACAAATAAATAGTTACAATGCCCTGGAGAAGGGCTTCTCAAGAAAGAGTTGGACATGACTGAAGCAACTTAGCACGCAATGCCATGGAGAACAGTACCTCCCACCAAAGAATAGCTGATGAAAGTATTATGACAATTCTTAGTTTGGAAATGTATTGGAAGATTTTCAGATTCATTAAGATGCTTAGTTAATAAGCTATCAAAACTGTCATGTGATTTAAATGATCAATTTTCAAGAGTTTTAGGATACTCTCTTAGAAAACACATTAAGCATTCAAACAGTATTTTTTAATGATTCAGAAAGAATTACAGGATTCTTGCCTCAGAATAACTTATATGCATATTAATTAACCCTGTGTATAAAGTCTTGATTCTTCCAAGTTAGAAGTCAGAAGCATTGTCTCCAGATTGTTTAGGCTGAGTTGGTTAGAGATGGTATAACTGAGCTAGTTTGTCTAATGCAGTGACTCTTACTGTGCTTAGTCACTCAGTCATGTCTGACTCTTTGTGACCCCATGGACTGTAGCCCACCAGGCTCCTCTGTCCATGGGTATTCTCCAGGCAAAACTGGAGTGGATTGCCATGCCCTCCTCCAGGGGATCTTCCCAACCCAGGGATCGAACGAAACTCTCCCAAATTCCAGGTGGATTTACCATCTGAGCCACAGGGAGAGGCAGTTTTCCCCTCCAGGAGACATTTGGCAATGTCTGCAGGTACTTTTAATCGTCACAGCTGAATTCTAGAAGGTTAAGGCCAGGTATGCTACTAAATATCTTACAATGCACAGGGTAGTTCTCCTTTACATAACAAAATTATCTGGTCCAAAATGTCCATAGTTCTGGGATTAAAAATCCCTGGTCTAATATAGTGTTTAGTCCCCTTTCCCGAACTTCTACCCTCTTTCATAGTAATCTAAAATGCCTAAGAAATTAAAAAGTCATTTATTCATTTTTACATGCTGTAAAATAATGAAGTGGTTTTAATTAGTATACTTATTATATCATAAAACATTGATAAAATAAATATTGTTTACTTATTCAAGCTTTATTATAGCTTATATTACTATATTATTTAAGAGTTCATAACATTCATTTAATATACTTTATAATAGTATTCTTTATAGAAGACAGATGTTTTACTCTTTGCATTTTCACGACAACTTTTAACTCTACCCAAGAAAAAGTATAAATTATCAATTAATATGTTTTTAAATGACATGCTGAGTTTGAGAATGAAATATCCATGAAACTGTAGGCTAACATTTGACTGTTTTATAAAGTCAAAGAAAAAAACTGCTTTTATGACCAGATGTTTGAATTTTTTTACCTTTTAACTTCACTAAAAACTTAGCTGATTTTTCTTTTTCTTTTGGTCTCTAAACCATGAGATAAGAGAGATTGAAGATGACATTTTCAAGCACATTTTGCAAATTACATTTTGAGCAACAGTTGAGCACAGTTTCTTTTTTTTTAATTATTTGCTATTTTTGGCTGCACTGGGTGTTTGTTGCTGCCTGCAGACTTCTCGTCCCAGTGGCTTCTCTTGTTGCAGAGAGCAGGCTCTAGGTGCACGGGCTTCAGTAGTTGTGGTGCATGGGCTTAGTTGCTAGGCAGCATGTGGAACCTTCCTGGACCAGGGATCAAACCTGTGTCCTCTGCATTGGCAGGAGGATTCTTATCCACTGCACCACCAGGAAAGTCCTGAGCAAGTTTCACTCTGAGATTTTTATTTAATTCATAGATGGTAAAGAGTTGGAGGACGACCCAGGCTGTCTAGTTCGAGTCTTCCAGTTAGGATACTACACAAAAACAGGTTCTCCAAGTTTGCTGCACATTTGTTTTACCTGAGCAGCTTTTAAGAATTCAGATGCCCAGCGTGAATTCAGCCTTTTTATCAGGAAACTCATACTCTAGCTGGGGAGAGAGAGGAGAAAGTTAGTAAGAGAAGTGTGTATAAGACTTACGATACAGCAGCAGCAGAAGTTTGATAACTGTCAAGTAGGATCAGGCAAGGCTTCTTAAAGGAGGCAACACATGAACTGGGTTTCAAAGGCTGAGTGGAAATTCACTGGTTGAAATAAACTCCTTAAGAGGAATTATTTCAATAGAACTGGCCATAAGACCAGAAATAAGTGCTGTGTAAAATCAATACTATCTGTCAATTTACTTGGTGTACTTTGCTCTCACCTTCGGGAAACAAAATCAGAAATACAGTAAAAAAAATTTTTGAATCTATTTTTTAATCTCTTAAAATGACTTATTTCAAGGAGGAAATTTAATATAATAAAGAAGAATTCCACCCCCGCCCCTGCCAAAAGTATATTATGTATAAACTTGATGATTAAAAATTTGGATTTCTGTATTGGTGATGTCATTTATTTTTTAAGATATTAATCATAAAATGTCCTTCCTGTTGACTTTAACAAACTTAAATGAATAAAACACAAAAGTAGTTTTTATCATACTAGGCTCAGATGGTAAACAATCTGCCTGCAATGGGAGAGACTGGGGTTCAATCCCTGGGTTGGGAAGTTCCCCTGGAGAAGCAAAAGGCAACCCACTCCAGTATTCTTACCTGGAGAATTCCATGAACATAGAAGCCTGGTGGGCTACAGCCCATGGGATTGCAGCCCATGGGACACAACTGAGCGACTAACACTTTCAGTTTCACTTGCATACCGTAGTGAGTTTATTGAACTAAAACAGAACAATGGTCAGTGAAAAATAAGTCCTTGATTCCAAATGCCTTGAGCAGAGGCTCTCTCTCTCTGATTGTACCATCAAATCAGAGAAAATTTTCTAATTAATTGTTGACTTTTAAAATGAATATCTGTGGGGCCATCTTTGTTCTCTTCATTTTTCTAGAGCAGCTCTGTCCAAAAGACATGTGAATTACATATGTCATTTAAAATTTTCTGGTAGCTACACTAAAAGTAAACATAAAGAGGAGAAATTAATCTTTAGTAATGCTTTATGTAACCCCATATACTTAAAACATTATCATTTTAACATGCAATCATTATAAAAGTTATTAATGAAATATTCTTTTTTTTCCGTATTAAGTATTTAAAATCTGGGAGTGGTGGTTCAGATGGTAGAGTGAGTCTGCCTGCAATGCAGGACACCCGGGTTCAATCCCTGGGTCAGGAAGATCCCCTGAAGAAGGGAATGGCAACCCATTCCGGTATTCTTGCCTGGAGAATTCCATGGACAGAAGATCCTGGCAGGCTACAGTCCATAATGTCGCAAGAGTCGAACACGACTGAGTGACTAATACACACACAGAAAGTCTGGGATGTTTTACTCTGATAGCACACTCAGACCAGCCATATATCAAAAGTGTTTGGTAGCCATATGTGACCAGTGGTTACCAGACTACAAAGTACAGTTCCAGTTCAGTTCAGTTCAGTTGCTCAGTCGTGTCTGACTCTTTGGGACCCCATGAATCACAGCACGCCAGGCCTCCCTGTCCATCACCAACTACCGGAGTTCACCCAAACCCACGTCCATCGAGTCGGTGATGCCATCCAGCCATCTCATCCTCTGTTGTCCCCTTCTCCTCCTGCCCCTAATCCCTCCCAGCATCAGGGTAGTTCCAGAGATCCCCATTAATCCCCAAAGAAAAGAACTTCTAGTCTTTCACGGCTAAGTAATTCTTCACTGCTAACCTTGGGCGCATTTCCAAAGGTAGCCTACAGATTTTAAACGTTCTATCTTAGCATCTCTGAGGGCTTCAGAGATGCTTAATGCCATAGTATTCGTAAAGAATGTCAGACATTCTTTTTTACAGAATACCCTGAAAGAGCAATTAGAAGTTTATGATGCACATAATGGAGAATACAGGTCATTTTCCAAGCCTGTTTTAGAAGCACAAAAACCTTAGTCATTTATCACTTCTGAGAATACTGCCTTGAGGATGTCTTTACTTGGGAATTGGTGATATGGTGAGAACTTCATGATAAGAAAACAGTCTTTAAGGACAAGATTAAGAACAAGATACCAGACTAAAATTGATAACAGGAATGAAAGATTTTTTAAAAATGGAAACCTGACTTAGATCATCCATAGGGGTACATTCAGGAAACACTAGTCTGAAAAGAAATCCCACATTTGTTAATTTACTGAAAGTTACTTGACTCCTAGCAACTTAACTAGAGATGTCCCTTGTGGCTGGACTCTGTCTTGATTTTCAGGTAAACCTATCTACCTTTGCAAAGCCACTGGGATCTTTTTGCCACAGGAGAATCATTTAGAGCCATTCAAATTAAAATTAGTTTCAACACTTTGGAAAAGACTATTAATGAGCAATCAGACACCAGACCTCAAGATTACTTGTGAATTGTGAATCAGCAAAGTAAACTCAAATGTTCATTTGCTACAGGGAATGGCTATGCACTCCCATATTCTTGCCTCCAGAATTCCATGGACAGAGGAGCCTGGGGGGCTACAGTCCATGGGGTCACAGAGTCGCACGTGGCCTGTCAATTATCAGGTGTCTTCTAATTCATAAGTAGTCTTCCCCCACGCCCCCGAAGTTAGTTTATAATTCAGATGTTTGGAATTTGAAATGAATTTTCCATAGGGGGAATATTATAAATAATAATAAGTTTTCTAAGCTATCTAATTTTTAATCTGCCTGTATGCATCACTTAACTGTCATTTATATTAGTTTTTCCCCAAGTGTGCACTTGCCACTAGAATAACAAAAGTGGAACATTGTTACATGGCACATGGTACATGATTTGATACTTTTAAAATGTTAATGGTTAAGTATTTATTTAATCTGCTTTAGAAAATGTGGCTAGTTCCAGAAACAGTTGATTTTAAGATCTCATTGCTTAGAATGAGACTAAGTAAAACAAAATGGGCCAGTGCAAGTCAACTTACAGGAAAATGTCCAGTAAAGAAGTGGACAAACATGGCAGTAGTTCTGAAGGCGATTTGTGAAACTGATTACAGTTGTTTCACTCATGGCAAATGCCTGCAGAGCTTCAGTTAAGAATGCCAGGAGCTTATTTCTCTCCTATGATGTCTATTGCCTCCTTCCTTCCCACTCCCAGTTCCTTCTTCCTCTCACTCCTATCCTCTTTCTTTTTCTGATTTAAAAGGAATAGGAACTCCAGAAAGGTGGGAAGATGGCAGGAAGGAAATGGGATGAGATAGGTCTTGGAATGATAAAATAGCTAAGCCTTGAGGGTTAGAGAAGTCTTCCATGATATCTTCCATGAGGCCTAAAAGATGAGTTTCTCAGGTGGGGGTAAGGCAGTGTGAAGAGCATTCTGAGCTGGGCAACATACCATACACAGCTCTAAAATCATGAGAAAGTGATTTTGAGATAATCATGCCTTGATAAGGCCTTCCCCTTGTGGCTCAGCTGGTAAAGAATCCACCTGCAATGTTGGAGACCTGGGTTCCATCTCTGGGTTGGGAAGATCCCCTGGAGAAGGGAAAAGCTACCCATAAGGGCTTTCAGCTTTGGTCTGGAAGCTGGGCAAGCAGAAGCGCCTTGATAAAACTGAAGTTTGGATTGGGAGAGATGAAGCTGGAAAGTTAGCAAGAGTCAGAAAGGGTTTTTTAGTTGGGTAATAGTGGTAAACAACTTAAGTTTCCTTGTTTGTTAAGCAGAGGAGTGTCTTTATATTGAACAAAAATTGGCTTGAGGTGGGAGGATGCATGGCCAGGCCACTCAAGATGGCTGTTGTCTTGCTGTCTGTCCACTCACTCCTGCCCAACAGTGCCTGCCTCACCAGTATCTAACACACAGTTCTGAACTTCCCACACACTTGCTCTAGGCCCTGGTTGACAGCTGTTCTCATCAAAGGAGCTGTGAGGGGTGTGCCCTCTACTGGTTTCCCTGGTAACTAATGAGCCCTGCTACTGCTGCTAAGTCACTTCAGTCGTGTCGGACTCTATGCGACCCCATAGATGGCAGTCCACCAGGCTCCCCCGTCCCTGGGATTCTCCAGGCAAGAACACTGGAGTGGGTTGCCATTTCCTTCTCCAATGCATGAAAGTGAAAAGTGAAAGCGAAGTCGCTCAGTTGTGTCCGACCTTTAGCATGTACTGCAGCCTACCAAACTGTTCTGTCCATGGGATTTTCCAGGCAAGAGTACTCGAGTGGGGTACCATTGCCTTCTCCAACTAATGAGCCCATCTGAGGTCGATTCCCTTATAACTGGTAATCTCCCCTCCCTCACCCCTGGGCGCAAAGACTGCCACCATGGTCTGCCCACAGTTCTGCCTGCTGCACACACTGGGATGTGGCTCCAGGACCTCCTTTCTGACAGGTAAGCTTCCCCCCTCCATTATTAAACCAGTGATGTCTCTGTTGCTGACTCCAGGCCCTTTCTTTGGTCTGGAAGCTGGGCAAGTACAAGCCTTGGAGGCTGGCCAGGTGCAACCCAACAGAAGAACATGAGGTCTAAGACAAAAATATCCTTCACTAGAGTATTAATGCAGAGAAGGCAATGGCACCCCACTCCAGTGTTCTTGCCTGGAAAATCCCATGGATAGAGGAGCCTAGTGAGCTGCAGTCCATGGGGTCGCTAAGAGTCAGACACGACTGAGCGACTTCACTTTCACTTTTCACTTTCATGCATTGGAGAAGGAAATGGCAACCCACTCCAGTGTTCTTGCCTGGAGAATCCCAGGGACAGGGGAGCCTGGTGGGCTGCCGTCTATGGGGTCGCACAGAATCGGACACGACTGAAGTGACTTAGCAGCAGCAGAGTATTAATGAAATCTAGACAGGACACAGTGGTGTGTACTTGTGGTAGAGAGATGTGAACTTATCCCAGAGTTGGTGTGTTGTTGTTTTTGAATCTAGACTTGGCCGTATTTTGCAATGGATTAAGTGGGATGTTAAGGGGAAGGTAGAAGCAAGTGTTTCTGGTTTGGACAGCTAGAAATGTTTACTAAAGTGAGGAACCCATGGCTGAGAGTATGTTGAAAGGGGCAGAGTGTTTTAGTTGTACCCAGGATTTACTTTATAGAGGTGACTGACAACAAAAGAAGTGTTATTACTCGCAGTTCCCAAAGAACACATAACACAATGTGGGGCTTCAAAGGGAAGGATCAGAATCATTCAGGGGGCAGAAGGAGCAAAGGAGAAAGTTTGGTTTCTCTTGTAATGTGGTTTCTCTGAAAAGGAATGGGTGAGGCAGGTTATGCAAGTTTAAGCAAGTTGTTTAGGATTGGATAGCTTGAGTAATTTCAGCAGGCTCTAGGATATGGAGGTGGTCTCCAGTTATACAATACCTGGTTCTGGAAATATTGGCTTGGTGTGTGAAAGTTAGATAAAAGAGGTGGTTGGGGACATGGGCTTTGGGTTGGTTGGTTTGCATATAAAAGGCAGCCTCAAAGGGGAGTCATTTGCTTCTCTTGGAGTTAGCTAGTCTTGGGAGAGGCAGTCTCTCCCTGGCCAGTGAAGCCCCCAAAATGTCAAAGTGTCATAAATATAGAAAATTTTAAAACATGACTAATACAAGGCTCAACTGGAATTCCATCACCTCCATTAGCTTTGTTTGTAGTGATGCTTCCTAAGGCCCACTTGATTTCACATTCCAGGATGTCTGGCTCTAGGTGAGTGATCACACCATCGTGATTATCTGGGTCATGAAGATCTTTTTTGTACAGTTCTTCTGTGTATTCTTGCCGCCTCTTCTTAATATCTTCTGCTTCTGTTAGGTCCATACCATTTCTGTCCTTTTTTGAGCCCATATTTGCATGAAATGTTCCCTCGGTGTGTCTAATTTTCTTGAAGAGATCTCTAGTCTTTCCCATTGTTTTTCTCTATTTGTTTGCACTGATCATTGAGGAAGGCAGAGACATTACTTTGCCAACAAAGATGCGTCTAGTCTATGGTTTTTCCAGTGGTCCTGTATGGATGTGAGAGTTGGACTGTGAAGAAAGCTGAGCACCGAAGAATTGATACTTTTGAACTGTGGTGTTGGAGAAGACTCTTGAGAGTCCCTTGGACTGCAAGGAGATCCAACCAGTCCATCCTAAAGGAGACCAGTCCTGGGTGTTCATTGGAAGGACTGATGTTGAAGCTGAAACTCCAATACTTTGGCCACCTGATGCAAAGAGCTGACTCATTTGAAAAGACCCTGATGCTGGGAAAGATTGAAGGCAGGAGGAGGAGAAGGGGACGACAGAGGATGAGATGGTTGGATGGCATCACCGACTCAATGTACACGAGTTTGAGTAAACTCCAGGGGTTGGTGATGGACAGGGAGGCCTGGCATGCTGTGGTTCATGGGGTAGCAAAGAGTTGGACACAACTGAGCACACACACACACACACCAGCATGAATTAACTGCTCCATAATTATTTCTATTAATTAAAGGCATGTTTTAATGAACAACTGAAGTAATGCAGCTGATTTTTTAATAAAAAAGTTAAATGTGTTCATTATATTTTAAAATAGTCACCTTCAGCTATGGAATTATTCCTGGGATTTTGTTGCCATTTAAACAGTTTTGATACTCTTTTGATGGGGAGGGGGCATCATTTTCAGTAGTGTGGTTTCTTCTTTTTTAATGTCCTCGGAGGTATCAAATTTTTATATTTTGAACATGGGTTTGATTTTTTGGCATTAAAAGCCTGTTATGGTTTATAAGTTAAAGAAATGATAAACCCAGCAATCAATTTTGAAAATAAAAATGTAGATACCTACTAAAATTTCTTACATTATTGGAAACTGTCTTTGAAGACAGTTTCAACAAAAGAGGAGTTTAATTCTTAAGGTATAACGTTACTTAGTACATTAATAGACAACGTTCATTTGAATGACTGTGTTCTTGGTCAGTTTTCAAAGTCTTCTTTCCTTATAGTCATCTCATAAATGCATGTACGGATAGAAATTTCTCAGAATGGCTCTGAGAAATATCTTGACTTAAGCTTCATTGATTCTGAGATTCATGGTACGTGAAGACTGTCTGATGACAACCTTGTTAGCCTGTTTTTGGAGGAACTCTGAACCCCATTCAAAAGATTTCCCCAGACTATTCTGTGATCAAGGCTGTAGACAGGAAATGTCAGGGGAAGATTTTCCAAGGATAACATTTTCATATAAAGCATTTTCCTCCTGTTGGAAATTAGATTATTGAATGCAAGGTGTTACTTTCTCTTTATAAGTAGCCTTTCATATTAATATAATTGCCTATGGCAGTTGTGTCAGAAAGGAATTGTCCCATAAACTAGCACATGGAAAGAAGAGTTCTGAGATGTGGCATATAGTTTTTAAAAATGTACTGTTTCAAATATGATATGCTATTTTAGGTCCTCTTCAGTCATTTTCAGGAACTTTTTAACTTCTGATTCCTTTGTATATGTATTTTATCTAATCCATGTCCTGAGATTCCTTTAGCTCTGGAATTCTACCTTTTTTTATGAACAGAAAACTTGGTTTTATTTATTCCCCTGACATAGCTGTGTTTCAGATATATCAATTATAGGCTATACATCCATTATTTTAGGGTAAACTTATAGATGCATCAAAACTACTTGAAGGCCTGTTAAAACATAGATTGAAGGGTCCCATTGCCAGAAATGTTCTTTATGCCACTAAAGACATTTCAGTGGAGAAACAGAAAAGCTGTAATTGATTAGATCTCCATAGAGCCTGAAGATTTCTAACCAGTTCCCAGGGAATGTCATTGTTCCTGGTGGAGAACCACACTTGGTAAACCACTAATTGAAATACCATTTTAGCATTTAGGCCGGTAAAGTCTCCTACATGATGAGACTTAAGAAGTTATTTTTGTTTAACTTGGTCAGTAGTGTCTTATAGGCTAAATTAGGTTCAGTTTGTGTTCCTAGCATTTGTGAGGGGTACTCTGGAAATAGCTGAGGTTGACTTTAGAGATGGGGATGAGAAGGGAGAAAGAAAAAAATTTCTTAAGCCAAGCATTCAGTTGTTCAATGGGAGAAAGGGAGGAACTAGAAATTTCTTAGACTGGTTCAGCAAGGCA
The DNA here is from genome assembly GCF_027580195.1 of Bos mutus. Lineage (NCBI taxonomy): Eukaryota > Metazoa > Chordata > Mammalia > Artiodactyla > Bovidae > Bos > Bos mutus. The sequence continues at coordinate 100,073,172 of NC_091646.1, forward strand.
GGTCCCTTAGTCACAAAGGAGAGACTTACAAACGGCTTACCGGGGTGATTGCCTCGAATGGCACCCAGGAGCCTAGAAGGATTCACGACTTCCCCTTCAAACATGATTCATGTCTTCTTTCACTCACGTCACTTCTCTTTGAGGATCTAGATTCTCTGAGCCCTGTGCTTGGCTGACCAGGGTCTTGTCCTCTGGCATGGACATTCTCATTGGGAAAAGAGCTGATAAATTTGTGATTTATATTCTTTTTAAATTCTTTTTTTTTTTTTTTATTTTTACAATGTGTTGGTTTCTGCCATACAATAACGTGAAACTGAAAGTCACTCAGTCGTGTCCAACTCTTTTCGACCCATGGACTATACAGTCCATGGAATTCTCCAGGCCAGAATACTGGAGTCGGTAGCCGCTCCCTTCTCCAGGGGATCTTCCCAACCCAGGGATCGAACCCATGTCTCCTGCATTGTAGGCGGATTCTTTACCAGCTGAGCCACAAGGGAAGCCCTACAGTAACGTGAGTCAGCCATGATTATACATGCATCACCTCTCTCCCCTCCCCCCATATGTTTGTTCTTAGAAAATCACTCTAGCTGCCATGAGGATAATAAAGTATAGAAGGTACAGGAATATAGTTAATGCCCTGCTTTGCATTCAATCCCCTCAGCCCTTTGTTCTGTCAGAAATCCCCTTCTTCCATGACTTTTGAGTGCCCTTCCTTCTGATCCTTTGTTGTCAGTTTACCGTTTGCTACCCTTCATGTTAATAAAAACACCCACACACCTAGCAGCCTCACCCCCATTCCTCTCCAATCCCCTTCCAGTCTTTCCTCCCCTCTCTCCTTCATTTCATGGCCAATCTTTGTGAAAGAGTAGCACAGCTGGCCAACTCCTTTTGGTTACCCACAATTCACTTTTCAACCCACACTCTCAGGCTATTACTTCTGTATGCCAGACAAACTGCTTTCCTTAAGAAAACCAATGTCCTACCCTTTGCCAGATTGCCTGAGTCAGCTGCTCTGTGTAATGCTTTTCTTCTTTAGTTCTTTGGCATCCTCTTACCCAGGTTTCTATTCTGACCTGTCTGCCTGTCTTTCTACCAGGTGAGACTTATGGAAAAAGTCTCTGTCTTTTCCGTAAGTATGGAGGCTCCCCGTATCCCATCCTTAGCCCTTCTTCACTTTCCAACCCCCGTCCCTTCCCTGATCTCATCTTCATCCAAAGCTCCATTTAGGGCCTATAAGTAGACAACTCCCAAATCATCATCTGCTTCCTGTAGCTTTCTCTTGGCCATCTCATATTTATTTCTGCAACTTCTTTGTGAACTTTTATGTTTATGCCACAGGACTAATAAGCACAGGTAGGGTGTACTTGGTCATGTCTGTTCTGAATTCTTGGGCTTTTGCTACAGCAGATGTTAAATATTTTTGAGCCTTAACCCCGGTCCACAGTCATTTCAAAATTAGCATGCCCCAAACTGACATTCCCAACAAATCTGGACATTTGCTTCTATTCCCTGTTTCAGAAAATGGCAACACTGTTTACCCAAGTTTCTGAGCCAGAAGTCTCCGGATCCAGTCAGATTTCTCTCTTCAGTACACACATCTATATTGACATGAAATTTTACTAATTCTACCTCCTAAAAACTCTTGTAAAACAGACTTTTCTCTATGACTATCCCTCATTTCAGATCATTATCACTATGAAGTCAAGTACATGCCTGATTCATATTCTGTAGCCTTAGGCAAATGTCTTAATCTCTTCTAGCCTCAGTTTCCTCATAAAGTTTCTACTTTGGCTTTCTGAGAAGATGAAATGAGATGATTCGTTTGTCAATTTTTGCTTCTGTTACTGATGCTTTTAGTGTCATATCCATGGAATCAGTGCCAAAACCAGTGTCATGAAGCTTTTCTCCATGTTTTATTTTAGGAGCTTTACAGTTTCAGGTCTTACATTTACATCTTTAATCCATTTTGAATCTCTCTCTTTTTTTTTTTTTTTTGTAGTTCTAGAAAAGGGTCCAATTTCATTCTTCTACATGTGGATATCCAGTTTTCCCATCACCAATTATTAAAGACACTATCCTTTTCCCACTGAGTATTTTTGGCACCCTTGTGGAAGAAACATATGGATTTATTTCTGGACTCTCTGTTATGTTCCCTTGGCCTATATGTCTGTTTTTATGCCAGTGCGTGTTGTTTCATATGAATTTTAGAATTTTTCCAATTGTAAGAAATGCAACCAGAGTTTTGATAGGGATTACATTGAATCTGTTGATTTCTTAGGGCAGTATGGACATCTTAATGATATCAAAGTCTTCCAGTACATGAGCACGGCATGTTTTTTAATTTGTGTATTCTTTATTTTCTTACATTAATGTTTTGAGTGTACAAGCCCTTCACCTCCTTAGTCAAGTTATGCCTAAGTGTTTTATTCTTTTGGTGGCTATCACAAATGGAATTGTTTTTCCATATTTCCTTTTTAGATAGTTTATTAGTGTATAGGGACACAACTGATTTTTGTGTGTCAATTTTGTATCCTACAATTTTGCTGAGATTACCCCACAGAAAGTCAGGGACATAAAATGCAGTCAGTGAAGATTAGTCAGTACGATTTGTTGTCAGCAGTTTTATTGCTATTAGTCTCACCTAGAAAACCTCAATGGCCTCTTAACTGGTCTTCCTGCATCTAATTCAGTTCCCCAGTAAGAATCATCTAACATGAAGGCTGACCCTGTTCAGTACATACCCATGTTTGAAACTCTTCTGTACCCTCAAGATAAACCCCCACATTCTTGGAGTAGCATTCAAGGACATTCATAATCTAGTTTCTCCATGGCCACATTTCCTTGACTCCCCATAAAGGAGATACATAGCCAAAAAAATCAAAGCTACCTAGTCATTACTCACCATCTGTCTCCAGACTTCCATCTGCTGGGAAGACCTTCCACCTACACCTCACCTCCTCGGCCCAGATGTTGTTGTTGTTCTTTCAGTCGCTCAGTCATGTCCAACCCTTTGCAACTCCATGGACTACAGCACACCAGGCTTCCCTGTCCTTTGCTATCTCCAGGAGTTTGCTCAGATTCATGTCCATTGAGTCAGAGATGCTACCAGCCCAAATAATTCTTATTTATTCTTTGAAATAATCTCAAGCTCCAGAGTAGACTTCTCATCCACAGGGGATCCCAAATCTCTCAATCAGTAAGTTATACAGGATAAGCATGCCCCACACACAAACTGTTAAGTAAATATTTCAAAGTTAAATGGTTAATAATCATATTTACAGGAAGAGAACATGGCAACAAAGTGGTGGCACTTGTATAAAAATACAAAAGGACATAAGATTTTCAACTCAGTATTATTTTTTCTAACATTTTAATATTAAAATGTTTGATAATGCAGCAAAATTGAAAGAATTTTACAGTGAACATTTGTATAGCCACCACTTATATTTTGCAATTAACATTTTACTGTGCTTGCTTTATAGTATATCCATCCATCTATCCATCCCTCTTTATATGAGTAAGTTTTGGTTTTGTAAGTTGTCTTTCAAAAAACTAACATGGTATTTTTTTGTTTCTAACATGGTAGAGCAAAATAAAATTGTTAAAACAATATAAGTTATAGTGTTTTCTGATTCAGTCCGTTAAAGTGTCCATTAAAAATAGTACTAGGGGTTATAAAACATGTTTTATTAATACTCTATTATACATGATTAGATGTGGACCATTAACAAGAATTGTTATAATTAAGGGGACTGGGTTTGTGAATATAGAAAAAGCCTAAAGTTTGCTATTCCAGTGGAATGTTTTGTGAGGATTAGTTCTTGTACAAAATTTAATTTTGACCTATATTTTGTTAATGCACCATGGGTTAAGCTCCACCATGACACATGCTACATAGATATGGCAGTTTTGAAATTGGATTATTGTAATTCCTTTCATATTAAATTCCCATAATACTTGAATTTGTATCCATTACCATTTTAAAGAAAATTCTCAGACTAGCAGATGACAACTGAGAAGAAAAATCAACATGGCAAGCCCCCTTCAAGCCAATCAACATATAGTCAATGTGTCCTTGTAAATTAGTAAAGTGCAGCTTTCCACAGTCACAGCACGACTTTATATGGTGCCATAGTATTCCTAAAATGGGAATATATCTTCCATGTAAAAGGTTGCTTTAAGTTTCCATGACACTTACTTAGTGCACTGTAATGACCATATTATTCAGTTACAGAATTAGTAGCACACCACTGCGGATGGTTCAATTCACATTGTGATTACTCATTCCACAACAGTCTTGAGGGTTTACCACATGAAAATCATTATAGGTAGGTAGTGTATGGCAGAAGTTTGCCAGCAGATGATCTGTAAGGATTTCCTTAATCAGCAGATAAATATAGTGAGTGAAAGGGGGAAGGAGAAAACAGAGAACTAATGTAAGCTTGTTACCTTCCTTTCTTAGGAAAGCTTGCCCTTTATTTTGAAATTATGGCCATCTGACTTTATTTTGTTAAAATGTCCCTTCCTTTAAAATATGATGGTAACAGTATATTCTGGGATTTGTGTTAATAGTTTACCTGGCAAAATTATCATTTGGTAACTGTGTTAGTTATCTATTAGCCACAATAAAGCTGTGTATCAGACAAAGGTCAGTAGCCTAAAACAATAAGTATTTATTTTTAAAATTTTTCATTGAAGTATAGTTGATTTACAATACTGTGTTAGTTTCAGGTGTAACAGCACAGTGATTCAGTTTTATATATATATATATTTATTTATATATGTATATATATATATATGGTGCTAAAGAATCCGCCTCCCAATTCAGGAGATGCAGGAAACGTGGGTTCGATCCCTGGGTTGGAAAATGGCAACTCACTCTAGTATTCTTTCTTGGAGAATCCCATGGACAGAGGAACCTGGCGGGCTATAGTGCATGGAGTTGCAAAGTGTCAGACGTGATTGAAGTAACTGAACATGCATGCATATATATACTACTAATTCTGGAACTGAATAACATGGTTATTATAGTGTATGTTAATCTTTTCCTATCCCAGTAGTGTGTGCATGTTAATTCCAACTCCTAATTTAACCCTTCCCCAACCCCTATTTCCCCTTTGGTAACTATAAGCTTGTTTTCTATGTCTGTGAGTCTCTTTCTGTTTTGTAAATAGGTTCATTTGTATCATTTTTTAAGACTCCACATATAAGCAGTGTTCACACAGTCAGTCGTGTCTGACTTTTTGCGACCCCATGAACTGCAGCATGCCAGGCTTCCCTGTCATACTTGTGTTTCTTTGGGCTTACTTCACTTAGTATGATAATCCCTGGGCCCATCCTTGTTGCTGCAAATTTGTTTTTATGGATGAGTGGTATTCCATTATATATATATATATATATATAGTGAAGTGAAGTGAAGTCGCTCTGTCATGTCCGACTCTTTGTGACCCCATGGACTGTAACCTATTAGGCTCCTCCGTCCATGGGATTTTCCAGGCAAGAGTACTGGAGTGGATTGATCCTTCTCCAGAGTACTGGAAGATCCTTCTCCAGAGGATCTTCCTGATCCAGGGATCGAGCCCAGGTCTCCTGCATTGTAGGCAGACGCTTTACCATCTGAACCACCAGGGAAGTTGAGTATATATATAGTATTACTATATAAATATATATTTATATATGTTACATCTTCTTTATCCATTCATTGGTTGATGGACATTTAGGATGCTTCCATGCCTTGGCTATTGTAAATAGTGCTGTTATGAACACTGGGGCACATGTATCTCTTCGAATTATGGTCTTCTCTGAATATGTGCCCAGGAGTGGAATTGCTGGATCATATTTTAACTCTGTTTTTAGTTTATAAGGAAACCCCATATTGTTCTCCATAGTGACTATACCAATTAATATTCCCACCGACAGTGTAGGACAGTTCCTTTTTCTCCACACCTTCTCTAACATTTATTGTTCATAGATGATGACCATTCTGACCAGTGTGAGGTAATACCTCATTGTAGTGTTGATTTGCATTTTTTTATAATTAGCAATATTGATCATCATTCCATGTGTCTCTTGATCATCTGTATGTCTTCTTTCAAGAAGTATCTATTTAGATCTTTCCCATTTTTTTTAACTGAGTTGTGTGCAATTTTGATATTGAGCTGTATTAGCTGTTTGCATATTTTGGAGATTAATCCCTTGTCAGTCACATCCTTTGCAAATATTTTCTCCCATTCTGTATGTTGTGTTTTCATTTTGTTTATGGTTTCCTTTGCTGTGCAAAACCTTATACGTTTAATTAGGTCCCAATAAATATTTCTTTAGTTCACTAGTTAGTGGCTTGATTTAAGTCGAGTACTTCATCTGCTCTGGCTGGGCTAGTTAGAGTGTTGTTGAGAACTCATGTGTCTAAAGGTGAGTGGATTAACATGGCTCTGTTGCTCAAGCTGAAGCATGTCCTCTTGGCAGAAGGAGAGGGTGGAAGAGCAAGAGAGGAGAAGGAGCTTTTTAAGCCTCCATTTCCATCAAGCCTGCTAATATCCCATTGACCAAAGCAAGTTTTATTTCCCACTCCCCACTGCCCACCTCACCCACCCACCACGGTAAGCAGAATAATGGCCCCCTAAAGATGTTCACAGTGGTAAAAAATCTGCCTGCCAAGGCGGGAGACACAGGAGCCGTGGGTTCGATCTCTGAGTCGGGAAGATCCCCGGGAGGAGGAAATGGCAACCCACTCCAGAATTCCTGCCTGGAAAATCCCATGGACAGAGGACCTTGGCGGGCTACAGTCCATGGGGTCACAAAGAGTAGGACACAGCTGAACACTGATGTATGTATGTGTGTAAAGAGAATACATTATGCTTCCTGACAAGGGGGAATTAAGATTGCAAATAGAATTAAGGTTGTTAATCAGGTGACCTTGAGATAGGAAGATAATACTGCATTATCTGCATGGGTACAATATAATCACTGGATCCTTAGATGTGAAAGAGGATACCAGGAGAGTAGGAGTCAGAGACAGAGAGGGATACGAAGATGCTGTGCTGCTGGCTTAGAAGACAGAGAAAGGGGCCATCAGCCAACAAGTGTGGGTGGCCTCTAATAGCTGGAAAAGGCAAGAAAACAAATTTTCCTCTAGTTTCTCCAGATGAAACACAGTCCTACCAATACTTTGATTTTAGCCCATGAGATCCATTTCAGATTTCTGACCTCTAGGACTGTAAGAGAGTAAATCTGTGTTGTTCTAAGCCAATTGGTTTGTGGTGATTTGTTACAGTGATACATGGAAACTAATATACCCTCCATGTTCATTCTTTTCAGTAGCATCAATATTATTATTCACTTAAAAAAAAATCAGTTCTTCTTTGTTCTTTGCTTTTAATCTTAAAAATACCAGTCAAATTATAGTCTGATGTAATGTGTTCTTTTTTTCATAACAGATGTGAAAATAAATGAAAGAGTTTAAACTGTTTATGTGTGTAATGCCACAAATCACCTCCCTATAGGCAACTCACATTTGGGGAAACATGGATCTAGGTGGTCTAAAGGAGCAAGAGATTGTACAAAAATGAGAATTTCCCAGAGAAAGATGCATTTGGCTGTTGGGTAAAACTTTGAGCAGCAGACAAAGGTAGAAGAGAAAGACAAATAACCCAATATGACTCTAGCCTACTATTTGCGTTTGTATCAAGGAATCTGAAGCTTGCTAATCTTGATATGTCTGTTAATGCTGTTGGCTTCTTCTTTTCCTTGACTGGAATGTTCGCCAGGACCCACCTGTCTTCTGGGTTCAGCTAGATATATCACCCTCCTTGGAAAAATCTTCTGAGCCCCAGTTCTCCACCAGCTAAGATTCACACTCCCTCCTTTCTGTAAAAAAGTATCAACTTCTTTGTACAGTCATTTTGATACCATGATAAAGAAGATGACACTTGGCTGGTGGCTCCACCCTGTCCCATATCCCAATTCCCTGAGGGGAACAAATATAGGGGGATACCTATAACCCAGTCATATGGATTTTGGTATATCCATTGGGAAGTCCTGTTTCAGAGCATTTATCAACTGTGAATTTCTTGAGGGCAGTGATTTTTATCCTGGTCTTCCTTCTCTTCATAATTCATAATAAGATACATGGCAGGTGTCAGTAATTGTTGTTTGAAATCAAATGAAAAGAACAGCAAATGACTTGTCCCAAGGTCAGACACTTAGCTTTATTTCCCTTCCCTTTGCTACCCTCTGGCTCCAGTTGTATTTACTGATAGGTTACATCTGTAGGCCAGACCCATCTTAGTTTCCAGATTAATCTTAGTGGCTCCAATAAGCACAACAGAAGTCTAAGCTTGCTATCTGGTGGGATTTGTACTTAGAATTCTGTAGCTTACAGACTTGGTAGGAATAAACCTGGGGTCCCCAAATGGTTTGCAAGTCCCAGCATTCCTAATTTCTTAATTTCCTTCCTTCTCTCCTCCACTGGCCTCCCTATCTATTATTTTAATTATTTGGATACTGTTAAACCCTTAGCAAATTTCTTATATACATTCTCTAGAAGTGGCTTCCCCAGTGGCTTAGACAGTAAAGAATCTGCCTGCAATGCAGGAGACACAGGTTCAATCCCTGGATTGAGAAGATCCCTGGAGAAGGGAATGGGAACCCACTCCAGTATTCTTGCTGGGAGAATCCCCATGGACAGAGGAGCCTGGCAGGCTACAGTCCATGGGGTTGCAAAGACTTGGACATGACTGAGTGACTCAGAGAAGGCAATGGCACCCCACTCCAGTACTCTTGCCTGGAAAATCCCATGGATGGAGGAGCCTGGTAGGCTGCAGTCCATGGGGTCGCTGAGGGTCGGACATGACTGAGGGACTTCACTTTCACTTTTCACTTTCATGCATTGGAGAAGGAAATGGCAACCCACTCCAGTGTTCTTGCCTGGAGAATCCCAGGGATGGGGGAGCCTGGTGGGCTGCCGTCTATGGGGTCGCACAGAGTCAGACACGACTGAAGTGACTTACCAGCAGCAGCAGCAGATCAACTAACACACTTTCTCTAGAAACTCATGAGTGGAGGAAGGATATCACTGGGCTGTAGTGGAAAGAACAGAAAACTAAAAGTTAGAAGCCCTGAGTTCCAGTAAAAGCTCTGTAGTGGGACTTAGGGCAAAGCTCTCAACTTGTCTCAGCATCAATATCCTCGTCTATGAAATAAGATTAATGATACCTCTCTTGCCTATACTTTAAGGTCATTTTGAGTTATATATGCATGCCCCCATATAGACTAAACCTCAGATGCATATAGAAAACCTATAATGTTCTATAGTAACCTTTGTATTTCCAGGACTTTAAAAATCAATGACCAACATTGATCCTATCTAACATAATAATAATGTGCTGTGTCAATATGCATGGGAGTCTCTCTGCTTATTGATGTTAATGAAAGTGTGTATAGTTAAAGCAGGACAGAACTATAATATTAATGTCACCCATTATGTTTGTAGCAGGTTTATTTTTTCTGTATAAAGATAATTTTGACTCCAAATTAGGTAGACAACTTTAATTCATTTACAAGTGAAATTTATGGCAACATCAGAAGAGCTGCTTCTTTTAAATATAAGTTCTCTAACATTGAAACTAATGTCTCTTTTAGGAGAGGGAAACCATGTGGTTTGCAAATTCATTGGCATTATGGAGCTGAAGTGGTGGCTTCTGAAATCTCTCAGTTTCATTGTTCTTTGTTTTATAAATGGAGTAGTGATATTTCTGGGTATATATGAAGCATACTGATTTTTTTTTAAAGTAACATAGTTTGTAAACCCCTCATTTCACCATTATTCTCTTTTCTAGCCACATAGAAACCTTTCCTCTTTTTTCCTAGGTTGATTTCCTTTCTTTAACCTTTTCAGTTCTAAGCCCAGAAAAATAGCTATGCTTCTTTGAGGGGCCACACAAAATAAGTATTGTCCAATGCTAACACTTTGAATTATGATACTGTAATTACCTACCAAGTGAACATTAATCACTACTTGATTAGAATGGAATTACCTGTTATATTCACATTAATAGCAAATGAGCTTTCTCTGATTGATGTTGTTATAATGAATACAAAAAGAATTAATAATGATCTGGCACTCACCAAAAGTGGCGTAATCATTAAGGGCATACCATCAAAAGGCCAGTAATACTTTACAATAAGTGAGTATTAATTAAAGTAAAATCACAATGAACTCCTGTTGAATTGCTTAGATCCATATTACTAAGATATTAGACTATTGGGATTAATGTGATTGCAATATACTTTATAAAAATTAATAATGACAACCATTTAAAATGTTTAGGAAGCAAGGACTTGTTTGTTCGATAAACAGCTATGCTAGCTATTTAGCTTTCTAGAGTGACTTATTAGTATAGGGACAGCAATGAATAATATCAAACATTATATATATGTATTAATTTATATCATTTTTTCTGAAAGTATGCATTTTATTTTCAGTGTTTATGTTCATTTCCAATAGACTATTCTAAAGGGCCTCTAAATTATAGATGTAACATTGACTCATTTCCATTAAAAAAAAATCCTTGAAAGCTGAACTGCAGTGAATATTGAACCAGATGTTAAGGAAACACCCTAGTCAGAACTGAGGCTTGGGAGCACAGAAGCAGAACTAAACTGTTCATATACAGTTTCTAAAGAGTAATCGTGCATACACCTATCATAGGGGATAAAAAGTCAGGCACTCTCAGTCAAGGTGCTTTTACTTTCTTTTCCCTTTTTTAAAAAAATTTTTTAGTAATTTTTGAAATTTCCTTTGGTACCCAATCCATAGCAGAAAGCCAAGAGTGTTGTGTTAGCTAATTGATCAGAATATCATTCTTATAATTTTGCTATATCAAATATTTTTAGAGAAATTTAGAATGATACTAAAATAGCTATAATGCACGTTGTCTAATGTGAGAGTTAGGATTTAAGCTAGATTAAAATAATTATGTCTTAAAAAAGAGTATAGGTAAAAACTGATCAACTCTAAATGAGATCTGTATTGGAACTAATAGCCTTGTACCAGCATCAGTTTCCTGGCTTTGATAATGTACTGTGGTTACCATACTATCATTGGCAAAACCTTAATGAAGGATACATGGGGACTTTCTATACCATATTTGCACTTTCTTGTGAGTCTTAAACCATTTCCAAGTAAAACTTGTTTTTAAAAAAACAAAATAAGTATTTTAAGGAAGTATTCTCTGTATGCTGCTGCTGCTGCTGCTAAGTAGCTTCGGTCGTGTCCGACTCTGTGCGACCCCATAGACGGCAGCCCACCAGGCTCCCCTATCCCTGGGATTCTCCAGGCAAGAACACTGGAGTGGGTTGCCATTTCCTTCTCCAATGCATGAAAGAGAAAAGTGAAAGTGAAGTCGTTCAGTCATGTCCGACCCTCAGCGACCCCATGGACTGCAGCCTACCAGGCTCCTCCATCCATGGGATTTTCCAGGCAAGAGTACTGGAGTGGGGCACCATTGCTTTCTCCATTCTCTGTATAACCAGTGGCTAATCATTTAGTCTAAAAAGAATATATAGAAGTTGTTGGGAACTGCTTAATTAATTGCATTTCTGATCTGGAATTAAGAGATGACTCGAATTAGAAAGGGAATATGTGTGCCAGCATATGTTATGGAACATATAAATATATAAGATAAAATAATAGAAGCTAATTATTTTTTGGCGTGTTGCAATAGGTCCATTTGACACTGTTTATATAGGAAGCCACTGTAATTATAAAAATGAACACAGCCAAAGAACCGAGTCAATTAACTGAAGTTTAAAGGTGTACTTGAAATTTTAAAGGCCTTACAATGAGTTTTGCATTTATTTTCACATGAGGCAGACACATTTTGTTTTGATTTCAGTCAACATTGGATGGTACAGTATCAAAGAAAAACTGTAAAATATGCAGTCAGTATCCTGATGTGCTTGCCCTTCCAAAAAAGGGGCACCATGGTAATACAGCCTTCAGAGTTAATAACTTCTAAGAACAGACCCAGCAGTCATGCCAGCATGATTTAGCTCCTGCTGTGACAATTATTATTTTTATTTTATTAATTTTACAATTAAATTGCAGAGTTAAACTCAGACATGTTTCAAGCTGTGGCTTTGTTCAACTATCTCAGTACTTCAAATAGACACCTTCAAATGCTCATGAACAGGGAAAGCAGACAGCCTGGGTATTATTTTTGTGGCACTAGTTTAGTGTGAAACAACGAAAAAAACCCCACTAATTATCATAGAAGTTTCACAAAGTAGTTTTGTTATATCTAAAAAATAAAACAGGTTAAAAGAGAAGAGCATACTCTAAAAATAGCCACATCAAGAGCCAAATCCACTACATTATCATCAGGAAGTTACTAAAGAGCCCTGTGTATATAGCACCACCGGGCATTTGACAAGAGGGGGCAGATGAAGAGGAAATTTCTCTAGCTCTCAGGAATCTTTCATTTTAATAGTGTAAATTTAGCAACTTTGGACAGACTTGTTAACATATATCTTATATACATTCAGCATCAAGATAAATGTTGCAGTTGTATAGGAACTATGAAATAATTCACACCTCATTTCAACAGGAAATTCTTTTTTTTTCTTTTTATTTCATATTGGAGTATAGTCAGTTAACAATGTTGTGATGGTTTCAGGTGGAAAGCAAAGGGGCTCAGTCATACACATACATGTATTCATTCTCCCCAAGATGTCCCTCCCATCCAGGCTGCCACATAACACTGAGCAGAGTTCCCTGTGATATAGAGTAGGTCCTATCTACAGGGAATTCTTATAGAGAAGTTGACCTTTCTAAAAGATTCAGAGACATGCACCATTGCTAATAAAATCATAGTTTTCTTTTGTCTCCTGGAAATAAATTGGAGTTAATTTGCTAAAGACAAAAAAGAGGAGAGAGATTCAATAGAAGATTGTTAACTAACAGACCACTTGATGATTAAAAGAAGAAAAAACTACAGTTGCTAAATTCCCAAAGAAGCCATTCCCCTTTGTCTTGGTGCATCTCAACCTTGGTAAGTCAACTGCTAGCCATCTGGGCACCTTTCCTGGCTCTGTTCCCATGTAGCGGGGTATTCACAGACAACCTAGCTTTGCAGAATGTTAGATTCCTTCCTGATAGACAGGATTTCGAAGTTCCCTTTTGGGTCTGCATTTGTATGTTTCACTCAAAGACCATCCTTTGCACTGGAATTGTCCTGCAGTGGAGCATAGTGATGAAAGTGTCATTCTGTGACTGGACACTGGTTTTGGTACTGTCAGAAAATCACAGTGTAATCTTCCTATAAGCCTCTTAACTTCTCTAGGCCTAGTTTCTAAAATGGGGATAGGAATAGAGGTTAATATTATGAAGATTAAATGAGATAACTTACATAAAACACACAGCACTGTTCCCTGCATGTTGTGAAGGCTTTGTATGTGTTCAGTTCAGTCGCTCAGTCATGTCCGACTCTTTTCGACCCCATGAATCACAGCACGCCAGGCCTCCCTGTCCATCACCAACTCCCAGAGTTCACTCAAACTCATGTCCATCGAGTCAGTGATGCCATCCAGCCATCTCATCCTCTGTTATCCCCTTCTCCTCCTGCCCCCAATCCCTCCCAGCATCAGGGTCTTTTCCAATAAGTCAACTCTTCACATGAGGTGGCCAAAGTATTGGAGTTTCAGCTTCAGCCTCAGTCCTTTCAAAGAAATCCCAGGGCTGATCTCCTTTAAGATGGACTGGTTGGATCTCCTTGCAGTCCAAGGGACTCTCAAGAGTCTTCTCCAACACCACAGTTCAAAAGCATCAATTCTTCGGCACTCAGCTTTCTTCACAGTCCAACTCTCACATCCATACATGACCACTGGAAAAACCGTAGCCTTGACTAGATGGACCTTTGTTGGCAAAGTAATGTCTCTGCTTTTGAATATGCTATCTAGGTTGGTCATAACTTTCCTTCCAAGGAGTAAGCGTCTTTTAATTTCATTGTATGTGTTAGTAACTTTATTTATTATTATCATTATTGTTATTAATAATAATGAATCCTAGTTGTTAGGGGAGTTGATTCTGTCCACTTCTCTCATAGTCAGAATAGGTTAAAGGGCCTTATTTCTGGTGATGTGTTGTAAATACATACACTAATATGCCTCATTTGTATATGGTCCTTTGTAGCTTACAAAGCTGTCACTTATGTTCTTACTACAGTTTCAAAAGTGAGTGTTAAAAAGCCAAAATTTACAAGAGTTCAACTCAGAGACAACGTAAATATTAAATATTTTGCTCAGTGAATTTTTTTGGTTTAGCTGACTTAGATCTTCTCACGTCTGATATCATGTTTTGTGATGAACAGAACACTGACCAGACTACAACCTTGTATGTACATATTCATTCAGCCTGAGAAAGATCCAGCGGTACAGAAATTGGGATAATCCAGATTCCCCAATGAAAGTTAGGAAAATTTTCAGAAGGTCCTTAAGCAGTATATTACAATATTAGCTTGAAGCATATCATATTGCCAATATTTGAATGTTTTAGACAAAATTAAGATTTTAGGGGGCAAGTTTCAAACTAGTAGTTAAAAGAAATTTATGTAATTTAAAGTTACAAATTGTTTCCAAATATTTTCCTGCAAAAAGTAGTGAGGAAATTAGATATTGCTAGTAAATTACACCTGGGAAATTCAAGATCATAAAAAAAAAAATTTCTAACACAAATGTAGAGTAGTGCTGGTTTCATCCTCCAGTGTCCAAATTCAAATGATCATAAATGCCACCCTCTCCTTCACTTCACCCCCTGACCCATGTAGTTGGCCAAGTGTCTTGTTAGTATATTTTTTTTTTCATGGATCACTTACAGGGGTATCTGATTAAAAATGGTGGACCATGAAACTTCCCTAAAATGAGAATAGAGCAATTAAAAGGATGTTTACCTACCAGGAGAAAGAATATGAGAATAGAAACCATCAAATATGAGAGATTACAGATTTTTTAATACATAGAGGGAATGGGGGAATTAATATCTCTGGGGAAACAAGATACTAAGTATGTAGAACTTAGAAAATCCTAGAAATTAAAGGTTCTAGGTAGTACAGAAGTCAGGGATGAGCACAGGGCTGAAAGTAAGGGGATTTATCAAAAGTGTGTCTCAGAAGCAGTTAGATCCCCAAGGCTCTCAGCCATTTCCATGGAATCAAAAGTACTGCCGCTCCCCTGCCCAACCAGGAGACTGGAGGTTTGTTCTCTAAAGAAATTACACTAAAACAGCTCAGTACCTGGGGATACCAGGTAGAGAAGTCAGGGAAGAATTCCCACAATGAAAATAATATTCTGGCTGTGATCCAAAAGTCTACAAGCAATAAATGCTGGAGAGGTTGTGGAGAAAAGGGAACCCTCTTACACTGTTGGTGGGAATGCAAACTACTACAGCCACTAGGGAGAACAGGGTGGAGATTCCTTAAAAAACTGGAAATAGAACTGCCATATGACCCAGGAATCCCACTGCTGGGTATACACACCAAGGAAACCAGAATTGAGAGAGACACGTGTACCCCAATGTTCATCACAGCACTGTTTATAATAGCCAGGACATGGAAGCAACCTAGATGTCCATCAGCAGATGAATGGATAAGAAAGCTGTGGTACATATACACAATGCAGTACTACTCAGCCATTAAAAAGAATACATTTGAATCAGTTCTAATGAGATGGATGAAACTGGAGCCCATTATACAGAGTGAAGTAAGCCAGAAAGAAGAACACCAATACAGTATGCTGCTGCTGCTGCTGCTAAGTCGCTTCAGTCGTGTTCGACTCTGTGCGACCCCATAGACGGAAGCCCACCAGGCTCCTCTGTCCCTGGGATTCTCCAGGCAAGGAACACTGGAGTGTGTTGCCATTGCCTTCTCCGCCAATACAGTATACTAACGCATATATTTGGAATTTAGAAAGATGGTAACGATAACCCTGTATGGGAGACAGCAAAAGAGACACAGATGTATAGAACAGTCTTTTGGACTCTTTGGGGGGGCGGTAGGGATGATTTGGGAAAATGGCATTGAAACATGTATAATATCATATAAGAAACAAATCGCCAGTCCAGGTTCCACGCAGGATACAGGAAGCTTGGGGCTGGTGCACTGGGATGACCCAGAGGAATGGTATGGGGAGGGAGGTGGGAGGGGGGTTCAGGATTGGGAATACGTGTACACCCATGGCGGATTCATGTTGATGTATGGCAAAACCAATACAATGTTGTAAAGTAATTAGCCTCTAATTAAAATAAATAAATTTAATTTAAAAAAAGAAAATAATATGCTAAATAAGGTCACCCGTTTTCACCAAAATTCAGATTCTGATTGGCTCTAGGAATACCACCAGCAAATATATACTCCCAGACAGAAGAATTGATTTTTTTTTCCTCCAGAGAAACAGTGTCTTAGAGAAAAGACCTGTTGATCCTCTTACTTGGGGATCTCTGCCATGCACACAGGATGAAATTCACCCGTCAAGAAGCCTTTATAAACAAAGCTTATGATTAATTTTACTGCCTATATCTTAAATATGAATATAAAACAAAGGACCAGATAACATTTGAGGAAATGAGACCAAAATACAAAAACAGGAAGAGAAAGAACTCATGGAAAAATAAATACCAATAATTAATACCCCTAGAGAGATAAGAGAAAATACTGTATCCATGAAACAAAAAGAAGCTTTTATTAAAAAGAAAAATTAAGGATGTGCTTCTGGAACATAAAATTACAGTAGCCAAGATATAAAATTAAATGGAAAATGGAAAGTAAATCTCTAAGAGCACTAATAAAATAAAGACTAAGAAAGGAATAATGAAAAAGAGAAGATGGTAAGATTAAAGGATCAACCTAAGAAATCCAACATCTGACGAAAGGAGTTCTGGAGAAAATATAGGGACGAATTTATCAAAAAATATGTATAAGAACATATTCCACAAATGAAGGGCATGAGTTTTAACATTGAAAGTGTCCTTCAAGTTCTCCACATAAAAAAAAAAAAAAAAAAACTCATATCAAAGCATATCAGAATAGCAATAAGTTTCTAAAACCTTATAGAGAGGGCTGGGAGGTAGAGAG